>NW_004955425.1:6000778-6063614 GCF_000276665.1 Chinchilla lanigera | reverse complement strand
TAAAAGTATTTTTATTAATATGGTTTTATTTTTCTCTATAGATAATTTTTACTCTAGTGCAGTTTTCCCAATCCTTAGTAAGCACTCAGAATAATTCAAAATAAAGTGGTATACAGATTTTAAACATCAACAAACAGTAATCAAAACATTACTGGCCCTATACATCTCTGCAAGAAAAAGTTTTTTAAAAAAATTATGCATTATCACTGCTTGTTGACAACAATTACTCTTTTTTCTTAAAAATATACTATGCATTTCAGATAGAATCAGCAATCTCTTAGCCATAAGAGCTACCAAAGGAGCAGGAAAAAAGAATAATGAATTAAAGCATGGAAAAGACTAAGAGGAAGAAAAGGAAAAAAATATATATATGGACATTGGAATGTGGAGGGTAGGAAGACTGTACTTTCAAAGTACTATGACTCTGGTTACCCACCACATCATTAGCCCATATGATATTCCACCCATAGTTGATTTTTTCTCTCTGAATATCTACAATCTAAAAGATTGGTGGAAAGAACCAATATTTAGTTTATATATAATAAACATGGAAACAGAGTCGGATCCTGCCAAATGATGCTTTACATAATAAACCATGTAGATGTCACACCTAGAGGGAGTAATGTTTGGGTGAGATATGACTCAGTACATTACAGAGAGCTGGCAGTGACCATATGTCCATTTCTGAAGGGGTCAGATCCTGGTCCAAGTGAGATATCAGACAATCCACTCACCGCCTACTTCAAGGATCTACTATAATAGCTCATTTTCATTCCCCCTAAGAGGCTAAATTGCATAGTGTTCTAAGGGACCAAGACTATACATCCCGTTGAACAGGACACAGACTCAGACATCACCCCATCAGCATCTCATGGCACCCTGGGTTTTCATAGCAACACTTTCAGAGAAGCAGAGTAGATATAATCACTCCATCCCCTGACTACTTTTGTTTTAGGTGAGGAAACTAAGAAGAAATAAAATTTAGTAATTAAGATTATATATTCTTCCTCAGGATAACTAGATTCAGATTGTTAGTCTGCTCTTTATTATCTGCGGTAATCCTGGGCACATTAATTCACCTTTCTCTTCCTTGGCTTATTACCCTTACTAAAGGAGTGATAATACCTATACCCCCGAGGTTTTATGAGAATTAAGTGATATGTTTAAAGTTTTTAGAATATATCATAAAATAATGTGCTCAGTAAATGTTGGCTGTGTCTGTTATTCTTATTTAAAATCTTTTTAAGTTTTGCCACAGAATAGGTGAAATGTTATCTTAGTTTCTCATTAACTTTTACTTAACTTACATTCTCCTCATCACTAAAGATGACCATGTTAAATTATAAGTTTATAAGATTGGTTTTTTTCTGTGAATTGACTATGCATACTGATTTGTGAGTCTATCATTGATTTAAAATTATTCTTTGTATATTACAAATATTATTCCTCTATTACTTAAGTAACAATCATTTTCATTTAGTCAGTGGCCTCTTTTTATTTTACCATTACAATGGCTTGACATTAGTATGTAGTTAAATTTGTTAGTCTTTTCACTATGGCTACTTAAAGGCTAAGTCTGAAGCCCTTCTGTACCGCAAGATTATAAAGATGTTCTCCTATTTTTCTTCTAGCAGTTACACAATGTTTTTAAAAGTTATTTCTTTAATTTGCTTAGGATTGTGCCTTAGATTATTAGGCAATTTGCCAACTTTCTTTCTCAAATTATCTATGATTTGAAATAGCATCTACTGGCAAATTCCAATACAAACAGAACTGTGAGTCAGGCTTTTTATTCCATGTCATTAATCTATTTGCCTGTTCCTGCATTCATTTTATTGTTAACTTTATTGGGCTGGCTTCAAACCATTCTATACTCTTAACACGTGTTGTGGGACTTATTGCACATTTTTCTTGCCAGATGAATTGTGAAATCAATTTGTCAAATTTTAAAATAATTTTATTGGCATATAAATTAGAATTTCATTAAATTAGTAATTTAATGATGGAACTGGTATCTTTACAATGATAAATTTTCACTTTTCTAGGACTTTAGATCTTTCAGTAGAAATTTATTATTTTTATCATATAAGTTTTTGACATTTCTCCCTGTTAATTCTTCTTGTATAAGTTTTTCTATTGGTATTTTCTCATTATATTTCACTATTTCTGTTAGAGAACATTTATATGTCCTTATATTATTTATTAATTCTAATAGTTTTACATAGTTTATGTACTTGTTCTTAATGAGAATAAATGAATGCGCTGTCTCAATAATTGGTATGATATGCTTTGCATGCTTCTGACAGATACTATTTATCAATACAAGGACATTTGTATTGCTAACTTATGAAGAATTTTGCTATTTTTAAAAAACTAATATGGGTAGGGGCTGGGGATTTAGCTCAGCGGCAAAAGCGCCTGCCTGGCAGGTGCAAGGTCGTGAGTTTGGTTCCTGGTACCGGAGAAAAACCAAAAAAACAAAACAAAACAAAAAACTGATATGGGTGTAAACTTTATTAAGTACCACTTTTACATTTACTGTGGTAATCATGCATTATCCTTTATAAGTTAAGAGAATTAAACTAATGGAATCTCATGTTCAATAATTTTTCATTCTTAAAATGATTTTATTTTATTGTATTATATTTTCCTGGTTTTGTATTATAGATGTGATAAGTCTGCAGACAATTTCACAAGTTTTCCATTATTTTCTATTCTTCATATAGCTATATATAATATGAGTTGTTTTGTAAGTGATTTGCAAAACTTGCCTAATGAAACTATCTAGAAGTAGTTTTATTTGGAAGAAAGACATTCACTATTCAATGATGTTAATGGTTATTAATTTGTCCAAGTTATTAAACTACTTTGAGGAAATTTTAAAAATTCATGCTTTTTCACTTAATTATCCACTGTATCAGTGTTTTTCAAATTATTGGTAGGTAAAGTGTTCTCATTTTTGAGTCTCTGGATATGTGATTTTATACACTTTTCCATCTTATTTTAAAAATATTTTTTCCCTTTCTACCTTGTCAGGATTGCCAGCAGTATACTAATTTATTGATATTTTCAACGATCTTTTACATTTATTTATTAAGTATGCAGATTTTCATTTGATTAATTCTACTTTTATCTGTGATTTCATTCATTTTCTTTTTTTCCTTGCTTCATTCATTGAATGCTAAATTATTTTCAGTATTATTATTTTCCAGTAAATAACAAAGTTTCTTCAGGATAGATTACTGACTAGCTCTTGTAACAAAAAAAGATATGACTTTTCTGAACATTCATTTTTAACATAAAATTTTATATATTAAAATTATATGACCTACATATCATAAAATTTAAAAGTAATCAAATAAGCAAGATTGAAGTAAATTTAAATAGTTTATTAATCCACCACCCAGAGAACCAGTTAGCCTCTTACCGTCAAAGGCTTTGGGAATGTGAAAGGTAACATTCACGGAACCAAACCAAACATTTTGTTTTGCAAACTGCCTTTTATATTTGATTGTATTTCAAAAATGTGTATCTCAGACATTACATATTCTTCTAGAATATCAATTTGGTCAGCTGTACTATAACTCCACACAAATATTTCTTTATCACTGGGTGTTAAGGTTGTCCCTAATTTTCACTTCAACACTATATGCTCTGTGAAAGATTTAAAAAAAACAAAACAAACAAAAAACAGTTATGGGATCTTAAGGACTTTCCCCGATTAGAAGTGAAAACAAATAGTGATGAAATAACTAGATTATTATTAAGGCAACAGGAAGGATCTCAAAATAATGCATCCAAAACTGCATTTCTAGCACAGAGCACTACTAGAAGGGAAAAGCAGCACTGGGAGACACACAAGTGACGGCAAAGATGAGTCAACAAAGCAGCACACAAAGAACCAGAAAGGAATATGTATTAAGCACCTTCTGACTATTGCCATCTCTGTATTCCATCATCTCACGTCCAATATCATACTCATTTAATTTTATTTAAAAATCTACTCATGTACTTGTGTCCCTATTCTTTTTTAAAAATAGGAAACCAGGTCTTATAAAAAATAAAATCATACTAACAAAGCTTAAATTGAAATGGAAGTTTAATCTTCTCTAGAAATTTAGAACTTACTACACAGGAGGGTCTTGTCAATAATTACAAGTTAAAAGTAATACAATCACTATGAAAAACTTGTATTTCTTTATTTTTTAAAGGCTAATCTATGTCCAAATTGATATAGGTCAAATTAGTGAATACTTCACTACTAATATGTTAATAACATACAGTAGATTCTCACTATTTTCCGTTATATTTCATTTTTAAAATATAAAATGCTGTATACTGAGACTGTGTGATGTCATTTTAGCTATGTTTTGGAATTTTATGTATGCATATTCTGTATTATTTTAGTTATCTTCATGATGCACATCCAAATGAAGATCTCTTGCATTAATTTACTCCCAAAATAAACCGAAGACCTAATGTAAACATTTGCAAGTGGAACATTAGGGCTAGTTTTTACTTCTTTTAGCAAGCAATGCAAAGTAACATTTATTTAGCATCTTCAGGTGAATGCAGGAACTTCGGTAGCAAACCCTTCACAAACCATTTCAGTACAATCTGGAAATCCATATCGAATGGCCAGGCAGTACTACAAGCCTGAAATTCATTCTAAAACCACTTATACAACTTGTGTGTTACATAAAGGTTATGGCCCTCCCACGTTATGCAATGTTAAGGCACAGCAGAATATTAGGGAAGGACTAGATTTCATTTAGAGAGGTCTCAATAGCAAGTGAAGCCATTAAAATCTTTAAACACTCATGGGGAGCATTGCTACTACAGGCCCAAGAGGCTCCCGCTCAGTTACAAAGAGCACCACTCCACTGTTTACTAAGTCAGGAAAATATTTTCCTCCCCATTCAGTTACCTCCTTCACCCTCTTCCAAAAAAACCCAAGTCACACAAATAATATAGTTAATGTGATAATGATAGAACTCTTCTATTTTCTAATTCTAAATCATTTACCACAGGTAGATAGCAGATATTAAGTTAATAATTATTAACCTTTTGTTACATTTCAAGAGAATCATATCACTATTTTAAGCAAGAAATTTAACTTCAATTCTGTCTTTATCTCCTTTTTGTTCTCTGCCTACCATTTACAACTATAATTTCTGTCTTTGCCTTTCCAAGCTAGTCTTTCTTGACTGTTTAAATGTTCTTTCCTATTCCTTCCTGTATGTGCTTTCCTTACTTTTGCCTCATGTCTTGCCCAATTTACCATTTTGAGGCTTTAAAAAAATAAAACAAAATTTGTTCCCTCACTTTTGTTGTTTCCCTCATTGCCAGTGTATATTCTGGTAGGGCAGTAACCTCTTCCACCTTTCTAGAAAATTCAGATAACAAATCTTACTTAAAATTCCCTCTTGGTTGTTGCCTTGGTTACTTTTCTCTCATTGCTGGGACAAAATATCTGTCACCCAAAATTAAGGAAGGAAAGGTTTATTTCACTTACAGTTTGTGGAGATTTTAGTCCATACTTGGCAGGTTATAAGACACAGTGGCACATGGCAGAGAGCTACAGCTCATGGCGGCAGAACACAGCAAAAGTAACAAGCACACACAAGGGAGGAAATGACCAGAAGCACCCTCTTTCTCTCACTTACATATGCAAACTATCCACCCCAGGGCGGGTATAGCTCTCACACCCATAATCAATCAAACTCTAAAAGCCTGCCCCATGGCTGCATGAGGCTTTGGGGGCACACCCACCCAGACACAAACTATAACAATTGTCTTTCTCAAATTGGTTCTCCATGTGGAAACAATTTTTAGGTACAAAATAAAAATATTTCTTCTTCTAGTTCAGCATTACAGTTACAGTGCAGCATATAACATACACCCAATAGGCATAAATTTGGAAAAGGCTCACTACTCTTCCCCACACCCACTCCTCTCTTCCTTCTTCTTTTCCATGTGTTTTTCCATAACTTTCTTTGAAGCATGACCCACTGTAGAATACAGCATTGCAGCTCTGACCTTGTCCAACAGTGAACTCTGGCAATTTCTTTGAGCAAGTCTTCTAAGTGACAAGATGGACTGTTCACTCCAATCTTCCCCTAACATTCATGGAAACAGAAATTTTAAACTCCAATTCTAGGTTCTTTTCTTGATTGAATGGACACTAACATTGTAAATATAAAACCAAAAATGTATAAAGAAGGAAAAAAGTGAGTCCAAATTCCAACTCTATTTTTAATCACTTTGCACTTGAAAAATTTTACTTTCGTGTCTCTCATAGACATAACAGCATATGCAAAAATGCAGAAAAACTGTGAAAATCAATTTATCATGTAATTCAATTGTATTCCAAGATGGAACTTCCAGAAATACATTGGATAACGGAGAGATATAATATGTGTTAAGTATTGGGACATCAAGTTTAGGTTAAATTTATTTCTGATTAATTATGTTATTGTAATTTACAAAATTGCTATTTCAAAGCCTTTCATTTATTCCACAACTATCTACTGCATATGTAGCATAACATCAGGTTAAAACCTCTCAGGCAAAAGTCAATGAGTGCAAGATAATCCCTACACTTAGCAAGCCCACAATTCAGTGAGAAAAACAGATATGGAAGCAAATAATTACAGCACTGCTGCATTAGTACAGAGCTGTACCAGCATTTCTTGGGAGGATGGAGGAAGTGGCACTAATGTTATCCATCTAGATGGTCAAAGAAAGCTTTGCACAGCAGACAACATTCCAATCAAGTCCAGAAGGACTGGTACAGTTAACGTAGTAAAGTCAGGAGACATGGGAAGAGAACATATTCCCAGAAGAAAGGCTGAAGGTATAAGAAAGCATGGTAATGCTAATGACTTAACATATAAATAACACTGGAAGGACAACCTAGGACCTAGTCCAGAAGGGACAGTGTGTCATGCTGAGGACCTGAGACTTCATCCTCTCTACAAGGAGTTTTGAAATTCTAGATCTTGGAATTAGACAGAGATTAATAAATATGGTAATAAAATGATATCACTAACACTATTAAATATTTAGTATTTTAAATGTATATCAACACTTAATCCTCAGAAGACTGAAGCAGGAATTATTATTATTCTGATTTTACATGTAAGGATACTGAGGCTCAGAGATCTTCTACTGGGACGAAAACAGAAAAACAAAGTAGGAAACCATTCTTCGATTGCAGGTTTTGGGTATACAGTTGAACTTACAGTTTCAGTGTACATTGCCAAGGGGAATATTCTATCAGAGGGAGTGGGAGATGTGAATTACTGAGAGCTGGCAGGACTAGAGGAGCCTGACTTTTCATATTGCTGGTTCATCCCTCATCCCATCTTTAGACTGTAAGTAAGAAGAGAAAGGGGTGAAAATGATGTAAGGAAGTGCTGACGTCTCCACAAGGTGTGTTCTGGAATCACTTTGCTGTCCTTCACTCTGCCTCTGCCCTTCAACAGAAGTTATTAGCAGGAGCACTGAGTCACGCTGTCGGGCTTGCTGCACACTAGGTCTGAACACGTCACTGCTGCTTTCTCATTCAGCTTCTCGACAGAATTGGCCACATCTGCTTGTTGCCCCAGTGCACACATGGAGAACCTGTTGCTTAGGGAGAGTATGCGAATATGTGCTTCTTTCCTGTAATACTGGCTATAACCTTCCTCCATCACGCTTCCCTCTATTTGCCCCTTTTTTCTCCCATCCATCCTCATCCAGACAACAGTGCTGTCCCACAATCCTGTAGGTTTTCTTACTGTAGAATCTCTGAATTCAGAGCTAAGGTGCTGTCAGTATAATTGGGGATTGTATTGCCACTCCATTTCTCCTTTTAGATGTTATCTAGGTATGCCTAATACCAGTTTAGCATTTAATGTATACCAGAACCTTTTTCAAACCCCCTAAGTGCAACACTCATATATATTTACAGTGACTTAGATAAAGATACTGTTACTGCTTCAGTTGAGGACACTGAGACACAGAGAAGTTAAATAACTTGCCTAGAAAATACAATAAGAGATAGGGTGAAGAGTCAGGTACTTAGGTTTGCATTCCTACTGAGGCCTATTCTCCTCGACTTAGCAGAACTTGGCACAGCTGGTCACTCACTCCTTTGTTTTCAAACCGTTCTTTATTTGGCTTCCAAACCATCTCACTCACCTGGTTCTCCTGTATCTCTGCTTTCTCCATCTTAGTCTTCTCTGTTGTGTCCTCTTTATCTCCAGATTTCTAGAAGTTAAAGAACCCCAGAGATCACCTTTGAGCCTATTCTCCACATTTTTTCCATAGATGATCTCATCCAGCTTCACAGCTTCAGTATCAGCTCTACACAGACAATTCAGTATCTCCTGCCTGGAATTCTCCCACGGAATGCAGATTCCTACTATTGAACTTATCCACATGATATCTAAAAACAACCTCAAAATGAGCACACCCAAAATGAAGCTTCTGTTCTTCTTACACAAACTTCCTCAACTCTGTTCTTCCAGTTGTCTTAACCAAAAAAAATGGGTGTTATCCTTGACTTATTTTTTTCCCCATCAAAACACAACCACTTAGCAATGTAAAATATTTCCAAAGTTTGACCATTTTTTACCATCACCACTTCTATCACCACTCTAATTCAAGCCACTGTCATCTTCTGTCTGGATGCTGAATGGTATCTAGTGAGCCTCTCTGCTTCTCCTCTTCCCTCCTTGCCAACTAGAGCGAGTTAAGTGAGGTAATTGCCTTCAACATAAAATCTAAGAGGGGTGCCCCAAAACTCAGTAATCAAGACTAATGATATTTCAATGCAATTTTTTAAATCAAAACCAATGCACATATCCATTATGAACAAAATAATAAAATTTTCAATAAAAAGGAGTAGACCTTGCATTTGCAATGCTCACTTCCCTGCTTCATCCTAATTTAAGCCCTGCCTCTTTGCTTCAATATATCCTCAAAATCAGAAGGATCCTGTTAACACGTGAGTAAAATATTGCCAGTCCTCAGCTTTACGTCCCAGCATAAAAGACATGTGTGTGATAATATCCTCCATGCTCTGCTCATCCATTCACTCTGACCTCAGCTGCGTCTCTCCACACTCACTCAGTCCCTCCTGCAGTACACTGGCTTCTTCACTGTTCATCAAGAGCCTCCCAGCTCAGGCTTTACATTTGCCAGCTGCTGCCCAGAAAACTCTACCCACATACAACCCTCACATCACCCAGATCTCTTCCCAAGTTCACTGTATCATGAACACACTTTCTAAATCTCACCCATGAACACCTTCTTCACATTCCTCTTCATAAGTTCTTGATCTTATTTATGGACTGCCCCACCCAATATAAAACTCTATGAAATGTTTCAGGGGAAAGGGTCTATTTTGTTCTGTTACATCCCGAACGTCTTGAAAATTCTTGGAAGATAGATGATCAATAGTTTTTAATTAATAAGTGATAAATACTCATGGATGCTTTGATCTAATTCCAAGGATCTCAAAGCTGGCTGTGTATAGTTTCGAATTCTATGTCTCAATAAATGACACTGGGACTACTCTTTCAAAATGCTATTGTCTCATATCTGAAGAATTTGTAATATGCAAAATTAGAAAATGCATTGCAAAATGTTATTTCAAATTGACCAAGCTTTCCAGCAAAAGTTTAACTTGCCTAAAAAGTACTTATGTGGGATTCAAGATAACCCCTTAAATTAGGTCAATATTGGGAGAGGGGGTTGCTTTAGGAAATAAAAATTTAAGATCAGGTGCTGTATGGTAGTTTGGGATTTTGTTGTTCTTGGGTAATTGAGCTGGGCATTGGGCACAGGGACCCTCACTTGCTAGGCAAGTGCTCTACCATTCAGCTATGCTCCAGCCCCTTGAGTCCCTGCTACAGTGAATTCTGAATTTCCTTTCTTGATTTCCAATGAGTTGAGACTAAATTCAGAAGCTATAGAAATCTTTCCAATAACTTTAGAGTGAGTTCCTGTGAAATCAGAAGACTTTCCTGATGTCAAAATACATTTAATAACCTTTTCTAATTATTAACCAAAACTAAAGACAGGTTTTGCAAGTGCAAAATTGTCAGGTCACCATGAACTATTATCTTTTGGGTAGAACAGATAAAGTTCAGCAAATCTATCACTTGGCCAAAGAGTATAGACTTTGCCTTCAAATAGTGTAGGACATGCATAAGTAACCCCACTAGACCTTTCACAGCATGCCTGCTCTTGCAGGTTAAAATCAGCTCAGTGGGAGAGTTTGAGTAAGTCCTGATGAGAAAGCCATTTTAGTAACTCGGGGAAAGTGCAAATTAAATTTTGTCTTAAAGCTAGTTTATTTCATTGTTTTATTTTTATTAATCTTCAAAAATGACTTCTGTAGTTTTATGTACCTGTTTTAAGAGGACTTATACTGTCTCACAGATATTTCTTTAACTCCTTTTGCCAGAAGTTTGGGGTCATAGACTGAGTGCAGGTCTCGAAGGACTTCATATGTGTAGTATCCATAGAAACAGCAATTAATTATACTCTGAATGCATCAGTAGAGCTAGTTATCCCAACCTAAATTGCTGTGTGTATATCAAATCAACTGAAGAGAGAAATTCTAATTTTTCCTAGCAAAATACAAAATCAAGATTTTTTAGAAAACCACTTTTGCAAAGTGTAGACACTAAAACTAATACGTTACTTTACTGAGTTCACAGACTGCCCATAAAACATGTGCCCTAAAGCTGGGGAGCACATGAGGCTGGCATACAGAGAACACTAAGTAGTACTTTTTAAAAGAATGAACAAAGCTGGTCATGTGGTATGTGCCTGTAATCCCAGCACTTGGGAGGCTGAGGCAGGAGGATTCTCATGAGTTCAAGGTCACCCTAGGATATGTATGAGTTCAAGGCCAGCTTGAATTACAAAGACCCTGTCTCAATAAAACTAATAATAATAATGAATGTAAACTGAATTTATCTGGATCTAGATTAAGCAAGAGTTATCAGAAAAGTTGCAGGCAAACGTGGCTATGGTTATATGCACAGGACGACACTTTTATCCCTGTTACCTAATGAATATTCTCCTTTTAGAATCTATTTTTCTTTTGGTTTTCTAAATTACACTGAAGTATTACATTCTAAATGACAGTTGTCAATTAGTTTGGAGACACTTTCTCTATCACTTTGTAATAGAACACATTGCTATTGCTACTAATAATGGTGTGATTTCTACTATTGATGGTCTTAATAATGATACTACTAGAAGTAACATTTTATTACCACTATACTACTTAAGTAATAGTAATTTTAGTAATGCAATATCTTGAAGGTGCATTTTCCTGAAATGACCACTTCAGCTTCAGTTTTTTCTGTCACTTGGTACTTGAACCAGTTCCCAATATTGTTAATGCCTTATTCATTCTTTCTTTAGATAACAGCAGAAATCAGTATAGAAAATCTAATGCATTAAATAGAAATTTTTCAAAACAACTTATACTCAAATACACTAGAATTGTACTTGGTTTCAATCACTGTAAAACACATTTCTTCTGTCTTGGGAAGCAGAGCACATTAGGCAGAGTGAAAACCTGGCTAAAACCTCACCACATCACTCACATCAAAACTCACAGTACCATGTCCACTCACTCCTACGGACATGGGACCTCAGGGCCACCACAACCTGGAGCCTTCAGAACAGCCATTGTCCTGTGCTGGGAACTCGGGGCTCTGAGCAACCATCACATTTGAAAAGGGATTCAATAATGTTGCCAGAACAGAAAGTGTAGACAGCAAAATGCTGAGCTTATATGTTCATAACTACATGGACCTGTGCAAACTTCCATCTTTTCCTAGATGTCACGAAGGGTTTCAGGGGCTCAACAGGGTCAAGTATGTGACATATGGTCAGAAGGATCATGTTTTGTTAAAATCCATGTCATATTATTTTATTGTGTTTGCATGTGGACTTCTACATAGCTGTCATCAGCACAATCTGTTGTAGAAATTTGTATTTGGAGGTAACACACAGACTAGATAAATGAAGCTCAGTATCAGAATTCTGGTTCCTTCACTCAGTTTATTTCATTTAGTGACAATGTCTTTTCCCACATTTGTAAGAACTGATGTGAATTGATTTGTTTTGAGCATTTGGTGACATCCTAAAGTAATTCGATTAAGAATTACCGATCTGCATTTTAATTGGAGAATGAGTACTATTTAGTTTTGACTTCTAAATTTCATCTAAATTCAACATTTAAATAAACAACATTTTTACTGAGTACATTTAACTAGTCTTGTTTGTGTGTGGCTATTGGTTGCTGTAAATTTAATGATTCATTTATAGGGAATGTTTCCTACAGATGTCTTTGGTAAAAGGACAAATTTGGAGTAGGCAACAATAATTTACTTAATTTATCTTAAACTTGGTTTCAGTGAGCAACCCTAATTACCCTGATTTTTTGCTGATAATCACTCTCAATGGAATCAAATCACAAATCCAGGGATGGATTGAGCGGCACGCAGAAGGAAGCAGCCCTCCGCGCACTGGTCCAGCGCACAGGATATAGCTTGGTCCAGGTAGGAACGTCTTGCGACATCTGGTGAGACCCGCCACCAAATTCCCAGTGGTGGGGATCTTAGTGGCCCTCAGATGTAAAATTTGAATGATTCAGCTGTCCTTTTCCAAAACGGAAGAAAAGTATATCATTTCTGTTTTATAGGTGACCCTGCAGGCTCTACCTGGGGCAATCCACTCAGCCTCAACTTGTCATTTGTAATCATAATCCATATCCGTAGTCAGAGAGACTATCTCAGTTTTGAAAGTACATTTTAGAATATAGAAAAGCAGCTGGAATTTCCAGGCCTTAGTAAAGTAAAACTAAGCTTGTACGTAAAGAATCAGTAAGAGAAAAATGCTCAGAAATTAGCTTTTGTTTCCAAAGAAATTACTGAGATGTAGGAGGACTTCTACATGCAAGTACCCAAAACTGCACATTTTGTCATTTTAGCTTTTGTTTTTTTTTTTGTCATTTTGTTTGTTTAGAATACCTACGCATTTAATCTAGGACATGTAACACTAAACTCAGTCAATTTTAGCACTTTTGAAAAGGAAAAATGTAGCGATTTGAAAGCTATCTGTTTATAGACCTCATGTTCAAAGTTACTTGTGTATTATTATTGTTATTATGATAACTTCTTTTAGAAAACTTATGCTGCATTAAAGAGCAAACTAGTGTTTTAATTAAAGTTGCTGTCACTACAGTGAGATTCCTCAGCTATTTTCTTTCACCCACCTAATTCTTCAACTTAATCAAATCTCGGTACTATTGAATACAAATAGCACCTGTGATGAACAATAAACTATACAATCATGTCATTTCATTAGATGTCCCTTTCTCAGATTGTTGCAAAAGGTACTAAATTCTAATTCTATAAATCATGATGTTTTGTTAGACTTAATATGATGCTCAAAGTTTTTTATAGTTTTAATTCTAATGAAAAGCACTATTTAGACTACTTTAAGATTTCAAAGTTTCTTTTTCATGATTAACTTTGTTTAAATCAAAGATGAAACTGATGCATTATGTCCATACTTAAAAGTCAAATTACTTTAGATTCATTAATAAACTTTAATATTTTAAGCTCTAAAATTAATCTGCCTCAAAATAAAGTATTAAAATGTCTATGCACCTTTCCACTGCGCTAAAAGAGTATGTACATATATATATGTGAAAAATTCCATAGAGTTTGTAGTCTACAATACCAGTGATCTTCATATAATTTTTAACACCTTTTCATATACAGTTAGTTGAAAAAGGGTTTTCATTCTTTTGGTGATTAACAGTTCCATAGATGTTATAAAAATCAAGCTGTTTTCCAACCTCTTGAGCTTTTGTTTTGTTTTCTTTTGTTTTTATTTTCAGCTTCCCGGTGTCTCAAACATTTATTGAAAGGCAGTGGTAGTATAAAGCATTTCAACTTCTTTGAAATCCATGGCAATTGTTTATATAAAGATGTTTCCCTTTCTCTAATGATACAAAAATGATGGAAATAGGTATAAACCTTACAAAAATAACATTTATATTATGATACCATCACAAACTAAGTGTGTAAAAATGAGGAAATTAACCAAACTACAATCATTACATTCAATAAACATAATTGATAGGAAAAAATCCTAAGACAACATAAATTGTCCATTTAATTTGACACAGGGAACTGATTCTTCTTTTTCTCCCAGATGAAATTCAGATCAAAGTTCATTACTTTTTTGGTAACTTTCAGGTAAAAATTTTAAAAAGCTTCTTCACTTAAAACTCAGTATGTCTAGTCTCATATAATAATAGAGACTTACTATTATTTCTCTTCCTCATTATGTCAGGGTGCAGGCGATTTCCAGTCTCCTGATGTGCGGTGTACACTTCCTATACCAGTTTGCTAACTATAACATCTGACTCAGAGTTGAAGCAGAAAGAGAAATAAGAGCAAAGGAGAGAGAGAAACGGTTTTACTTGACTCATTCCTGCACTGGGGTCTCTGGGGCCAACAGATAAGAGCTGTGGGAGTCTCTGTGGGACTATCAGAGGTACCCTTAGTTCTACTAGAGTGTCTCACCTGGCTGTCCTTTTTCGACCTCAGCTTCTTCTATTGCACTCTTATTTGACACTACGCAGCCCTCTTGGAGAGGTTGGAATGTAACAGATGATTCCTGCATGTACCCAAACTCTGGTTCACTGTACACACATTATTTTGATCTGGTACAAACCTGGAAGTCCAGGTGACATAAAGCAGCCAGCTCCCCTCACCAGTATCAGTGCAGCAGGCTGCCCCATCACTCACCCATAGTTGCTTCAGAAAAAGAGAAGACCCACAAGCCTATTGCTCCCCCAAACACAAACGCAGAGAGAAGTACATGTCCATTTCCCTAAATGCTGCACTCACTACTTTTTTCTCCTGTCTTAGGCCAAAAAAAAAAAAAAAAAAAGCACCTCCTTTCACATAGGGAGAGCTAGTGCTCAGTGAAGAGGCAGCTATCCTCAGATATCTCTGTGTAAGTTCCAATATCCTCTCTCAAACTCTCCAATCTCAGCTTTTCCAAGCTGGAATGTTGTGAGAAGTAAGAAGGCAAAAGCAGCCTCCTGCTACGTTCTGGTCCTAAGTGCTTTAGACGCTAAACCAGAAAGCTAGAGTCCAATTTCGTCCTAAGGCCATGTTACAAATCAAGTTATGTTCAGTTACTAAAAGTGGTCATTTGAAAAACTCATCAGGACAGAAAATTGTGACACATCATTTTTACAGCAATACGAAAGTATGCGAATGAGTTTTTTTTAAAAAAGACTCCAATAACAACAGAGATAATTCATTCCATTATAACATCTTATTCCATTATGCTTGTGCTATGATTTAAGAACATTTCATAATAGAAGAAAAGCAATGTTATTATTTTAAATCTTTTATATGAAATACTCATATGTAACCAGTCTGAACAGTATTTCAATCTTATATAGTCAATAATATTTAAAAAGCAGTTAACAATGAAGATTTGGGTCACAACAAAATAATGGAAAAAATTTATTCAGTACTAATATTGTAATAGCTTTGCATATATGAATTCATTTACTTCTTCCTGAAACGTTATGAGGTAGCTTTTACGATCATCCCCAATTTCTTGATAAGGAAAACAGGCCTAAAGAGGTTAAGTAACTTCCAGAATTTACAAGCAGGATTTGTTACTGGCCAAAACTTCTGGTCAGATGTAGCGACCTAAAAGTAGCTGTAATATATTTTTTAGGACTGTCATGTTAGAGATTAGCATGCCAAAGGATACAGAAAAACTCTTTGTTGGAAACTAAACTTTGTAAGATGACTCACATTAAACAATATTTATTAGAATTACTATTGGTTCAAAACTCTCCAGTAGTATGGAATCCTGAAAATTTTAAAAAGTAGATATTTAGGCCTAAAACATCTCCAATCAAAATGTAAATACACAGATGCTTAAATTGTTGTGAATAAACTGGCAGATCCATTCTGATTTTGGCCGCAAAATGTGGAAAATCACTCAAGATTTCAAAGAACAAGATTTATAATCTAACCTGTTCCCTACCACATCTAAGTTCTGTGCTCTTGAACAAGTGCCTTAACTGTTTCAAGCCTTCATTTTTCAGACTGTCAGGTAGGTCTTACCCTACTCTATTACGGATATTTTATGATTCTAGTATCTTTTGAATTGAGTCATTTTTCACCAAGCTGAATATTTTGGTTGAACAAGCAGACCAAGCTTGTGTCAAGATATAGCTACCAACCTTGTAATTTACAGAAAGTTCTTTATATTTCTTTTCCTTCTACTCTGGATTATAGAAACAATTAATATAATTATCAAAAAGGGCAATATGTGGTCTTCTTTTTTTAAATCTCTACAAAAATGATAATAAATTTCTTAATACAATAAAAAGACCACTTCTACAAAATGACAGTTTAGAATTTTATAGTAATTGCTAAGATACAGATTGAAGGATTTAGTTTTGCTGTACCTTGTAATCTCAAATACTAAGCATGGATTCCTGCAAAACAAGAATTCAAAAAGTAAAAGATGATGATTTTGTGGTATCTTATCACTAAGAAGACAAATACAGCTATTAAGGATAGAATTTTGCAAGTTACTTAATAACACGAGCTGTTCTTTTATATAGCAACTGATGCAACAACCTGTGCTCAAGAGTGTTTAAAAACGTGCTATATGATATCATTTTATAATTAGATATCTTCATATATTGATGGCTGAAATTTCATCAAAGTACTTTAGAGAAAAAAAAAGAGGCTCAATACAGTACCCTGAATATAGCGGGCATTCAACAAATATTATTGATGAAAAATTGTATAAAGTTGACAAGTTAAACTTTAAGCTTCATAGTTAGAGTAAGCCCTGAACAAATATCTGGGAATTATACTACAGTGTTAACAAGGAAACAGTCTTTGTCTCTGGGTAATATTATTTGTGTGAGTTTTTTCTCAGCCTTTTCACTCCTAACGATGCTTCCCAGACCTTCTAAAGCTAGCAAATGTTTCTTTGTGAGTTAGGGAAACAATTACATTATGATTCTCCATTTCTCAAGAATACGTTAATGATGTGCATCATAAACTCTGTAACATGAGGATGCTTCTTCCTCCACCTGGAGTTTTCCTTAGAAAATTTCTGAGACCTAGGAAAATGTATTCTCATAGAGGAGTGTATTCAGAAAGCTTTCTACCCAATGTAGGGTCAGTTTACTTGAATTTTAATTCTATTACAACTGAAACTAAATATATGTTTAATAAAGCCAGCCCTCAAGTAGTCTGAATGTAGATGCAGGATAGATGCCACATGTTATTTTTAAATTACTTAAAAGATAGCATATATCAGCATTATTTATCTAGTGTTTCCCACTGTTTTCCAGGAATCATTACATCTCAATCAGTGTTTCTGAGGTATCATAGTCTTGTTGCATTTATAAATCAATCATTGTTCTGGATAAATATCAAAGGTTTTTATTTTTCTGGTGTCACTCCTTAGTCTCTATTATTGAAAAACAAATATGTTAGTGCCAGGCCACTGGGATTATAAAGTATAAAACATACCTCCTGACTAAAGTTCATATAAAATGGATGAGTTTAAAGTTAATTTATTAGAAATAAAAAATGACAACCTAAAGTCACCTCAAATGAGCCATATACTAAAAGCATCACAGAATGAGAAGGTACTTTTCTGTAGATCTTAAAACAAGGACAGAAACTTATACATGAGATGCTCAACATAGAGTAATTTATAATTCTTTAAAATTATAAATTTATACTTCATAATTAAATTATTTAGAATTAAACACATTTTAAATGTCCAAGAAAATATTAATAACCAAATAAAATATGATCATCTTTTTATTTCCAAATTAGTCACATAAAAATATGATTTCAAAGAATTTTCAAAGATGTAGCATTTATACTTCAACATTTAATTAAAAATCTTAATGCCATCTATAAATTTACAAATAATATTTTAAGAAATTATTCACCCACAATTTTAAAGATTGAAAAATAAAAAATGCAATCTTTGATTAAGTATACTTTTTCTTTTTTGATACCCTTCTTTATTTTCTAAACTTTCTCTAATGAATATGAAATATTTTGGTTACAAAGACAAAAATTTTCATAATGTGAGGAAAATTTTCAAGAATCATTCAGGTAGGAGTTAAAAACAATACTGAGAAAATTTCATTATTATATCTGGATTATAGTGGCCTAGGTTTTTATTAAGCTGTTCTTTTGAAGTCTTTCTATCTTTGAAATTTGTTTAATATTGATATAGTCCAATTTTTCTGCTCCACAGTTGTAACAACTAGCCCCAGAATTACATAACTGTATACCAGGGATCAGCAAGCTACGATCCAAATATAGCAATAGCCTCTTTCCCTAGTCATTGCGGGTTATGAATGTTTTTTATATCTTTAAAGGATTTTTTAAATAAAATAAAATATCAACTCGCACATTACAAAAAGTTTGCTGTTCCAGACTCTAATCCTTAATGTAGTACCCTGTGTTAGAACTAATGCACAGGTTTTAAGGAAAATTACCTATGCTTTTAGAGGTGCATGTATCATTCGCAGTCCTCCTGATTCAGCTCAAGCTCTGAAACCTCGTTCAAGCATTCGTTAACTCATTTATTGATGTCAAAAAGAGAAAAATAGTTTCAGATTATTCTTTAGGAAAAGGAAAAATAAACAAGCAAAGAAATAAATATTTACAAATACATGCCTCAAATACCATAAACCAAGTTGTGGGACAGAGAGTGGAAGGTGGTCTTCTTCAGAAAAGACACTAAAGCTGACAAGACATGACAGCTGGTATACCTTGCAAGGAGCCAAGGAGATTTCAGCACCCTTGGCAAAACGACAACTCAT
The DNA here is from genome assembly GCF_000276665.1 of Chinchilla lanigera. NCBI lineage: Eukaryota > Metazoa > Chordata > Mammalia > Rodentia > Chinchillidae > Chinchilla > Chinchilla lanigera. Next base: position 6,044,686 of record NW_004955425.1, on the reverse strand, counting down.
TAACCAAAATATTTGTAAAACGCAGAAGACCCTTGAGAAATAAAGACATTTATGTGGCTTCATTTCAAAGATCTGGAAATACTATAGCAGATCAATAAGAGAAGTAAGTGGGCTTCATTTTCCTCTGTCTCCACCAACCATGAACCTGATTTCCTGAGAACAATCCCTTCAAACCTGAAACAAATTACAATCTTGAATTCCCACCCCTCAAACTTTCCATGTATGTTCTCTTATGTGGATTGTCAATGTAACCACACAGTTGTTTCTAATTTGCTAAGTTCTTCAAAAATATAAATCAAGCCATAAAGTAGAGAGGATGGCGTTAGATCAATATTAGTCTGATTTGGATATCAATCTCTTCTAAACATAATCCAAATTAACTACCCCCTAAATTACTTTAGTAATTTTAAGGGGGTCTATCACATTGTCAACGACAAAGTGATTATGAAGTTAGCAATATGAAGAAGCAAATAAAACAGAGGACAGGGTCTGTGTGCCCAGTAGCAGACCACTCCACAGAGTCCTTAGAGGCCAAGAGGAGTGAGATAACACATGCAAAGTTCTCAAGCAAAAAAGAAATGCTGCCAATCAAGAGTACTGCATCCAGCAAAGCTATCCTGCAGAAATAAGAGATATAAAAACTTTCTCATACAAACAAAAGTGGAGGAAACTCATCGCCACCAGACTTACAAGAAATGCTAAGGGCTTTTCAAGACAAACAATAATGAGTAGCATGAAAACAGGTGAAGGCATAAAACTCACTAGTAAAAGTTAAAATCCACTCCTATTTAGAATTCTCTGATACTCTAAGCATGACTGTAATCTGCTATATATTTAGGGCTAAAGAACATTTAATAAAAAAACCATAAATTATGACAAGAAAAATTCAAAATGAGTTAAGCACAAAGTGTTTTTATACAATCAAAATTAAATTACCAGTTAAAAGTATAACCCATTATACTATAAATTTTTTTTCTGTAAGCCTCCTTATGATAGCCAAAGTTCAAAAACCTCATAACAGATACAATAAAAAAAAGTCAAAACATACTACTAAAGAAAATCTCTTAACTATAAAACAGACAGTGAGAGGACAGAAGGAATAAAAGATGCATAAAACACAAGGAAACAATTAACGAAATGGCAGTAGTGGCCTTCACTCATCACTATTACCTTTAGTATAAATGGATTAAATTCTCCAGTTAAAAGACATATAATAGAGGAATGGATAAAAAAAAGAAATGACCCAACTATATTCTGCCTACAAGAGATTCACTTCACCAGCAAGGATACACAGAAACTGAGAGTGAAGGGAAGGAAAAATATATTTCATTCAAATGGAAAGCAAAAAGAATGGGAATAGCTTAAAGTGTTTTGTCTGATATGTAAAACACTTTAGGTAAAAAAATATTAAAACACTATAAAAATACTTTAAGTAAAAAAATATAAAACACTTTTAAGTCAAAAATATAAAAAGATACAAAGAAGGTCATTAAATAACAATAATGTGGTCAGTTAAGTAAGATACTACAAACAATAGAATTAAAAACAATAAGCAATTTTAGGACTCCATGGTTACTGGCTGGCTTCACCTAGACTGGCTTAGAGAGAAGCAGATGGGAAACACTGTGACACTGTCATTCCTTTCCAATCACTGCACAAAATCCTATTGACTGAAACAGAAATTTGACTTCATGGCAAAATATAACTTCTGAGTCCTTTTTCTTCTGTTGCCTGTTCTCACCACCTGCTCACATCCCTGCTATCCAAGGACTTAGGTCGTTTATCAAGTTCATGGATGTCGATTCTTTAAATAGGTAGCAATAAACATGAGAATAAAATAAGACCAATAGATCACCACAGGCACATGCTGAGCTTATCACTCCAGCCACCTACAAGCCAATTTTATTTTAAAACTAAGATGCCTTGCTTCTACTCGCCAGAGATGTCATAGCGCAGTGTGGAAGACTCCAAATGAAGGAGCAGTACTGTGAATCCCTTTATGGAGAGTACATGTGCTCAACATTTGTGGGAACTTTATTCTAAGAAATGGAGATGTGTTTCAGAAGGTATTTTCAAACAACAATGACTTTCTTCTGAAATAGCCCAATGCAAGAGCTGGCATGTGAGATCTACAATAAGAGATTCCAAATCTTTGCAAACAATACACTATGTTGCATCTCTTTAAACTAGAAGCACAACTCTCTATTTTATCAGCTTGAAATTAGTATAACTTTTCTGACACAAATGGGTAAAAGTATGAACTGTTTTTTTTTTGGAGTCTGGACTCTTTTTGCAGGCAACTTTAGGATTTTTTTAAAATGCTACTTGTTAACACTCATCAACAACCACAACAAGAGATTCTTCATCTTTAGAACTTAATTTTTAGGAGATGGACAGAAAGCTATTAAACATAGCTAGATAAAAAAGACATTGGCACAGTCATGAACTATCATCATCAATTTGTCTAGGACCTTAGCAGCCGTGAGCCTCTGTAACAGCAGGCTTTCTAACAGAAGTGCTGAGCAGGGAATGGACATGGTGTTAAATGGTACACTGCTGCCGCATTAAGTAACAGTGAATCCCATAATGAGAGAATCATTCCATTTTCCACTCTCTTTCAGGCTTTCTGATGAGAAAAGTCAGCTATTGGAAATGTACCTAAACCATAGTCCAACTCCTACTAATCCTTTTAAAGAGCAAGACAAGAAATCAGAGCTTACAATTGACAATGTCTAGCTGAAAATTGATCATGATTTTCCTGTTTCACATCTGTTTTTATAAATACCTTCCACTTATGAGAAATGAAACTGACAGTCCATTCATATATACATACACACACACATATATATATTCTACTAAAAATTCCCATTCTAAAAATATATTGTGCACACATGAAGTCATTGATACAAAAATGTATGTATTTATTTATGTATTAAAATCTTGAGGCAAGGGGTTGGGGATTTAGCTCAGCGGCAAAAGTGCCTGCCTGGCAAGCTCAAGGTCCTGAGCTTGATTCCTGGTACCGGAAGAAAAACAAAAAACAAAACAAAAACAAAAAAGTACTATCTGTAACTCTAAAATCTTAAGGTAAATCAATGAAAAGAAATACATTAAGTAATTAATAGAATAAGTGTCAAGTTGGGCTGGGGATTTAGCTCAGCGGCACAGCGCCTGCCTGGTGAGCACAAGGTTGTGAGTTCAATTCCCAGTACCTGGAAAAAAAAAAAAAAAAAAAAGAATAAGTGTCAAGTCAGTACGGATACGCAATTGGATATATACTAATTTTTAAAATTTTGGCATTGCCTGAAAGGCTTCTATTCACTAGCTCACAAAACTCCTTGGGAACATTTTTCCACATTTAAATATAGTGTCTAAGTCAGTCTTTCTTTCATGAGAATCTTCGTACCACCCTAGCACCACCCCAGAATTATTACAACCACCTAACAAACCCACTTTTCTAATAGATGAAAAAAATAAAGTCAGGAAATACTGAATGCCTTGCCATGTCTCTCAGCTTGTGAAAAATTAAACTTCAAAGGTGTGATGAAGAAAAACATGAAATTCCTTTCATGCCAACCCACAAACACATCAGGTGAGAGTAGCATGTGTAGAAACTAGAAAAAGACACAAGACCAATTATCCAAATCAAATATGTCTTATACTTTTATGGCATATGTACAGTTTTATAAAACTTAACAGGATCTTCAGCTGCTATAATATTAGCTAATTTTTAAAAGGCAAACTATGTCTAAATAAAAGGCTAGATGGACCTATTGAATGAATGACATATTCTGAAAGCCCAAAATGAGTGAAAATGTCACAAAAGCTTTCATCAAGTGATTTCTTACATGCACTTTAGAGGCTCTGTAGATTGCAGCAGCATGTCCTGCACATGTCCAAGCCACAGGTATGCATAAGCAGCACCTGGCCTTGGAAACATGTGCTTCGTCGCCATCACTGGGCTAACTTTGCTGAAAAGTATAAACAGAGGGTCTTAGAAATGAGCTGGCATTTTGCTTCTTCTCTTGTGTTGAAACAAATATACATACTCAGAAATGTTTTCAGATTTCAAATTTTGTCTATTCTTGAATTTAATATTTCTACGAATGGCCAAAAATTTACATTATAAAGCTTTATAAAATGTGGTCTTCTTGAGAAGGTTCTATAAGCTAATACATGCATAGCACTTATCACCCTGCCTAACTTGACTAGATTTTGTTGTTGCTTTTACTTCTCTGTGCAAATAATAGAAGATAATTCTGGATGAAAAGTAGAAAAAGAATTCAAGTAAAGGTACCAGATAATAGAAATGTTGGACTTGGACAAGATTCAAGGATAAGCTTTTAAGGATGAAACACAAAACTACTCCATCTCAAATTCATAATAAAAATACATCCACTATCAAAGAGTACTCAGCTTGAAGCTTTACTCAGTACTAAAGCTTGAAATATTGCAGTTCTCCACCAGAACTCAGTTTTATTTTCCTGTAAAGCCATGACCATTCCCATGACATGGGAAGCTGAAAAGACAAGTATCTGGGAGGAAAATGTGGTTTTGCCCAGGTTTCCCCAAATGTATAAAAGGTTCAGATGCCTGGATGCCAAAATGAATTCAGTCTTTTTAATTCTCATGCTAAGGCTTACTGGCCAGAATGATCTACTGAGAAAGGTTGTCTGATTATTTTTCCAGGGTCAAAAAAATGGTAGCTATGATTCCTTAAAAACTATGGTTTCATTGTGAAGGACTTGAAATGTCTATGATAGGAATTTCCAAACACTTTTGACACGTAAAGTGAGGTAGGCTCAGTATTCATTGTTTAAAGCCACTGCATTTATAGTTAAGAGTTGGATCCTCAATTTTTAATTGGCACAGTTTGAAGATTTTCTGCTCTTTGTATCTGACCAGGGAAAGAGAAGTTTCTAAGTCTTTGACTGGAAAAGTAAAAGTTCCCAGCATTTAATAAACATCTTCTCATTTAAAAAATTTTTCTATGTTCTTTTTCTCTGAACTATTAATACATTTGAACTGCTAGAGAGAATACGTCCCATGAGGACATCAACCAGAAGGGAAAAGAGTATTTATAATTGGGCAGTTATAATTTATCTATTTTAAACTACTCAACTACAAAAATAGTGCCTGAAATACCAAAACCCAGAGTCCAACTGTCCCTTTTGAGTAAGGGACAGCTATTCTAACCCCATGACTAATGTTCCTGCCTGCCTTAAATTGGTTTAGACTCCAACCACTGGTACATTCCAAACCCAGTGGGTGGTTCAGAGAGCAAATCTCCTCCACTACATGAAAGTCAGGGCATCTCTGAACTGGTCAGTCTTTATAATTGCCTAATTCTTAGGGCACTTTTTCCAAATACTAATACAAACCACAGAAAACACAGTAAGTTTGCCTAATCAATCATTTTGACTCATAAGCAAATGAATCCTTTAATACTCACATACAAAAGATTTGGTACAATTCATAGCAATTACAGCAATCAAGAATGTCAAAGGGAAAATAAAAGGTCCATTTGTCAATTGTGTATTTATTTTGCAACTCTCATACAAAGCTTGGCAAATCAGAAATTATGTAATAACCACTTTACTATTATGGGGTGGGAGTTTGATTTCCTCAAGCTGAAGGGTAAAAACACTGCCAAATTTCTATTAAATTAATTCCACAAGATATACAGAAAAGAATGCAAGAAGGACCATCATGACACCCAGGGAGAGCTGTCCAGAGAGGAGCGTGATGGTGAACAGTTTTAACATGCATCTCTCTAAGCAACAAACGTGTGAAATATCCTCTTCAAAATTGAGGGTAGTTATTAAAACAGAAACATTAAATCTTCCGGAAATAGAATAGGTAAAATGTCTCAAAGACATTGGGGTAGGCAAAGACTTTATAAATAAAACCTTAATTGCACAGGAACTATCGCAAAGAATCAACAGGGATCTCATCTTATTAAGAAGCTTTTCCCAGAGCAAAAGAAATCACCAACAGAGTGAAGAGAAAACCCAAAATGCAGAAAAAAGATGTTTGCTAGCTGTTCCTCAGACAAAGGATTACTATCAAGAACGTATAAAGAACTAAAAAAATCAGACATCCCCAATTTAAAGACCCAACCCAAAAATGGGCATCTGAGATGAATATACACTTTTCATGTGAAGAAATACAAACAGCAAATAAATATATGAAAAAGTGTTCAACATCACTGACCATTCAAGTGATGCAAATTAAAACAACACTGGGATTCCATCGCACCCCAGAAAGAATGGCTATTAACAAGAAATCAACCAATAACAAATGCTGGAGGGGCTGTGGGGAAAAGGAATCATTATTCACTGCTGGTAGAAGTGTAGACTGGTACAATCTCTGTGGAAATCAGTGTAGAGATTTCTATAAAAAACTAGGATTAGAGATTCCATTTGACCCAGCTATTCCTCTTCTGGGTATCTTCCCAGAAGAATTAAAAACCTCATACAATGGCAATACATATGAACGCATGTACATAGCAGCTTGATCTTGAAAACAACCTAAATACCCATCACCTGAGGAATGGATTAAAAAATGTGGTGTTTTTATACAATGGAGTACTACTCAGCCACAAAGACAGATAAACTAGAGACTTTTATAGGTAAATGGATGCAACTTGAGACCATAATCATAAGTGAAATAAAACAGACAAATATGTGTAAACATTGTACTGTCTCCCTAGTATAAGAAAAAGTTAGTAAGATCCCAAACATATAATAGATATTGTAAAATGGGAAAACACTTCAAAAAGAAAGAGAAATTGGGATGGGGAATGGAGGAAATGGAAATGGAGGACTGGGTAAAAGAAGGAAGAGAAAAACAAATATATATATATATATATGTATAAACTATATATATATATATCAAAGTTAAAATAGTTGTACTACTAATTTCTCTTAGTTCATTGAAAATAAAGATTTGTGCTAATATTTTTTGGACAATTAAGTGCTGAAATCTTGTACTAATTTAAAGATAACAATATGCAATGCATTAACCATTGTTACTCTCCCATTGTCTTGCTTTGAAATTTTATTTTACTTTTTCTCATTAAAATTCTAAAAATTGAGTGTAATAAAATGAGTGGAAATTGAAAAGGACTTTATATGTAGCATGGATGTTCTCAACTTTTTCATAAATAAAAGTTTTAATGTATATATCTGTTATAAGTTCTCAGGCTTCTCTTAGTCAAGGCAGGAACATTAAGGGATAAAGTTGATAAACTAACGTGGAATTCTTGGGTTCATACCCGCCTGCCTTCACCCAACAACCATGTGGCTTCAGTAAGTTACTCTCTGGACCTCAGAGTCTTCTATAAATTGGATAACAATAGTTTCTAACCCATGGCATTGTTGTGAGGATTAGAACAACAGCAATAGTAAGTGCTATATAACTATTTGTTAGAAAATAAATAATAAGTAAAATCTTTAATATCTTTACACATGTCAAATTTATAGTTTTAGGAAATTTTTGATGACATACAGACCACTGAGTCCTAAAGGTTTTGTTGTGTCTTATTTTCTAAAGCATAAATTATTTCATTTGTCAGTGATACCAAAGTTTTCCTACTAAATAAGAATGCAGGCTAAGAAAAAATCATAAGAAGTCTATAGGCAAATTTAAAATATTCAGTAAGATGAGCAAACCAGTTGCCACAAGTAAGTAGTCAAGAAAAGATAGACCATTCACCACATTATTTAAACGAACATGATACAAATTATTGGGAATGCAGAAGTGATCCTGACCACAGGCATAATTTAAAAACAGTGATCCAAAGAGCCTTTGGGCAAACTCTTATTTAAAAAATTGTAGGACTCACGTTGGTATAGAGATTTAACAGTGGTACTAAAAGCTCCTTTATTTTGATTTTAAACAATGAACATTTATCACAAAAGTGTCCTTAAACAACTGACACAAATCTTTTCAGATTATGTAGAGAAAATATTTGATATGCAGACTGAAGCTTTGAACAGTAACTACTTCTCATGATGGGCAGTGATACATTGGGGCATTTATCTTTTGACTCTGTATGTTACCATTTGTTCCCCAACAACATGTATTATAGTGTAAAGCTCCTTAAAATATTAATTGTGAAGTTAGTAATTAACACTGATATTTTGTCCCTTATATGTTCCTTTCTCCAAATATCACAATAAAATGTAATGACCTAGCTTTTTAACTGTGCCAAAGTGCAAAGTAGTTTACCTTTGTCCAAAAAATGAACGAATACAAATCAATTAGGCTCATTTGTAACTTTGGTCTTTATCCTCTATAAAACAAAGATAACCTTGCAGAAAACACTGGTGTTAGTCCTCCAGGGGAAAAAAAGTACATTCTTTAGGTCATAGGGAAGAAATACATTCATTCGGTGAAAGGAAAAAAAATCGAACAAAGGTAGAAAAATAAATTAACTCCACTTGGACTATGAACATTATTATTTGCTATATAAAAATCCAACAGTAGTAAACACCTCTTACCATTATGTCAGTTTTGGAAACAGATTTAAACCCCTCACCTGATATCCCCCAAATCAGTTGGTTCATTTCTCCACATGTTAACCTTCACGTGGTCCTCTTTAGGTGCTGACAGTGTCTGGCCTTGTTCAGGAAACAGCATAAACCCAGGGAAAAGGAAGGAATTAACAATTGTTGACTATTTATCATAAGCCAAGAACCATGCATATTTGGTGTATTGCCCTCTAATCAAAACCTTCAGAGATGCTAAGTCACTGGGATCAGTGCCCACAGCCAATAAATAACAAAGCTGCACAGTCCAGCTCTGGCATCTTTGCCACCACACCACTCGACCTCCAACATGAAATCAGAGTTCTGGATTAAAATTATCAGACTTTGCCGAATTTATGACAATGATGAAATAACTCTTTAATTTGTAAAGAGGGTAGATATATGTTAGACACTCTAGCACAATAAAATAAAAATTTTAAAAAATCACCTCATATTTGTACTTTCAAGTGTTATCAGTGCTTGTCTTGAGCAAGTCTCTGAAGCACATAGTGTGATATTGCAGTTCATGAAAGACTTCACCTTCATCCAACCAGTCAGCTATTAGTATTTGTCAGTGAGAATGATTTTGAAAAATAATCAAGAGAATCAAATTAGAGATTTTACCATTTGCTTCTCTCCCTCATACACCCCATCCTGGACTTGCAGGAAAATGGCCAGAGAAAATACGGTGGCCCGCCACCTGGTTGGGATGCTGCACCGCCGGAGAGAGGCTGTGAAATTTTTATTGGAAAACTTCCCCGGGACCTTTTTGAAGATGAACTTATACCATTATGTGAGAAAGTGAGTCTGACTTTAATATTTAACTTCTCTTTCAAGAGGAAAGTAGTGTTCTGTTCACTTTGCTTTCACTCCTGTTCATCTCGGTCAGTAATGGTTTCTCTTCCAATTGCCAAAGTTAAAATGTTTCTAGCCATGAGTGACTGCCTTTTTATTGCCCTGATTCAGCTCTTTTCCTTTCGTTTGTACCAGAAATCAAACTCAGGACCTTGCACTAGCCAGGCAAGAGTTATGCTGCTGAGCTATATCCCCACACTTGACCCAGATCTTTGTCCTGTTCACAAATGAATTAACAATGCTAAAGACTCTCAGGTTTAGAGCTTGTTCCCCAGTCATCTTCCTCACGTGGCCATCACATTGTAAATTCATTGTACCTATAAATCTAGAGTCACACTACAACAGTCTAGTTAAATAAGATACTGCCCCAACTTGATATTTTAATGACCTTTCAAAGTGCAGCGTTTCCATTTAAAAAGAATGTGTGTGCTTGTCATGGCTCAAGCATGTTCCTCTATGTATTGACTCAGAATAAAAGTTTCTTCTACAAGTCTGAATGTCTTGTCTACCCTAATATAACAATAGGATTGAAAATATGGCTTCTCAATATCATGTATAACTATCAAAAAATACATTTCCTCAGTTTTAATTCCAAAGAATATTTTTCACTAAGCTCAAAAATATTTATTTTTTATGATTTACCCAGTGGTTATCAGCAGCATGCATGTTTTAGAAAAATTTAGTCAGTATTAGAGTTTAGCTCTTCTCCTAAATTCTCAAATCAGGTTTCACTGTGCTTGTGTTTGTGTGTGTCGCTCAGCCCCGGATTCAAAACTGTACTTAATTTCATGTCTATCGTCTCACTTGGCACATAGGCAAACTATAATCCTTTAAGCATCTTATATTCTTAACCTCAAGTAAGTGTCAGGAGACCCCTGAAGCACAGATGAAGCATGTTCAAACTCTTTCCCAATAAATCCAGAAGAAATAGGGATACATCACTGAAAATTTCAGAGTAGGGTAACAAAGGGGCAGTGAACCACTATGGAAATGGTATATGCTTAATGACACTTCTGCCCACACATACCTATTGTTTCTGTTTAAGCCCCCCTTTTATAGCAGCCCCAGATAATGAATTGCTGAACTGGATTGCTAGAGGGCAGCTGAGGTATAGGAGAGAATACAGTATGAGCAAGCAGAGGAGCTATAGCCAGGGCTAGAGTGAGTGCTCTTCTGCTATGGGAGTCTTGGCTATGCACTAGTTGAATTGAGATGCACAAGCATTTACCTTCATCCTACAAACTGAGAAAGTAGCGCATTCCCCAGACCACACTCTGAAACACTAGTTCAATCTGACAAGAAGTTAGTTTAGCAAGGTTCCAAATGAATCTTCATGGCTTTTGTTTTAAACATCAGTGTTAGAGTGTGACCAAGTAGAGGTCAAATTGTGGAGACCTCAAAAGCCAAGCTGGAAGGCATGGATGACAATTCTATCAAGAAATCATACTTCTGATGACAAATGGGTTGGCAGGGCCCCAAGAATTTGCATAGATCTCCAGATAATTGTGTGATGAAAGGTCATTTGCTCCGTCAAAAACATTCTGTTTGTTCATGCTGAAATGCCACTTGTGTATAGTTTCTTTATTTAACTTGACTTTTCCATCAGTCAGATAGTTGATCTGAACCCAGCATAAAAAATATGCAGGCCATTCCACATAGGAGGCAGATGCCAGACACTGGCAGGAGGCACAGTGCAGAAAACATTGTGTGTGTGTGTGCGTGTGTGCGTGCGTGCGTGCGTGTGTGAGTGTATTTGCACATGTGTGTGTGTGCGCATGTGTGTATGTGTACATTCATTTGGAAGGACAAATATATAAACATGAATTTTTTGTTGCATTTCTTATAGATTGGTAAAATTTATGAAATGAGAATGATGATGGATTTTAATGGCAACAATAGAGGATATGCATTTGTAACTTTCTCAAATAAACTGGAAGCCAAGAATGCAATCAAGCAACTTAATAATTATGAAATCAGGTAAAAGCTCCATCTTCTATGTTAAAATTGAATCAACAATGTACCTGTTGTCTTTTTGTCAAGCTTATCTAATATAATATATTTTCAAGGTAGCCAAACAAAAATGTTAGATATTTTCCATGGTGGAAGTAACTCTAGTGGAATATATTTGTCTAATATCAATACCACATGAAGTGCCAGACTAAGTTTCATGACATGTTCAATGAAACAAAACTCATTAATTTCTCCATTTCACAAATACATGCTGGACACTTTAAAATGCTAAAAATGCATCAAGATACATATCTTCACAGTAAACAGTCAAATATATAAGATATTTTTAAAAAGTATGAAAAAATAAAACCAGAAATGGTATACAATTTTGTGAGGTGGCTTTAACTTGGTGTGTTTAAGAAAATACTATCTGGCAAAATGAAATTTGATCTGAGACATGAATGGAGAGATGACAGAAAGAGGGACTTAGATATTTGCAAATGGGAAAGAGGCCAAGAATTGGAGGGAGAGCAGAGAGAAGGGAAGGGAACATAAGAAGAATAAGGATGTGCTATACCCGTGTACCAACTCCCCGTAATCAATGTAATCATTGTGTACAACTAACATGTACTAATAAAAAGGGGTTTTTTTCTAAAAAGGAGTCAGCTATGACAGATTTAGAGTAAGATTATTCCAAAAAGAGGAAGACGAACATGTACAAAGTTCCCAAAATGAGAGCAAGCTTGATATGTGGGGAGGATGGAAAGAAAGTCCAGGCAGGAAGATCAGAGTAGAGTGAGGAAGACTGAAGGTAACAGAGCTGAATGCTCTTGTACTCCAGGATACAAAATTTGAGTTTTCCTCTTGGGAAGAGGGACCATAGGAGGGTTCTAATTACAGTCAAGGTTTTAAAATGCTGCCCTGGCTGTTGAGTGGAGAACAGAGTACAGCCAGGGAAGGACTCTAAGAGGAAAGCCATGGAGAAAGGCGCTGCACTGTCTAGATGGAGATAAGAGTTGATGAAAGGAGACAAAGATTCATGGGTGGAGGTGACAGAAAGGTCTGACCTGGGATTTACTGTGCAGACTGGGGACACAGACTGCTAAATAATGAATTTAAAGTGGAAAAAAGAATCGAGGGGCTGGGGATTTAGCTCAGCGGCAAAAGTGCCTGCCTGGCAAGCACAAGGTCGTGAGTTCGGTTCCCGGTACAGGAGAAAAACCAAAAAAAAAAAAAAAAAAGAATCGAGTGTGGTGGCCCACAGCTATATTCCTAGCACTCAGGAGGCTCAGGCAGAAGGACCACAGTGAATTTGAGGCCAGGCTAGGCTACACAGTGAGTTCAAACTAGCCCAAACTGTATAGCATGATGTTGTCTCAAAAAATAAATACATTAAATAAATTAAAAATAAATAAATAAAGTGAAGTGTGAGGGGCAGAATTTAAAGAAGGAACCTAGGATTTGGGTTCAGTACCTGTGTGGTAATGCTGTTAGGATAGAATGGGCTGAGTAATAGTAAGGAACATAGGAAGAGCTCTGCTTCGGGCACTTAGCACATCAGACATCCCAGGAGAGACTGCCTTACTGGAAGTGACTGAGTTACTATAACTGCGTGACAGTGGAGTCAGGAGGGGGCTGTGGTTGGAATAGAAATCGGAGGGGGCAGGGAGTGTCCGCCAAATATAGACAACAGTGCAAAGCATAGACCTCAGGAGTTTTCCAGGACATAACTGGTCCCAAGCCACCCATAGCCTGTTTCCATAAAATTGAAAATGAAAAAAGGCTAAGTTCATAAAACTGAGCTCTAGAAATTTCACTTAGACAAGAAAACTGCTATAAATCTTTTCTTAAAGGAAACCTGGGGACATGTGGGAGGAAGATTAGTGCAGCAGTAAAAAAAATAGAAAAAGAAAAAGAAAAGCAATAGATAATACAGTTGGGGTCAACCAGCCTTCACTTGAGTTCAGCAAGTAACAGCCTCTCTGTGCCCCAATTTCCTCATCTATAAAATGGGGATTTAAAGCCATTTCATAGGTTTATTATGCAGATAACTGCATGAGTTCTTAAATGCTTAATCCGGTGTTTGGAATGCAGTAAGAAATCATTAAATGATAAAAATAGCATAGTTCAATTCTAAGATGCAGTTTTTCTCATTTATTCCTTTCTGAAATACAGACAAACCTTAAAATTGATGGAATCTTAAATTGGAGGCATGGAAGAGCAGATTTCTCACCAGTAGTTTTCTCCCACACTGAGAGGCCCCAAATAAGTCATATGTGGTCTTTATAATTCTGTAAATGCATCAAATACTGTATCATTTTTCTTAAACTCCATAGACACAGGAAGATAAATCAGATTTGGCAACTGGCCTGCCTACTACAGTAGTGACCTAGCCAGGCAGTTTCAAAGTGGAACTCTGGAAGAGAATCTTGGAATAAACTAAGGAGCCTGCCACATGTTCCTCCATGACCCCAAAAGAACTTCATGTGGGGGTGGGAGATTGCTTGGAGAATAAATCAAGAGACCTAAGGTCTACCTCAGGTTCCCTTAGACAAATCCTTTGGCTTCTTTGAATATTACTTTTAACCTGAGCACCTGATCACAGAGAGATGTTCTGGGCATCCACCTTATGCAATAATTTACCCTAAAATGCTTTAGAAAAGGCTATACACAGCTATATTTTAATTTAATTTTCAAATATTGTAGCTATATGATTTCATAATTGGAAAATCCTCCATTCCTTTATCTTTCATAAAACCCAGACATTCCAACAGGAGGCATCGTTTCCTAAAAAACTTCTGAGTTGAGATGAATGTGGAATTCACTGTAGGCATCCAACAGAGTCTGTTCTACCAGCTTAACACATTATTATCACTGGGGCTTGTCAGCACTTTTGAAAAATGAATAGATCAACTTGCCATGGTCACTGATGATTAACAACGTCCTCTGGAAAATTCATGGTCTTGCTTGTAAAACAGAGAAAAAGTATGCCTACTTCACGAACTGTTCAGAAAAGAAGTGAGAGGAATACACATAAATCTCAGCACCTCACAGATATCACACTGACACACCTCATGCAACACTGCTGAGAACTGTGACACTGGTGAGCATAGATGAGGGAGAAGAGGAGGAGAGGGAATATGACAACCTGGAAAGAGAAAGTGAGTGGCTGAGACCACCGTCAAAGATCCTATTGGATGATAGAGGCAAGGTAAAGTCACAGAGATACTTCACAGATTAGTGAGGGGGATAAGAGGAATATGAAATAGCACAGGAGAGTCACCAGAGGCAACTTTATAACTTCCCCTCTGCCTGGGGTCATCCTGCCAGAGAGGAAACTCTTGCTCAGAAGACAATACCTTCAATTTGCTTTCAGCTACCATTTCTCAGGGGACACATATAGTTCTTATCCGGAAAAGACCCACAACTGTCATATCATCCTCCTCATCAAATATTCACCAAACAACATTTAAATGCCTGGCTTCTAGAGACACTAAAGTCAAACCCTCAGCTTTAGAGAGATGACTTCGTGTCTCCGAGTAATTCTGGGAAAGCGTCCCAGCAAACCACATAAATTTAAAAATAGGAAACAGGAATTCTGGGCTCCTCCTGATCACTGATACTAGACCAGTCCCCTAAATATAAAAAATAATAATGATGATGATGATGAAAATTTCCAAGTAAATATCTTACAGGATGGGTTTTTTTTTCTCTTTTAAAGTTTAAATCTGGAAGAACACTCTATTAAACTTTCCTTCCCCCAAGAAACCACCTTCCTTGGGCAATGCCTGCCAGACTGAGGTGGATTTGTCGTGGTTCTGACACATGGTCTTGTTTCTTCAGCAAAGCATAGAAATGACCAGAACAACGACCCGACCCAGACCAGAATACCTGTCACATACCCAGAGCCACCAGCCCCCAGCATCAGACAGGTCTCCCACTCACCTAGCTGAGAGATTTTATTCATGACAAATGAGTAGTTTCTATTAAGAATACTTTTCTTACTTTTAAGAACTTTGTGTTACTACATAATTTATATGGCTTAAAATGCCATGAAAACATCAAAAAGCACAAAGTAATAAAACTTAAAACCATTTTCTCATAACCCTAGTTCCCAAACCACTATGTTGACATTTTATTATCTTTCCAGATTTTCTATTGATTTTTTTTAATCAAAATGGCCTTCTCACATCTTTACAGACTCTCCTTTTTAATGACCCTTTTAAGAAAAGAGTCTGCCTACTATGAACCAGAATTTTTAAATCAGTAAATATCCTTCTACATTATTTTTAATGACTTCTGAGATTCTGTGATGTCAATGCCCATTTTTGTTGCCCACGATTGTCAGGCAGGAGCAGTACTGTCCGTGCTAAGGAACGTTTAGAAAGGGTGAGGCATTTTGGGGTGACTTGAGAGATGGCTGTTAGCATCTAGTGGGCGAGAACCAGGGATAATAAACATTCTGTGGAACACACAATAAGGAAATAGCCCAGTCACAAAGCCAGTAACAGCTCAATGGCAATACCTTAACTCAGTTCCTTATTGTAAAGCTTTGCTTGTTTTCATTTTACTGAGTACTTTAACAGCAATGAATATTTTTATCCATAAAACTTCTTGCTCTTATCTATTTACAAATGGGTCTTTCTCAGAAGGGGCATTATTTGATCAAAAGTTATGAACACTTAAGATTTTTGAGACATTTTGCTAAATGTAATCTAGAGTAGTTTAGTGTATCTGTCCTCTGCCAAGGAAGGCAAGCACACTTCACCTTGCTAATAAGCAGTTCTGCACCATGGAAGAAACAGGACTTGAGGTCCCAGAGGTTAGTTTTATACCTTAGAATCTAGAAAACCTTAAGCAAAGCACTTAATTTCTTGGAGCCTCAAATTCTACACCTACTAAATTAAAATAACACCTACTCCACCCACTAACAGGCTCCTGGTAAGGGCCAAATAATATATGAACATCTGTTACAGTGTGAGGGGCCATTTTTAACAATTGTGTCAAAGCAGCTTCTTTCTTTGGCTGAAAAAGAAATGAAGCACGAGAGGCTGCAGACCCAAGTATCTGCAGGACTTGGTAGATGCCAGGAAGAGGGTGGGCCAGCCATAGCAGCCTGCATGTTGGTGGTGCATCGCGGAGCAGCGAGGCTCAAACAGTGGATGAATCCACACCTAGTGTAATGAGAGAGGTGCTACCCAGCTTCATGTGATTTTTTTTCCATTAAAAACGTAGTGTCCACTCTGACACATCTTCTGACCTCTCGAAAGGAGCCAAACTCTCCACAAATGGTTTGAATAATATGACAACCAAACACCATCCCTCTGCAGGCCACCCCTGGCCCAGCACCACACATTTTCAATCTCTAGCTTAAACTTTAACGACACAGGATGCTCACTAATCAAAATGCCTGCTCTGTTTGAAGAAATGGGCGTCTCTTAGGGGTCTGTGCCAGCGTGGACAACTGCCGATTGTTTGTCGGGGGAATCCCAAAAACGAAGAAGAGAGAAGAAATCTTATCAGAGATGAAAAAGGTCACCGAAGGAGTTGTGGATGTCATCGTCTACCCAAGTGCCGCGGATAAAACCAAAAACAGGGGCTTTGCCTTTGTGGAGTATGAGAGTCACCGCGCAGCCGCCATGGCCAGGAGGAAACTGCTACCGGGTGAGCAGCCCTAGCGCCCAGTCCACAGCTCCTCCCACTGCTGCGCTGTTGGCAAAGGAAGCAAGAGAAGGCTGTGTCTGGTTTGTCATTGTGTGTGTGTTTGTGTGTGTGTATAAATATAATGTAATGTTATATAGGCCACTATATAATACACAGTATTATATTATTATATATAACAGTATTTTAAACTCATCTCTTTTATTTATCTCACAGTTGATTCAATTTCCTGAATTTTTCACAGATTGAGTTTAGAAATGTATTCATTCTGTGAATGGGGTCTAATTTACATGCACTGGAGAAATCCAGAACTTTAAACTATTACAATCCTATGATGAATCCTTAAACTGAAGAATCTTCTAAAAACTAAACATATCAATCACAGCTATTTTTGCATATAAATTATGCTATCAGGCTTATTAGATATAGGGAATGTTATCCATTATAGTGGAGACATAATAAAATGCCAAGTGATACATTATCCCAATGACAATTAAGTGGTATACTTTTATTATGATTCCCTATTGTCCAATAAATCCTGTCTAATGTGAAGGAAGAGAAATAAAAGCTCTTCCAGGAAAAGCACCTTCGCTAGATGCTTCAGCTACAGTGTCAGTCCCATTTCAGAGAGAACTATCAATTCCTGGGTTTACAGTGTCCACCAAGACACTGCCTCGCTCAGGTCAACTTGGGAAAAACTGTTTTAAAGTCTTCAGCTCACTTAAATATATTCACTAAACCTTATACAAAATCAAGCGCTACAGGGAACTAATAAGTAAGATAATTTCAAAAAGGACAGATAAGAGAAGACATACAGTATTAGAACCAACTTTTCTTATGGAAATGATAAGAGAGCCACCATAATTAAAAACAAAACAAAAACAAAACAACAAAAACATCTAGATTTATATGGCCTTTGTACACATTCTTTGAAACAAAACAAAGAGTAGGATGAACCCTCTGGAAATTTTCAAAGGTGGAGGATAATCTGACCTTGGAAGGAATATTTAACAATATTTTCAAAAAGGCAATTTAAAGTAAAAAACATATATATGTGTAAAACTAACTTGAAGAATGGCTGTATCTACTGAGAAGGTGGATATTTTCAATGCTGAAGATTTTCTTCACTACTTCTTCACTCAGATTCTCAGGAGCAAATGCCCATCAATATGTGACATCCTTATCTTTTAGTAACCTGGACTTTGTATTTTGTTATCATCCTTAATTTTTCTCTTTTTTCAACACCAGCCTGTCTGCCACTGGAAAATCCTTGTGTCTATCCCGTTCTCAGGTCACATTTGTAGCCTGAACACTTATATTCTCTACTTTCGATTGTTTTTCTAAAAGTCTTCTCATTATCTTCCCAGCTCTCCTCTCTTTGATGTAGCCTTTGCCATCTATCATGAATACTACCACCAAATAAACACTTCCAAAATATTCTATCATCCTTTCAGCAAGTTCTTGACAAAATGGGAATTTAATATTTGTAGACTAAATGGTGTCACTAATCTGCCTGTTCAAAAAATATTCACCAGCTACTTGTTGTGTATGAGCTAAGGACTAAATCTCCAAACCTGTTATTCAAGTTCCTTCATTTATGCCCCTGAAGGTTTTGCTGCCACATTTCTTTTATTTCCCAGCAAAAATTCTTTTTTTTTCAGGACAAATCCCACAATGTCCCAGACTACACTCATTTCTATGTCCTTTATTCCTAATTCTTTATCCTCTACCGGTTCAGCCAATATCTTGAGAATGCATCAGTACTTTAGGCCACATCAGTCACTTTCTTCCCCCAATTCAGGTAGACAGGCATTCATTATGTATAGAAGAGATACATAGTCAGGCATGGGGGCACATATGTCTAATTCCAGTACTGGGAGGCTGAGGCAGGAGAATAGCAAGTTCAAGTCCTTCTTGGACTACATAGTGAGATCTTGTCTCAAAAAATTAAAAGAAGCAGGTATATAAAATTGGGGGAGGGTGAAAGAGGATGGTGAAAGAAGGTCCTGGGTAGGTGAATGACAGCTTTTGGAGATCAATCAATGCTCTTAAAGTATGGACCTTCTGAAAAATTCCCCATCTTTTCAAAGAAGTTAGCAAATTGACCCACTCAAAGAGCATCTGACTGTGTGTGTGTCCAGCTTACTAACGCCTGAGCAGCTGGGCTTCAGAAATTCTCAACCATTTCACTGTGCTTCTATACACAAAGTCCAGACCTTTCGTTATGAATTCCTTGTGCAAGATCCAGCAACACAGAGCCACCTCACCCCGTCCATATTCATCACAAAGCCCCTTACCAATAGCTCTGTGAGCCATCCTCAATTGGGTTTCACTTTTCTGGGTTTCTAGCAGGCTGCCTTATCAGCAAACTAACAAGATGAGGCAGGATGGAGAACAAGTCACCCAGAGCAAACTCTTTCCCTTCTAATAAAACCTCAGAACAAAATGTTAGCTCCTTGGGCCATTCTACTTATTACTCCCATGTAAACTCAATAATAGCAAAGGGTTTCAGTGATTGGAAACCTTCTGAAAAGCTTAGTTTTAAAGAATATGGAGATACTGAAGAAGCAGTGATAAGTTAGGACTGTAAGTTTTTCCTTCTTAAGTCGATCCAGACTTGGTGATAGAGAGAAAATTGTTATCTAAGTGGTGTAATTGCTCCCCAGCCACCTCTCTTAACAGTAGCAGCTCCCTCTTCCCAACTCTTGTCTTCATTAAGCTGAATATGAGACATTTGTATCCAGCCCAAATCTGGTAAATCTGGACAGTGACACTCAGCCTCTGGCTGCATCAGAACCAAGCCCACTTGGTGGGCTTGATAAACATAGATTGCTGAGCCCCACCACCAGGGTTTCTGAATCAGTATTGTTTGGAGTAGGGCTGGATAATTTGCATTTATAAGTTTTCAGAATGCTATTGCTCCTAGGGCCACATATTTGGTGACAGTTAATCTAAATCAACAATTGTCCCTCCAATGCTGTACATTCGAATTTCCTCAGGATGTTTTCAAACTGTGTAAGTACCCATATTAACTTCTAATGAACCTGCTTCTCTGCAGTGTCAACTTGAAGCATTTATGTTTTAAATTTTCCAGATGATACCACTGTGAATCCAAATTTTATAAGCTGCTGCTAAGTCTATCAGCTAATAATGCTGGACATTCACCTACAGTGACATAAATACAAGCACCTGAAAAACCATTAAACCCCTAAGCATTTATTAAGCACCCACAACATATAATGCTTTCTTCTAAATGACATGGAGGATTTAAAAAATAAAACAGTATCTAACTGGGGAAGATATACAAGTAAGAAAATAGAAATATTAAAAGAGGTGTGTAATGTTTAATCATCATTTAAAAGCAATAAACTGAGTCCTTCATGGGCATCTTCTTTTATTTTCACCACAGTGTTAGTTACTTTTATTATCAAGTTTTATAGATGAGGCAACTCATGCTTACAAAGGCTGTGTTTTCCAGCTGAGATCATTGAACATATCTGACTTCAAAGCACATGTTCTTGGTTTTTGTGTTTTGTTTTGTTTTTGTTTTGTGGTACTGGGGATTGAACTCAGGGCCTGTGCACGCTAGGCAAACACTCTACCACTGAGCTACATCCCCAGCCCAAAGCACATGTTCTTAAGTCACTCTTCCACACTGATTTCCACCATAGCCCTCCACAGAGATATTTTCAGAAATCAAATGCTTCCATGCCTTCTTTCATTTTTGTTCCCTCCAGAGATATGCAGCTCTTCAGGTTTATTTGTAGTTTTACAAGGGTCCCAAGCTGAGAAGGCAAAAGCAAAAACAGTGGCATTCATCCTTGGCTGCATGGTAGAATTAAAAGTCTTGAGGCTTAGACCATTTGAGGCAACACTGGAAAGAACAGTCCAAGCACCACTAATGAGGTGGTAAACCTTTAATGAATAGCTCCCAGGGGAAAAGCAAAGGCCTGAATTTGCATATTTTCACGATATTAACTCTCCCATTGTGGCTTACTACAGCCTACCAATGTGATATCAACTGGCTCAAAGGATTCTAAAATTTTCTTTATCCATTTATCTGTTGACAGACACTTAGGTTGATTCTATATCTTGTCTGCTGTGAATAATGCTGCCATAAACATGGGAGTAGAGATGTCTCTTTGACACACTACTTTCATTTCCTTGGCCTATACACCCAGTAGCTAGATTGCTGAATCATGTGATAGCTCTATTTTCAATGGTTGTAATAATTTAAATTCCCAACAATGTATAAAGTTTCTCTTTTCTTCACATCTACATCAGCACCTACATTCTGTCTTTCTGATAATAGACATTCTACCTATGTGAGAAATATCTCGTTAGAGTTTTAATTTAATTTCCATGATGAGTAGTGATTTTTTTTCATTGTACTATAGGTACATCTTTTGAAAATGTCTCTTTAAGTCTCTTGACTTAAAGTCAGTGCCTTATCAGATACATGGTTTGCAATTATTTTCCCCCTCCTCAACTTGTCACTTCCCTCCATTCATTATTTCCTTTGCTGTGAAGGTGCAATTTCATTTGCCTCTTTTTGTTTTGTTGCCTGTGCTTTTAGGATTATAGCCAACTAATTATTGTCCAGGACAATATCCAGAAACTTTTTCCCAGGTTTTCTTCTTGCAGTTTTATAGTTGTGAGTCTTGACATTTCAGTTTCTAATTCATTTGAGCAGTTTTTCCATGGTAGGAGAAAAGAGTCCAGCTTCATCTACAAGTAGATATCCAGTTTGTTGAAGACACTATCCTTTCTGAATTGTGTGTTCTCGGCCTCTTTGTCACAGATCATGACTGCTTTCTAAGGAGTAAATATCTACATTTTGGTTGAAAATACTTGCCCTGCACTTGTAATAATTAAACAAACACATGCTTTCCAACACTGGAAATTCCTGGTTTTGTTCTCTCAAGCTTTGAATTGTTTATAGGGTCTACCTAGTTCCCAAACAATGAATAAAAAATAAACTATGTTTCCCATCAAATTTAGACCCTACCAAGCAGAGGAGGGAGGGAGGCACTCTGGGAGGCAGAGAAAAATGGATTACAATGTTGAGCCCAGCCTGGGCAACTTAGCAACTTAGTGAAATGCCATCTCACAATAAAATATGAGAAAGGACTAGGTGTAAAGGCCCCAGTTTCAATTCTCAGTACCTCCCACTAGAATTCAAGTTGACTCTCGACATTTTCTTCCAGTTGAATACAGCCTGAACCTCACAGATGCATAAGAGCTGAGTTACAAACAACAAAGGCGAGAGGAGGTGAAGGAAAATAGGTTTGGATAGTTATCCTCTCTAAAGCTCATTTTCTGTTCCATAAAATTGGAACCATCACCCCCCACAAAGTTACTAGGAGAAAGAACTGAGAAGGGCATAGGAAATATGCAAAATGCTCACATTATTATTATAAGAATGTAAAAATATATAGTACTGGATAAAACTATCTTTCAAAGAAGAGTTAAATTCCTCATCGTAGACTTCTCTGTTGCACTTTAACTGTCTTCTTAATTAAGATATATTTTTTCCTTTAAATTTCCAAGTTACCCATGCTGAGGCAGAGGTTTAGGAAAGACACAGCTGCTGTGAGCCTTGATCAAGTGTGAGGAACAGAGAACAAACTAGGGTGTCTGAACTACACTTGTGCACCCTAGCATGATGATTAATCCCAGACACTTATTTGGCTGAAGAGGAAGAGGAAGGAATAGAGACGGACAGTGGAAGGGAAGAAATTCTTTGTGGATATTTCAGTGGTGGTGCCTGGCCAGTAGAACAGCACAGATTCCAAAAGCAGCAGACATGTGACCTAGTGAGCTTGTGAATATTTCATGAAGTCAGACTCTATGTCTGAGGCCAAATGCACTCTTTCTGCCCTTAAACAACTACCTTCACCAGTAAAAGCTGTTCTCAGAGCCAAACATGCCCACTACCTTCTCATTTCTGGTCCATTTTAAACCACATACTCTTTCCCTCTCTACTCAATCATTATAACAAGCCAGTAGTCACCTCTTAGCCAACTCTGACATTTACTTGAATGTCTTAAGATCAATAACTACCTCTTTTAATGGTCTTACTCATCCAAGACCTCAAGGGTTGGTTCAATTTTAAAGGCCATCAGTATGAACTGAGATGATGTTACCCTGATTTCTAAATAATTAATCATACCCATGATCATTTTCAACAGGAAGAATTCAGTTATGGGGACATCCGATTGCAGTAGACTGGGCAGAACCAGAAGTAGAAGTTGATGAAGACACAATGTCTTCGGTGAAAATCTTATATGTAAGAAACCTTATGCTGTCTACCTCTGAAGAGATCATTGAAAAGGAATTCAACAATATTAAACCAGGTAAGTCATACATGTAAAATTACTTATTCAAGATGCACTTTAAACATACTTATACTTGAGATCGCTTTCCATAATTTAAAGAGGAAACATTTTTATTTAGCTCATTCTTATAATTGAATGTAGTCTACTTGAATTATACCCCCCCTTGAATCAGAAAATAGGGACATGTGTTTTCTCACCACTTGACGATGTTATTCTCTTATATTTACCTCTGTGACTATTGAATAAATATATATATTTCCTTACCTAAGTGATAAATGCCATGAGTTTATCATCTTCTCATTCCTGAGTCACTTTGTGGGCTTGGGATATAATAAATGCTCAATAAATATTTACTGTTTCAACGAATGCATGGCCATGACTACAGGTCTAAGGCAGGGTTTCTCAACCTCAGCACTAACGACAGTTTAGAACACATGATTCTTGGTAACAGGGATGTCTCCAGTACAGTATAGAATACTCAACAGCACCTGGGTCCCCTTCACAGTAGATACCAGTAGGGATCTACAGAATGTAATGACCAAAGTATCTACATTGCCAAATATAGTGTAGGAGTAGGCAAGATTGGCTCCAGTTGAGAACCACTGGATATATTTGTCACTTCAAGTACGTAAGTGGGAGGTATCAGTTCATTTGGATCATGACAAAGGGCAAAGAATCGAGTTGCTATGCACCTTACCAATACCTTTTAGCATCAATTCTAATCCATAAGATTGACTCCATTTCTTTCTTCTCAATATGGAAGCTACAACACTAAGATAAGTATAGCATCTCATTAAACAATGTCCAAATCAGCATTTCCCAAAACCACTTCTGAACGTCAGTTTTATGAACTGTTAGTTGATGTTACTGCTAAAAAGGCTATGTGATAAAATAAGTTTAACCACCAAATTCTGCAAAAGTAAGCAGGTTTCTTTATTACAGGATTTGAAGTCACTGGCCCCCTAGCATGCTTTGACATCTCTGAGAAAAGATGAAGGGTGAATCATATTCCAAACTTTTGAAGCATGTTTCCTCCTTGTGCAGACCACTCTGTGAAATTAGTGTGTCTTGGAGCACACTGTGGGCAATACCAGCCTGTGGTTATCATAGTAGCACCATTGTTCCCTGACAGAATTTATCAGGCTACAGGTAAACTCTCCAGGATGTTGACAGGCATGGACCATGGTGCTATCATGTAAACCACCTGAGAATATCCATGTTACACACTCATGCTGTCTGTTCCCCACTCTGCATGTTATTTCAGGTACAGTAGAATGATAAGCAAATGATTCTCCCTGAAGATAATTAGTAAGGATGTCATTTTTCTCCTTGTAATGCATCTCTAGACATCTGTCTTCCTTTAGCCTGAGGAACTCAGCCTTCCCTCCCATTTTAGTATAATGGTTTGCTTCCCCACCAACAGCTGTGGATGCAAAAGTAATACAGATAACTGCAAACAGTGGACTGCTCACTCCCCTGTGGACTAGGCGTGACACTGGTCATGTTCACAGCATGTCATTGATCCATCTCAATGTCCCTATTATAGGTTACTTATTAGTTCCATTCTTTTCTAGATAATAAAACCAGAGCCCAGAACAGTTAAGATGGCTTGCCCAAGGTCTCACAGCCAGAAAGTACTGACACCAAGTACAAACTCTGTGGGCCCAACCCCCATCCTCATTCCATGCACTCATTCACACAACTATTGCACCTTTAGTAGCTCCTATGTGCCGGGCACTGTGAGCACTGCTTTATGTGTGGAAGGAGTTGAAGATAATCCAAGAGAACATCCAGGACAGCCTACTCCTGCCATGCAGAGAAGACTCATGCTTAGGAGATGTTACATTTAAACTGAATCTGAAAATTGATGCTGTTGTAGTCACAGGAACATCATAGATATCTGTGTATGAATTATTGCTCTACTGTCCTACCTCCATATCTTGCGTTGGTTTTCTACCTTCCCAGAGTGAATGATATATATTTTATGTAACTAAAAAGTACCTTTTGAACCAGGGATGTAGCTTAGCATCATAGCACCTGCCTTGCAAACATGAGGCCCTGAGTTCGATTTCCGGTACCAAAAATTAAGTACCTTTTATTGAAAAGGGCTAGAATAAGAAATTACTAAAAGGATGCTTCCTTTTGTGGCTACTGATTATCAGCTTTCCTGATCTGTGTATTTGTATATTGAAGACAGATGTTTCTTCAGTACCAAGTCTATCAAAATAATAAATGCCAGCTCTCTCTCGCTCTCTCTCCCTCTCCCTCCTTTTCTCCCTCTCTCCCTCTTTCTCTTCTCTTCACTCTCTCTCTCTTCCCACTGAGCATAAAGTGTGTCCAAAAATTTCAGGATTCCAGAGCACATCCTGAGACTAGTGGATCAACTTTCAGGGTTGTATAATAATGTATAGATTATCTTTTTTGGAATTCTGCAAATGAATACAAATTGCCACAAATTGCTGAGCAACTAGCAGATATCTGCTCCGTGTAGAGAGAAAAGTCAGACTTAACTAACTCCTTTTTCAGTGGAAGAATATAGTGCATCAAAGCTGATACTTAGCTAGCGAAACTCATGGAGAAAATCAGAAAATACTATTTAAAGTTCTGTATCATTTTTTATTATTTTTGTGTTGTTTTGTTTTTGTCTTGGTTGTTGTTTTGTTCTCTCTTTAAAATATAAATAAATAAATAAATAAAGTTGACTCCCTTGGAGGAACCTGAATATTCCCTGAAAATATCTGACCCTGTATCATTTTTACACTAATTAATCTGAAAAATATTACATTGCCACTGAGAAATACAAATGACACAGAGCTGAAACTGGAGCCAGAAAATGTCTGCTCTTTCCCAGTGTAGCCTAAGGTCATTTGCTGTAATTCTAATTGCAGTATAAAGTCTGATTTCCTTAGTACATTTTAGCAGCACCAGAATCACCTAGAGGGCCTGACAAAACACAGCTTGCTTACCACACCGGGCCCATGAATTTGCATTTCTATTAACCTTCCTGACAAAGCTGGTGCTGCTTGGTCATGGGTTGCACTTTGAGTCCTTGACGTTTTTCCAGTTCCCTATGAGTTCAGAGTTCTCCTCTTTTGTAATGAATGAACCACAAATAATGACCACTGACATTCCATGGCCTCTGCCAAATGATGATCAGTCAATAAGCTCCTGTGCACTAAAAAAGAAATATACTAAAAATAATAGGCTTATGGTGAATACTATTGTAGAGAAAGCCAGCTTTTATGATACAAACTCTTACTAATTTTTCTGGTTGGTTTGTATTTTGTTTTGTTTAGTTGGATGGCTTTATTTTGTTTTGGTTTTGAGTTTTCATTCTTTTGGTTTTGGAATTCCTGTTGTTTAGAGATGGGTTTTTTATTTGAGGGGATTGTTGTCTTTGTGTTAATTGTTGTTTTTGGTGGTACTGGGGATTGAATACTGACCTAAAGCACCAGCCTTTTTTATTTTTATGTTTATTTTTTTAAGACTGTCTCACTAAGTTTCCCAGACTAAGCTGGAACTTGTCCTTCTGATACTTGTCTTCCTCAGCTTCCTAAGTAGTGGTATTAGCAATATATACCACCCTGACACCCAATTTGTCTGTTTTAGGTAGTTAAATTTTCATACATCAAGTTTTCTATAAATAAGTACCTCTGGACATTATCACCCAAAATGCAAAATGACTTCTAATATTTGCAAGCAGAATTTTAGAGCACCTGAATCCATGATCATCTCAATGCCATGTAACTAATGTGGATAATAGCTGAAGTATGCATTGACTGATAAAGTTCCTTCATTTCTTGGGCATTTATTGAGTAGTCTCTGTGTCCAAGGTGCTACTGACAGTTGGGAGTAGATGATCCTAAGATGCTTCAGAAGCATACCCTTGTTCCCAGAGATCCAACAGACTGGGTAGAGGAGCCTCACAGAGGGCGACACTGCAACACAAACAGCAAAGACTGGAAGGGAGAGATCATCCAGGCTGAACTCTTCTCACTGTGCCATGGAGCTGAGCCACAATACTTACCCCCATTTTACACTGCAAGGAATAAAGAGACTGTATCGGAATTTCAGTGACTTAAATGATGCATGCTTCATGGACTCTTACACCTTTAGACAACTTTTTTCTGTATGGCTATTGTCAGTGAAGTCAATGGTTGAATGCTAAGGGAAAAGAAAGGCATCACAATATTCTAAAATATTCTGGAGATTACACGTCTGCTGGTGTTCCAGAAAAAATTTGAACCATGGGGTAGAGTAGAAACTATAACTGCCTTTGTGACCTTGAATCTAAAAGGATGACTGAGCGTTGATGGGAAAAGGTAGAAAAAAGATTTATATTTGAATATTGTAATGTCTCATCCCATATTGTGTCTGGGGACCAAGGGTAAAAGAAGAAAACTTAGCCTCTCAAAACACATGCAAATTAGTGTAAACTAAAGAGAATAATCAGCATGCTGGCCTTGAAACAAGTTTCCGTCTTATCTTCACTCTAAGCAAAAGATCTGCTTTTAAAAATGAGTAAGATACATTTTTAAGATATAACATTAAAGAATGTTGGTACAAGTATTATTTTTATTTTTACATGTTGCTTTCAATATGTGCAACAGTTCCTCTACCTAAAAATAGGCTATGTTGGTTTGTGCTTTATTTTTACACAACAATCTAAATAAACTTGGCAAATATTAGTAAAGTATCAAAGTATATGAATTAAAATATTATTCTTCCCAACTTTTCTTACCATTCCTGAAAGTATCACCTTTACTAACGGTTTGGACTCTATCTCTCCAATTCTTTCTCTTCATAAGTGTATTTCTACACATATATACATACACATTTTGTTTGGTATTTTTAAAACATAATTCTATAATCACATTTTCTAATTTTTTATTTCCTTTTTTTTTGGTACCGGGAATTGAACTCACAACCTTGCGCTTGCCAGGCAGGCTCTTGCGCCACTGAGCTATATCCCCAGCCCCTCATTTTCTAACTTTAGAAAATAAACAATAGGTCTTGAATTCTTCTATCTAAACAGGTAGAGCTCCTCTCTGTTCTCTTTAAGATTCCTTTGTATTAACATAAATGTACCAGACTTAATTGCTCCCATGAAAGTGGACATTAAATTGCTTTATTTTTGCTATTTTAATAGTAGGTGTAATTTATATCCTTAAGCACAATCCTTGTGCATGTGTAAGTACTTTTGTATAAAACATTCTTTCGAGTAAAACTAGTGGATATCCACAAAATTTCCAACTTTAGATATCATGATAGCATGGGAGAAATTCTTGGCTGTCCAATATTCTTCCAGAAAGGACTTTATATTTTACTTACTTTTTTATTTAAAGTGTATTGGATAGGATGTAGGTGATCTGGCTTTGGATTGTATCTATGTGGACTATAAATCTCACATACTTTTTCAGAATTTGTTTCCTAATATTTAAGTAAAAATAAGAAAGTAATATTAAAGCTAATCATCACTAAAATCTCTTGCAACTCAAAAATTATATGAAATGAAAGAGATAAGATATACTTCTGGTGAGGGACATAAAAAGGTAATAGGCTAAATATAAGTTTATGATATGGCTAACTTATTTTATATTACTTTTATGGTACATTTTAGGTATACATAATGATCACATTGATCAGAGGGAGTTTGTACCTGTACATGATATATCTTGATTCTGCTTTTTTCCTCAGTCCCCTTTCCTCCCTTCAACCCCTCTTCCCCTCATTTACAAAAGCTTTGTTTGCATTTTCTTCCTTCCACTCTCTTTTTTCTTATCCCGTCCCTCTTCCCCCATCCCTTGTTCCCTTTTGCATTTGAATATTTGCCAATACTGAGTTCAACTGAATTCAACAATATTTCATAAAGCTTCAACTATTATCTCTTACTTTACATAAAATGCAAAGTAAGATGTTATTCTTATACTTAACGTTCATATATATGTATCAGCTATATGTTATATTCATCATGTACCACAAACATGTACTCATAAAAAAAGAATAATTCAAGAGTGTTTAAAACCATTCTAATAGAACACATAAATTTATAACTAATTATAATAAATCAGACATTTTAAAAAAATTATTAACAGAAATTTTCGTGCAATATATAGAATTTTAAACCTGGACACATGAAAATCTTCATAGGCTCCTGACTCATGGAAGTGAACTGCATCATTTCCTGTGCTATCTCAAATTTGCTAACAACAATACTTTCACTCTGTGTACAGGTGCTGTGGAAAGAGTGAAGAAAATTCGGGACTATGCTTTTGTGCACTTCAGTAACA
The DNA here is from genome assembly GCF_000276665.1 of Chinchilla lanigera. Taxonomy (NCBI): domain Eukaryota; kingdom Metazoa; phylum Chordata; class Mammalia; order Rodentia; family Chinchillidae; genus Chinchilla; species Chinchilla lanigera. The sequence continues at coordinate 6,015,061 of NW_004955425.1, read as the reverse complement.
GAGAAGACGCAGTTGAGGCTATGAAAGCTTTAAATGGGAAGGTAATGTAGGAGAAAGACACATGTCCGAGTTTGGTGTGGACATTCTATTCAAAGGAGAACCGCTGTGAATCTATCACACTCCAGTTCTCCCCACTGCTAACTTAGCAGCTGCAGTCACTTAAGATGATGGGAAACACAATAGAGAATGGAGATGCAGCTATTATGTCCAACTCTATCTCCAGTGTTTTTCTGATTTGGACAAGGCATTAGTCCTCCATTTTCTTAGGAAGAGGGCTTAAAGTAGAATATTTCAAGGTGATGATCCTCAACTCTAATTTTCTCTCACTTTTGCACTGTATAGTGCAGTCCTTTAAGGATCTATGGTCAGAAAAAATGACAAGATAGCTGCATTCTGCCCTCAGAATTTGATCTACCTCCTGTAGGAGGCTTACTATCACTCAGCTTAGAAGAGGAATGTGTGAAGTGTTCAAGAGAAACTGATATAAAATGTACATCAATCTAAGAAGCACTGCAAACCTTATATAGACCACTTATCTTCTAATAATATGCAATATACAAAGAAAAAGATCAAATAGCTAAATGTCTTCTAAATAAATAAGTACACCAATAACTATGCAAAGTGAAGTCAAGTAATATCATAAAAAAGAAATCTAAAAGTAGTAAGAGAGTTCACAGGAAGAAGTAGGTTACCAAAAATCAGAAACTCTCCATGAATATGAGAAGCTAATATGTAAGACAAAAGCATTTGGTTTGGGTATGATTCCAAGAGTATAATTTCAAAAGACAAATAATGGAAACCAGAATCACTCTCTTTTTTTCCTAGTTTCTCTTCCAATACATTTAGTGTTTCTGTTTCAATATTTAGATCTTTGATCCATTTTGACTTGAGTTTGGTGCATGGTGAAAGACATGGGTCTAGTTTTAGTCTTTGGCATATGAAGAGCCAGTTTTTCTTACACCATTTATTAAATAGGCTGTCTTTCTTCCAGTGGACATGTTTGACCCCTTTGTCAAAGATAAGGTGGCTGAGTGTGTTTGTAGTTGTGTCTGCACTTTCTAATCTGTTCCACCAATCCTCAGGTCTGGTTTTTTGCCAGTACCTTGCTGATTTTATCATAGTAGTTTTGTAGTATAATTTCAAGTCAAGGAATGTGATGCCTCCTCCCTTGCCTTTGTTGCCCAGGATTGCTTTTGCTATTCTAGGTCTCTTCTTGTTCCAGATGAATTTTAGGAATGTTTTTTTTCTCTAGATCATGAGGTATGCTAATGGTATTTTCATTAGGATTGCATTGAATCAGTCTTAAAGGACAGAATTTGAGAAAAATAGCACAAAATCAGAGAAAGGTAAAATATAGAGCAATTTACTTAAAACATAATTCACACCTGGTTGTTCTACCCACTGAGCTTTGCATCAGTCTTCATCCTAACAAAAAATAAATAACAACGAAATTAATTATAGATGTGTGAATGGGAGGTAGAGGGATAAAAAGATATCACAGAAACCCAGGACTCATCACACTCCTGGCATCAAAGCCACAGGGGCTGAAGAATTAATAGAAACTATGAAGGGAAAAAATCATGGAGGGCTGATATTACAAAAGGAATAGTTATTTTTGGGCAAGGGATAGGACTAGGCCAAAGTAACCTCTTAGGAGGGAGCTAGGGGAATAAATGCCTCAAATTCACCATTACCTCTCTCTACACCCTCCTATCAAGGTTTCTCATTGGACAAATGCAATCATAATGCAGAAAGGCTGAAAGCCATAAAGAGGACCCAAGTACAGTAGCTTTCCAGAGCAGCAGGCATGCTAGAGATTGGTGGGAAGTAGATCTGAGGGTAAAAGGAAGACCTCCTAACCCTGGTCTTTCAGACACAGTGGCTCCTGGGATATACACATTCCTCAGAGGCCTTAAAAACTGACTCTTGATATGTGTGTGGAGGGGTCATCACCGATTCTGAAATACAAAGGAAAGCCACAAAGCAAAAATTAATATATATTTAAATGAATGGCTATGAAACAAAGCATTATTCTTCATTATCACATTAATAAAATGCTACATTTAGTAAAAATGCTATTATTTTGAAAACAATTTGTAGTTAGCTTTTTTCTATTTGGAAACATTTCTGAGTATACAGTACTGCTGAGAAGACACAACTGATTATAAATTAAAGACTAAATAAATAAACCAGGATAATTATAGGCAAAAGGGATTCAAGTAATTCCCAATATTTGCAGCCAGATATTTTATAGCAAGGTCCACACACATCACATAGTTAAATATATATTGAATATTACTAGTAAATATATAGTAAAAGTCATATTTAAGCATAATGTGGTATGTAAAAATAGTTTTTAGGACCTGTAAAGGCTTTTTAGTATGCTTATGGATATTTATATTTAATTTATTAGACAAGGTGAGACCTTTTTGTGACATAATGATCACATTTACAATTTAGGGAAATTAGCCTAGTAAGAGGTAACTTTTTATTGAGTGGAGAGAGATGGAATGAAACTAGCTATGAAGCTATCATAGTCACCAAAATAGCACAAAATAAGGACTTGAAATAATGTGGGAATGGAATATAGGAGAGAGATCTACACAGAACTATGGAAGAACGAGTTCAAAGAGTCCAAAGACTGATTAAAGACAGGGTAACAAAAGAGAAATCAGTATAAATTTTCCAAATAGGAGACTGATAGCAGACTCAGAAAGGGAAGCCTGTCGGGAGAGAGGTGTGATAAATTGAAGTCAGGACATGATAATTCATTTGTTTTAGAAATCTTTGCAGATGTTGTGATGTGAAAGAAATTTTGCTGGGCTTTGGCTACACAGATCAATATGATATTGTTCTACCCTTGAAATGTTTAAACTAAATAACTGAAATACAATACTGCATTTAAAATTCAGTTGGAAGTGTTTGAAATTCTGTTGGAAGAGGCAGAAAAGTCCAGAACAAAATTTATTATAATAAGAAATCTGACTTGGCAATAAAGAATCATTCCACTCAAAAGATGTCTTTATATAGAAGAGCCTATAAACACAGACCTGTTTGAGCACCTCATTTTCCTCAAAGGTACAAAGAATCTTGTATTGAAGATCACTTCCTTCCCTCAATATTCCAAGTCTCTTTCTCTAATTATATCAATATCAATATTAGATTGTTGAATATTGATTAGATTGTGCCCATCTCTCGGTGTGTTCCATCAACTGTATTTAATACTGGCTACTATTACTAAAAAGTAAGATGTTCACATGAAACTAGGGACAGCTTGCTCCAGAGGCTGACCAGAATAGTCAAGATGACCATGAAAGACAAGCTTTGCCCAGCAGATTTCAACAACTACTGAGTCACTTGTGAAATTGAGGGATAAGGGTGCATACTCAGCTGCTATGAAAAAGAATTTTTGCTAAAACACTATTCTATTTACTTCCTTTATATCAAATAAAGATCCATTTTTTTATTCAAAGGAAACCACAAATAGTTTCTGGGAACTTTTGTCCCTTTAATAACAAAATACATAAATCTGTCAAGTATTTGTTGAAAGCCATCTTTGTTTCTTGAGCATGCAAACAGAATACAGGAGTCAATTGCATATGTAGATCTATACAGTCATGATCATCAGCATCTGGAAGTGTCTGCAGTTTCAGAAACTTGCATCTGAGAACTACTCCAATAATCCTTGACAGTGTGTCTGCAATGATGCATGATTGTAGAATTCTCAGTCTCACTCCCACCCCCTCTATCCCAATCCTTTGCTGCCCCTGTTTAAGCTCCTAACTGTTCATCAGATCAAATGATTTCATCATTAATTTCCTTCACCTGTATGTTTTTGTGCTAAGTAGTGAAAATTATATTCCTTCTATAATAAACCTAAGATTTCTTGTAATTATGTAATTGTATAAATTTGTTACTTAAAGCACATATCACATAATGGAGAGTATTAGATAACCTTTTGCTTCAGCAACTGTATCTAGATTATAAATTCATACCCAATAGATCAATGGACAATATGTCACTGTCAAATCTGTTGTCATCTTGTGCAACTTGCCAACAAAAATCTCTCAAAGAAAACCCTTCTTGGGGCTGGGGATTTAGCTCAGCAGCAAAGCGCCTGCCTGGCAAGCGCAAGGTTGTGAGTTCGGTTCCCAGTACTGGAGAAAAACCAAAACCAAAACCAAAAAAAGAAAACCCTTCTGGCAGACAAACATGAACCTATAAAAAGACAAGATAGGAGTAATGGAAACATTCACTAAACACAGCAAATAGTCAAACACTAAGAAGGAGACCTGTTGTTACGGTTCAACCACACTTACCTGTCCTAATATCTTTTTTCTTTTTTCCACCACACAGATGCTGGATGGTTCCCCCATTGAAGTGACCCTGGCCAAACCAGTAGACAAGGACAGTTACATTAGGTATACCCGGGGCACAGGTGGAAGAGGAGCTATGCTGCAAGGAGAATATACCTACTCTTTGGGCCACGTTTACGATCCCACCGCAACCTACCTTGGAGCTCCTGTCTTCTATGCCCCCCAAGCCTATGCGGCGATTCCTAGTCTTCATTTTCCAGCCACTAAAGGACACCTGAGTAACAGAGCCATTATCAGAGCCCCTTCTGTTAGAGGTAACACCAGTCAGCTCTTGCCTTAGCACGACCCCAAGATTTCAAATGATTTGCAGGGCAATAGCCTTAGACAAATTGGATAGGCCTAAGGACCTGGGAGAAAAGCGACTAGAAAGTTATTTATTAAAAATCGAATATTATATCAATAGTTCTTATTCCATAGGAATATTTTTTCACATTACAACTGGTTATAGAAAAAAAAACTTGGTCAGAATTTAAGTGTAATGGAACCCTGTGCACAAATCTGATGTTTGCAAAGAAGTATAAAATTTCCCCAACCTAAATCTAGTTCCATAATTGTGAGCTACTTCTTTATCATTAGACCACCATTTTCAGTCACATATGACTGGTTACGAAACTTCCAAAAGGGAAAGTAGTGTGATCCGATGGAAACAAATTACCTCAAATAACAAGAACACTTTCAGGCTCATATTACTTGATGGTGACTCAGTGACATCTTTATACATAAATCACAAATTAAAATAAATACACTCTTAAAAATATAGGAGATGCTATACTCTGACTGCCCCCAAGAAATATATCTTCTAAAAAGTCAAGCTATTAAGAAAATCAGTTTATTTGTTTAGTATGTGGGAAATTAAAACAAAGTCTGTAAGACCATAAGTGCTTCATGTTTGAAAATGTTAAACAGATTTCTGAGCTCAGTTAATTGAAGCAATATAGAAGATAAGGCAAATGTTTTTGTTTCATTTTCTTTTTTTTTATTTTCAAGAAACTAGTTCATCTCTGCCTATGGATTCTTCAGTGTGATTGTTCTAGGATGTGGCTAATCTCACCAGAATCCCAGTCCTATTGTCCAAATATGACACCAACACAGGCATTATCAACAAGCAAATCATGTATTGAAATCTAGTCTTGGGTTTGACTTAGAAGCAAAGTGGAACATCCAGGGTGCAGTGAGAACAATTATTGTGTCTTACTCTTTTGTCATAAACCTGAATTAGCCATTTTAGGACCTCTATTCTTCAACAGCTTTAAAAGTTTCAACTTCTAATATAATCATGCCTGAAAAAAAATCTGTAATACAAAAGAAATCATCAGGATTTCCTTCAAAATAACCTGTTTATATGATAGTAAATTATCATTGAATTATTAAGCATAAATAATCTAAAATATATCAGTAACCAGGAAATACATGAAGTGATCAACCAGTTGTGATGTAGAAAAAAAAGAAAAAGATTGTATTCTAAAGGAAAAATATGTAACTTGTAGCAGAAAAGAATCAATGGATAATATTCATGGATGGATGAATTGTAATCAATTTAATTTTTTATCATTTTACGCCATGAATAGAAAATCAAAGTAGCAACATGACAAACAAAAATCAAAAAGAATCTAAACATGAAACTCAGTGGAAATTTAAGCCTCACTTTGACAGGTCATAAGAACAAGTATAGCAAATTTAAAAACATGTTTTTGAAATGTTGGTTTTCCAATAAGCCATTGGGGTGGGGTAATTGGATGATCTAGATTTAACTTCTAATTTACTGATCACTGACAGTCTCTGTAAAGACTGATTTCAATACACATGGTCATATTATGCAGGAATCTTTTAATAAGTATATTCCCAACCTTGATTTGTCTTCAGAAAAAATTTAACAAAAGGTTACCTGAAATTATTCATATACTTAAGAGCTTGGATGGTATCACTTTCAGGTAGTTTATGAAAAAGAGAGAGATACATATAGTGAGCCTTACCTTCTACTGAGTTTCATTACATTAGAATCCCAGAGTTTTCTATCCCTCTTCAGGGTATTAATCAATGTGACTTGGGCTAACGTTTTCATTACAGTAAGATTCAGGGTGATTTTCTGGTGGTTTGATTCAGTTTAATGCCTTCTTAATTCCTAGAAATTTACATGAATGTACCTGTAGGGGCTGCGGGAGTGAGAGGACTGGGCGGCCGCGGCTACTTGGCATACACAGGCCTGGGTCGTGGGTACCACCAGGTCAAAGGAGACAAGAGAGAAGACAAGCTCTATGACCTTCTGCCTGGGATGGAGCTCACTCCAATGAATCCTGTCACTTTAAAACCCCAAGGAATTAAACTTGCTCCACAGGTAGGTACAGTCATTCCAGAGATAGTTTCTATAAGCTGAGCCAATGACCATAATTCACCTATCATTAATCGATTAGATTGATCCTACCTTGGGCTATTCTCTTCTTTGCTTTGCATTTATTTATTTATTTATTTATTTTTGGTCTTTTTGAGAGTTCAGGCTGGCCTTGAGCTCACTTTGTAGCCCAGCCTGGTCTCGAACTCACAATAGATCCTCCTGCCTCAGCCTCCCAAGTACTGGGATTACAGGCTTCTTTGATTTGCTTTTAATAGAATTAAGTGACTAGTCAGCATAATATCCTTTAGAGGAATGATTAAGTGCCATTTTTTCATTGCAGGTCCCTTGTATTTCTTTTTAATCATTATGTGTAGGGGCTGGGGATTTAGCTCAGCGGCAAAAGCGCCTGCCTGGCAAGCGCAAGGTCGTGAGTTCGGTTCCCGGTACCGGAGAAAAACCAAAAAAAAAACAAAAAAAACAAACAAACAACAACAACAAAAAAAACCAAAATCATTATGTGTAAAACTTTAATCCTCCATTAAATCTTTCACTGAAATGCAAAGAATCTAAGAGTTATTATAAATCATTTAACAATGCTTCAATAAATATGAAACAAAGACCTCAGTTTAAAGTTCCAAAAGGTGCCATAATACATGTTGCATCATGAAAACCAGCTCAGAATAAATGCCTACTCTGTGTGAGGCAAGTTGCTTGGCAAATGAAGGGTATTCATGATATGGAACCCTGAATAGACCATTCAGGACATCTTTCCTTGGGAAAATGTGTTTAACAGAAAGGTCTACCATGCTATCTAGGTGAATCATTAACCATAAGGTGCTGTCAGTCATATCAAATTAAGTCTTTTACCATAGTCATATTTGGGCAGTGGCATTATGGTGAATTTTTATTGCTTTCATTTAACAGTTCTGTGTTTCCATATCTCTGCATGAGGCTATGTCTTTTATTACAGGAAAATTAAAAGTTATAAAGGTTGTCCCAGTATGGCTGAATACCAGCGTTAAAAATAAAACAAAATATGATTCGTGATAATCCTTAGTATATGATGAGCTCTCTGAGATATAATTTGGCTAAATAAACAGAGTTACAGTTTATGTGCTCTAAAAGAAACATGCTTACTCCCAAATCAAAGATATAGGCAAGACAAATTCATGAAAATAGCCCTTATAAGTGCAACCAAGAAGAAAACTTGGTTTTATAAGAGCTCATCTTGGCTACTGATATGTGCCGGAGTGGGAGAAATTAATATCTTTCTTTTATGCACAATTAATCTAACATTTCTGATAAACTTATCTAGGTAATTTAAAAAAAAAGAGTGCCTATCAGGGTGGTAAATAGCACTCTTTGTTTAAAATACATTTTTTGAGCTTTGTTTATGCAGTGCATATTGTGCTAGGTTCTGGAACTTTAAAAGATGAATATAACAAAGTATTTTCCATACAAATCAATGCAGTGAGATAATACTGACACATTAACAGATAATTATAATGAAATAAGTTAAGTGATATGATGGAACTTGCCAGGAAAATACAAAACTTACTAGTCTGCTTCTCTTGAGTTAAGACCTAAAATAAAGAATTTAGTTATCCTAGTATCTTTACTGGGATAGCTAGAAATCTTTTAAGAAAAAAATCTTTAAAACAATAATCATTAATTCTGTATATATCTGAGAGCTAATGTAGCATGAGCAAAGATCTCTGCTTTTTACATTAAATTCAGATTAGAAATTGATCACACTTTCTATTAATCTGTGAGTAACCATATGTGTCACCCAATGAAAGGTCTTTAATTAATTGGTCTCTGAGTTTGTACAACTATGGTTGACAAACTGAAGATGATGTTATCACAATCAATATAGATGGAGAAACAGCCCTGTAGCAGAGTTACAAACCTCCCACCAGAAAAACAGAGTTGTAAACCTCCAGATGAGAAACTATGGAGTTTGCTCAGTGAACAGATTTGCTCACCTAGAATGAACAGGCAGGCAGACTATTCATAAGAAAAGCTAACCTATTCTTGCTCAGGAACCTTGGCTTTGTAGATGACAAGAAAAGCTATAGGAATATTGAGAAAAGAGTTAAAGAAAATAAGAACAATCTATGGATTAATAAACTGGAAAATGTCCTGTCATGCAGCTGGATTAGTGTTAGAATAAATGAGGTAAGATACTCCAGAGATATATCCTGGGACACTGTTCTCTCTCCCAGAGTTATTTTCTCCAACTCAGCCCTGTTTTACACAGTATACTAAATCTCCTGAGTAAAAAGATCATCAACATGTCTGGATCAACAGAACTGGCTTCCCAATGAAGAAAATATGAGCCTTTAGAAAAGATTCAATTGGAATAATTATAGAAAAAAAATTAAAAAGATACTGAAAAAATAGATCATCATAAAAGTAGCCAGAAGAGATACATTGCCAAACAAAAATATTGCAGCAATCAACATTCATCTATTAATGTTCCCCCACACACTGAACCATAAAAACTTTTAATGTTTTTGAAAATGTAAGGTTTAAATCCTATGAAAAATGACATGAAATGAAAATATATTCTTAGATTATCTCCTCTAAACCATTATAAACAGGGCTTTGGTAATAATAAGTAAATCTATTTAAACATCTAGAGGATCAGTTGTTTAATGGAATAAAAATATCAAACAAATCATGAAAGGAAGCTCAGTAAAAAGTTACAGCTAATGGACTAAACTAAAAACATATTAAAGTAAATGGTGTGAAAATGATTTTATGAACTAATAGATATAACATTTTAAATGGAGTTCAAATTCAGTTCAACTTAAATTTTATGAGTCATTAAACCATGTGGCATTTTATATCATCTCAGATTAGTTTAAACTCTAAATATCAGAGTTCAAAACCTGAAAACTAGACAAATAATGGAAATGTGACATTTGAGGAAGAAATGGTTTTTTTTACTTTTGTAGATATTAGAAGAAGTTTGTCAGAAAAATAACTGGGGACAGCCAGTGTATCAACTACATTCTGCCATTGGACAAGACCAAAGACAATTATTCTTATACAAAATAACTATTCCTGCTCTGGCCAGCCAGAATCCTGCAATGTGAGTAACTTCTCCAAATTTCTACTTATTTAGATTTTAGAATAGCATCCACTTGTAAATTAAGTGTATTTTGTCATTATCTAAACAATAAAAATATCCAGGTTTCTTAGTTACTCATTTGTCACTAAATACAGCATTGAGATGTGTGGGTGAGATGTTATGTGCCACCTTTCGGGCAAACATCTAAAGTCCCCAAATTTCAGATAGACAATGAAGACTGTGGTATAATCAACCATTAGAAAACAGTAGGTAATATAAAATGTAATAGCTATGAGAAACTACAGCCAATTATTTATCTGCACAATATTTAGGTTGAACCATGTGAAATCACCAGTTTTATACATAAAATCTTGCCCCTCATTTAAAATTTAGGACCCAAGATATCACCTCTCCATTAGTGGATATTACTTTTTGACTTTTGCCTCAAGCCTGGATCCATAGATGTCGTAGGAACCCTGCCCTTCACATGTACCTTAGGAAAGCCACGTGGTGGGTTACAAATATGGCTCAGAAATGTAACCAACCACATATGCTCTAGATCAGTGATGATAAAGCTTTTAGAGACCGAGTGCTCAAATATAATCCAAAACCCACTTATTTATCACAGTAACAACACTGCAATTAAACCTCATTGATAAATTTTAGTTTAGAAAAAATAACTCTTATCTGATGCTTGGCTGCTGGAGCATTTTGGTTCCTATGCTGGCCAAGAGGCTCGCTATGGCATGTACCATATGTTCACCACCACTTTTGTACGTCAACTGATAAACATTCCTTTGTGTGCATATATTTTCTTCAGAAGCCTTTCACAGCATAGAGAATGGAAAGTACCATACAAAATCCCATCATCTAGTATCTCAGCTGTGTCTTAGGTTTTCATTTGATTCCGTACACAAGTTTTAAAATGCCTAACATGACTGGCTATGCCTTCCAGCCATCCTTTCACACCTCCCAAACTGAGTGCCTATGTGGATGAAGCAAAGACATACGCAGCTGAGTACACCCTGCAGACTCTGGGTATCCCCATGGATGGAGGAGACGCTGGGACTGTGGCCACTGCTGCCACTTCTGCTACTATTTTTCCAGGTATGCAAAATTTATGCTAGATGTTTGGGAAATTTTTCTTGGTACCAAATACTCATAGACCTGCTTGTGAACTACACCTACCTAAATCCACTTGCACCATCTGGAGGCCAAAAAGAATTTGCCAGTTGAGTAATCCATCCCAACATGTGGCAGGAAATTGAGCAGGACAGCAGAAGTTGGTTTCTGGGTCACTTCACCTATAAGCAGCTGCAAGATCTTGAATGAAACAATTTCTCTCATTCTTCGTTGTTTTGTTTTTTACTATTAGTAAGTGTTATGGTTTGTGTCTAGATGTCCCCCCAAAGCCTCATGCAGCCGTGGGGTGGGCTTCTAGAGTTTATGATTGATCCATGACCCAATGCTGGGTTTATGGATGTGAGTGCTACACCCGCCCTGGGGGAGTAACCTGCATACAGTATAACGGAGGGAAAGAGGCTTGCTTGCTCGCTGCTCCCCCCGCCCTTTAGCTGTTGCTGCTTTTGCTGTTTTCTGCCACCATGAACTGTTGCCCTCTGCCATGTGCCACTCTGCCTTGGAGCCAGCCAAGAATGGATTGAAACCTACACAAACTGGGAACTAAATAAACCTTTCCTTCCCTAATTCTTGGTGTTGGGTATTTTGTCTCAGCAACAAGAGAAAAGTAACCCATACAGAAAGAGACTTTGGGACTATCTATTAATAGGTGGCATTTATTTGAGTTCTTATAATGAACGAAGCCCTTACTCAAATGTTTGACAAGGTTTATCTTTTCCCAGAAATGCCCACCACACCCCCAGAGTTAGATTAGAACACAGTGTGCAGCATACAGATGAAGTACTGGAAAGATTAAGTGATTTTAGCTCACTCCCACTGCCATGGTTCCCAACTGAAACTCGCAGAGAGAGCCAGGTATTTCCCATCTACTTCCTGGGGGCAGAGCGAGTGACCCAGGACCCCGCCACCATTGCACTCTGAGTCTCTGCCCTCTGTGCACCCGTGGCAGACAGGAATTCCTCACTCAGAAGCCCTGGGGACTGGTTTCACTGGGGTTCATGTGTGGGCCCTTCCTGCGTGGGCCCTGCATCTAGTAAGCAAGTGCTTCAAGAGCTGCTGGTCCCACAGTTCAAGTCTGTGCTTTACATGTGCCCAGACCCCCTGGGGGGCTGCATGCACGGGCAGTCTGTGATTGCTGTTGGTCCAGCACGCATCTGGTTCTTGTATGTGTCCTGAACTGACTGGAGACACAGAATCAGGTGGTTCACAATCTGTCACCCCTGCAGTTCATGTCTGCATTTTGCCTGTACCCTGAACTGCCTAGAGATATAGGTCCACTGGACCGGGATTATCACACCAGTGCAACCCATGTCGGGGCTGTGCATATGCCCTTAACTGCAAGGGGATGCTGGATAAAATGGTCTGCCATCAGCTGACACTAATGCCCACATCTGAGACCTGGGATAACTAGATACACATGAACAACTACCGGAAAACCCCAGACTAAGTAGAGCTTCTCAGCAGAAACTGAGGGACAAACCTGACCAAGAGGAAAACTAGGGACACTAGTGGCCTTTGCTGTGTAGCCACTGAAGAGAGAAACTGAGCTTTCTGCATCCAGTAGCAAACATGACAAAACGAAGGACTAAAACACAATCCCAGAACTCCACCCCACTCAGAAAAAGTCCAGAAGACATTGACATAGGAGAATTTGGTATTTACTTTTTTTTGTTTTGTTTTGTTTTGTTTTGGGGGTTTTTTTTCCGGTACCAGAAATTGAACTCATGACCTTGCACTTGCCAGGCAGGCACTGTGTCACTGAGCTAAATCCCCAGCCGCTAGAACTTGGTAAATACATGCCTGAAATAGTTGAAATGATTGTAATGGGAATAAAGAAACAACTCCATAAGGCCAGAGAAGAGATGAGATCAGAAATAATCTCTCAGGCAAAAAAATGAAATGACAATAATAATGAAAAAACTGCTCAAGACATCTGAAGAAGAAAAATATAAGAAAATAGAGGAACAAAAGCAATGGATGAAATTGTTAAATGAAAAATATAGCAAGGACTTAGAACACATGAACCAGATTCAAAGAGACTTCCAGGAAAACAAAGCTTCCATTGAAAGCTGCCAAAACTGCTTGAATGAAGCTGAAGATAGAATTTCGGACTTTGAAGACAGCATGACAGCTAGCAACCATGAAAGAAAAGATCTCATAAAATCAACAAGGATCCAGGGAAAGTCAATTCAACAGCTGCAAGATGAGGCAAAGAGGAATAATGTACGACTTATAGAAGTTAGTGAAACAGCAGGAGGGAACACAACTGACATAAAAAGAATATTTGCAGAAATAATAGCAGAAAATTTCTGAAGCATGGAAACAGAACCTGATATACAGGTAAATGAGGCATATAGAACTTGAACCAACCACAACCAAAATAAAACTACAGCCAGACATATAATAGTCAAGTTCCCAGATCTCCAGCAAAAGAACAGAATATTAAAAGCTGCTAGAGAAAAGAAGCAGATTACCTGTAAAGGAAAGCCCATCAGAATCACGGCAAACTTCTCAGCACAAACCACCCAATTGAGAAGAGCGAAGTATTACAGGTCCCAAGACAAAATAGCTTCCAATCAACACTGATGTACCCTGCCAAACTATCCCTCTAATTCAACGGAGAAATAAAATATTTCCACAACAAAGAACAATTGAAGAATGTCATGAGTGCCAAACCAGCATTACAAAGAGTACTAAAAGATATTCTAGACAGAGAAAAATCTGACCGTAATTTCAAGAACAACAGCACAAAGGAAACGTCAAAAAGAGCAAGCAAGTAAACAGGTAGAAAAAATAGGACACCAATGCAAGTAAATAACATGATAATGATAAATCAACACTTACCAGTTATAACTATAAATATAAATGGCCTCAACTCTCCAGTCAAAAGAAACAGACTGGCAGAGTGGATTAAAAAACAAAATCCAACGATATGCTGTATACATGAAACACATTTTACTCAAAAGGAAATCCATGGACTAAAAGTCGAAAGATGGAAAACAGTCTTCCATGCAACAGGAACCCAGAAAAAAGCAGGGGTAGCTATTATAGTTTCAGACATTGTAAACTTTAAACCGACAACAATCAAAAGAGATAAAGAAGGTCACTACATACTAGTCAGGCGAAAACTGCAAGAGGGTGAGATAACAATCATAAACATGTATGCACCAAATATCGGAGCTCCAAATTATATAAGACAAATCATAATAGGCATGAAAACCCATATAATTAATAACACTATTGTAACAGGGGACCTCAACATCCCATTGACACAAAGAGATAGGTCAACCGGACAAAAAATAAGCAAGGAAATAACAGATCTGAACCAAAGCTGTGAACAAATGGACTTAGTAGATGTA
>NW_004955425.1:5974191-5998088 GCF_000276665.1 Chinchilla lanigera | reverse complement strand
GCCTGCCTGGCAAGCGCAAGGTCGTGAGTTCGGTTCCTGGTACCAGAGAAAAAGCAAAAAAAAAAAAAAAAAAAAAATAACAAATGCTGGTGAGGCTGTGGAGAAATAGGAACTCTTCTCCACTGCTGGTGGGAATGCAGACTAGTGAAACCACTATGGAAATCAGTTTGGAGATTCCTCAGCAATCGAAGACTAAAGGTCCCATTCAACACAGCTATTCCCCTTCCAGGTATTTTCCCAGAAGATCTGAAAACATCATATCACAGCTATATATGTGCACCTATGCTCATAGCGGCACAATTTGTAATTGCTAAATTGTGGAAGCAACCCAAATGTCCATCCTCCAAGGATTGGATAAGAAAATTGTGGTACTTTTATAGAATGGAATATTACTCAGCTATGAAGAAAGACAAAATTGAGGCTTTTAGAGGTAAATGGTCACAACTAGAGACCATATTCATAAGTGAAATAAATCAGACCTGCATGTGCAAACACGTCATTGTCTCACTAGTGTAAAACCTGAAAGAGTTAATATAAAATTGGAGGTATGATAGACATTGTGAAATGATAGGAAAATGTTCAAGGGTAAGGGGCAACTGGGATGTGGGAAAAGAGAAGGGAAAGAAGGAGAAATTTTGTATTTATGTATATACAGGATAGTTAACATAGTTGATCTACTGTCTTCTATTTCTCTGCTGAAAGAAATTGTTAATGAGTCCTTGATTGATCAATATTGTATGTCTCTGTGTTTTCATGAGAAAACACTTTGAAGATATTAATATGCAATACAATAAGCATTGTTAATTTCCTACCACTTTATTTGTAACTCTGTATTGTCTGTACTGTTCTTTTGCTATTTTGTAAAAGGTTGTCTGTCTGTTAATGTTTTCCTCCTTTTATTTTTAAAATAAAAAAAAGTTTTTTAAAAAAAGATTAAGTGACTTTACTAACGTCATCAGCTTTTATGTAACCCTTGAGTTCCCTCCTTATTTCTAATCCTCAATCTATGTCTATTAGTTTGCTTTCTGATACAGATGTGATGAACATTTGAAAATTACAATAAGTGAAAACTTGCATTGTGCAAGTGACAGATAGATTTTTTTCCATATGTGAGTAGTCAGGCCTCAATTTATCTGTTCTCTCATTTTGGCCTGGGCATATGCTGTTTGCTTAATGTCAAGCCTATCTAAAAGACTTTCTCATTTATTTTGTACCCACCACAAATGCTAATCATTCAAACAATCCTCTAGAGATTAAGGTAGAGTTTTTCTATTCCTTTAGGTAATAAAATTTTATTTCTTTTAAAGAAATTTGTCATTCTGGTTTGTCACTGTGTCAGTATGCCCCTATATGCCTAAATTAGAGTATTCACTAGCCCTAGAATTATGGCATTCCTATTCATTTATATATCATGCCACATGTAGGTGTGAGAATTCCATAATCCCCACATCCAGAACACCTAGGGCTCATTCTCATTTCTTTTATCTCTCCAAAATTGTGAATATGCCTTCCCTTCTGGTAAATAAGGCTAAAACCAATCATGCTTCATGCACAAATGTGACCTCAATTCTAGTTTCGCTTCTCTGTAAGAATATGGAGATGCTCTGTGGTGAGTCCTTGTGTTGTTACCAAGGAAACCATGAACCCTACAGAGAACAAGGCCCTTGCTGGGTGCTGTGAGCCATTAGCCTCCACACATACAAGGTGTTTCTATGTCCCTCTACTTCAGACTTACTCCAGAGCTACTCAGGTCCTGGAGAAAGGTGAGCCCCTGCCTTGCAGAAAGCTGCATTCCAAACACATCAAATATACTGTACAAATAAATGAGCTTCTGTCAGGAAAATTTTAAGCTTTGTTTTAATATTCAAAAAGATATGCTTTTACCCAAGATGTTTTTAATCTTTATCTTCCTTTCTATTTGCTCCTACAAGAAGTTAAAATATTTGGGGCATAAGAGTTATCTTGGGAATAAAAGCCTAAAAATGTGAGAGCCTCTCATAACTTTCTGTAGACTCAAGCAAAGAACAGTATAAACCAGCCACACATGGTGGCATGTGCCTGTAATCTCAGCACTGATGAGGCTGAGGCAGGAAGATTGCTGTGAGTTCAAGGCCAGCCTGGGCTTCAAAGTGAGTTCAAGGCCAGCCTGAACTGCAAAACAAAACCCTGTCTCAAAAAGGCAAAAAAAGAGAGAATAATACAAACCAGAGGATGAATATGAAACACAAATACCCTTGCACTTAAGAAATTAACCAAACTGAAAAAGAAAACCCCAAAACTCTAAAGATAAAATCTGCGCTACTGTTAATACATTTCTCATATCCTTAGGAAATATGCCAAACTTTACTTGTGTGTTAGTCAGCACTACGGGCCAAAGTGAACAACTAAGGTGTGGATTCAATTTTTTAAAACACTGTACAGCTCGCTTCCTGCTACCACTTCCTAAGAAGCCATAAATCAGTGCTCTGAGGTTGGACAGACTTCCACCACAAACAGACCACGGGGTTTTGTGTGTGTGTGTGTGTGTGTGTGTGTGTGTGTGTGTGTGTGTGTTTAAGAAATCAGATCCTCACTTGTTCCTTAAGAATATTTCTCCCTGTCACATATTATCTTTTGCAATCTTTTTATCATCTCAGAAATAGCCAAATTTTGGTCTACAACATTAACAAGGATATATCACTTTTGACAGTAACTGAGCATGGTTTCTTCTTCACAAGTGAATGACCAGCAGCTAGACATAATACTAAGATGAAAGCGTATGGGTGATTTCATTACTGTTAAAACACTAGTTCTCTGACTGCAAGGACCAGCATCAGAACTTCTAAGTGTATCACAGGCAGGCTTGATGGCTGAGAAGAGGAGCCTTAGCTGGTCGTGGTAAATCTAAACTGAACAGGGCACACATTTGCTTCTGTGGTATTATGTAGAAACACTCTAAAACTTCACAGTAGTTCCCCTCCTGTTCTATTCAGCCTCTACAAATCCATCTTGGGTGAAGGCAGTGTTCCATTTAGGCAGGGGAGGAGTTCTAAGAAGGTGTAGGTTTGTAGCAGAACCAGACCCACAGCCCCTCCATCACCATGCCCTGCTAACTCCTCAATGGCGTCCCCTCCCTTATAAATTCTGAGACTCTCTGGAAATATTCTAAATTGCAAGTATTTTTCAACTCAACATCCAGTTACATTTCTGTTGCTTGACCTCGTCCCCATTGTCTGTAATGTAAGTGTGACAGGATTCTCACATGAGTAACACAGGTGTTTCATTTTCCGGGTCCCTGTCCTAAGACTTTCCAGGTGCCATTTAAAAACCACTGAGTCTACTTCTTATGTCCCCCAAGACAATATATAGTAATAATTAATATTAATAATTAATATATTAGCTTAGAGCAATATATGAAATTTCCATGTTCCTAAAAGAAGCAAATGTGCATTCCTTTCATGAAATTTTCTCTGCCTTCTCCTCCAGGATATGCTGTCCCCAGTGCAACCGCACCTGTCTCTGCAGCTCAGCTCAAGCAAGCGGTGACCCTTGGACAAGACTTAGCAGCATACGCAGCCTATGAGGTCTACCCCACTTTTGCAGTGACTGCCCGAGGGGATGGATATGGACCCTTCTGAAGATGCCTGTGTTTGAATTTAGAGATAAAATACACAAAACTCTATTACAGAAGAAATGAACTGCTCAGTCCCCTGATAACATAAACCATGCCTTCTCTAAAGCAGTGCCTTTCCTGAGACTGTATAACTAATAGCATGTAGAGTCATGAAATATGAAGTTTACTTCTCAATGAAATCAAATGTTAAGGAGTCTCATTTAACAGAAAGCAGAAGAGCCATTGGCCCCAAAAGTTGTTCTTCCAAGGTTCCTGAGTGTCCTGGGAGTATGTTTACAGTCCCTGACAAGCAAGGAGAGAGCTCTCAGCAGACAAGAACTGGAGCTCAGAAAACATGCACCAGCAGTTACAAGAGAGGCAGTTAAACTCGAGTCTCAACTCTTGCTCACAGCTGCCATAGGGACACAAAGTCAAGAAGAGGAAAAGCAAGGTGGGAAGACACTTTGCAAAATTCCTTCACTGTGTGGGGCATTAGCTCCTGCCTGAACTCATGAAATCTGTCCAAGATTGAATGCATTCAGCATCACTTCAGCCTGAAAGGTTACTCTAGCACTGAGTTACATCTGCAGGCCTGTATTCATTACTTTGATCTTCTTGCAGTAGCCAGACTACTATCTAGCATTCAAAGACAGTTATATTAATTTGAGGTTAGTCTTGAATTATCTCATCCACTTACATGAAATCTGCCGAGAAGTCCTTTACCTTCCCTTACTTTAATTTTTAATAAGTACAGGCAGTTTTATTATACCTAACCCATTTGTCTGGAAAGTATTACAGGAAATTCTTACATCCATCACTGGTGATTAGAAACCATTCCTCTGTGCAAGGGTATTATTTGCCAAAGTCCCCTAAAGTCAAGGAACTCTTCCTTGGGAACATCTCATGGTGGTAGAAGAGAAGGATGCCACAATTTAAGAATGGGGTTTAAAAGGAGGGACCATCTGCCTGCCATACTTGTAAGTGACTGCTTCACTCAAGACAAAAATAACCAAAGTCCAAAACCAAAGTCTATTGCTACCATTCCAGACCCAGTGCCTTAAGACATACAGCACCAGAATTTCCATTTTAAAAAATTCATTGGCCCTTTTGAAATTCTTAGAATTCAATGGAAAATGTAAACATACAAGAGCAGAAAATTTTGTCAACTCCTTACTAGAATTCTGTGATCCAAAATCAAGCCAGATTTCAGTCAGTCAGGTAAACTTCAATCACAATAAGTCCTTGTAATCCTTCAGTTCTATTAAATCCAATCAGATCTACCATCTTCAAAACTGAAATTTGAAAAGGCTCTGTGCTTTCTGGTTCACATTTAGCTCCTCTCAAGACCATTGTTCCCAAACTTGGCTACACATTTGAAACACCTAGACAGCTTATAAATACACTTACACCAAGACTACACCTAGGACCAGTTACATCAGGTCTTAGAGTGAGAGTTTATCAGTATTTTTAAAAAATTCCTCAGTGATTTCAGTGTGCATCTATGTTTGGGAGCTGCTGTAGTCTTTAAATTTCCTTTCTATCTCTTTCTATTTTCTTCTAATTTTACTTTCATTAAATAGAAAAATGCAAGGAAAGAATATCTAAATTAAAACAAATAAGTTAAAACCAAAGCCTACTGCTATCCAGATCAATCATAAGTATTGTGAATGTGTATCATAAGTATTATGAATGTGAACATAATTCATATTGGTTTCAAACTCTTAAGCCCAACTTTAAAAATGAGAAAATAAAAAAATTTCTCCTAAAGTAATTCTTATATCCAAATTTATGCTCCCCACAGACCTAGTTTTATTTTCAAGTGTCCTTTGAGGAAGGCAAAGTTGTATATAGTCTAAAGAGCATTCCAAATTCCAAGAAAGTTTTTTTTGGCCCTTTTTTGTTTTTGTTTTCTGAGACAGGGTCTTATTATGTCACCCAGGCTGGGCTCAGACTTACTGTGTATCCCAGGCTGGTTTTACAGTGGAGCTCTTCCTGCCTCAGTCTCCCCAGTTTTGGGATTATAGGTGTGCACCCTGACACCCAAAAAGAGCAAAAGTTTTGATTTCCCTTAGAGTCTTTGAAAACAAATAACAAAGGGCAATATTCACGTTCAGTCAGTATGAAATAGAAGGACGAATCCAGAGTTTTAAATTTATTTGAAATGAAAACATATTAGTCAATCCAAAAAACTCATGAGGAAACGTATTATTCTGTATAAAATCATTATGTTTTTTAAAAAACTAAGAGCTGAGATCCAAACATAAAAAAATACTAAAAATGTCAAGAAAACCATCCCCTAGAATTCCACATCATTACTTTAGGGAAAACACAATTCATGACTTTTACCTCCTTAGGACTGATTTTTATACAAGTGAGTAGATGTGGCTTTGTTTTTGCTGACATTTTACTTATTTTTGGTGATATCTAGAGAAGATTTTAGATTCTATTAGAGTAGATTCATGGAAAGTGCCAATGAGTGTACTATACTGTGCCAGTGTGTTTGTTTACTTTCCTTAAATAAAGAAACATAGACCAATTTTTGCTATGATAAGTTTAACATTATGAAGCTTTTGAAATTAAAAAGTTAATTTTGCACAATGTTTATATTTTTAGACCCAAGAAATTAGTACCTATTCAACATCTTCTTACTTTTCTTTTCTTACTTGACTACTTCCTACTTCATTTTAAAGCTTAGTCAGGCAACAAAATGAAAATAACAAAATACTCAAACCAATAATTTAGAAAGTGTTATTAAAACAGAATTAGATTACTAAATTTTGGCTCTTAACAGTTTTTTAATGATTAAAAGTCTCTCAATGTTACTTAAACAGGGGGATCTGTAACAGCAGTTACATCTTGTGTCCCTTTCTTGCCTATAAAAGTTACTGCTTCTTTTCAAATCACTGTATTTCTCTCTCACCTCCTTAATATATCAAGAAGATCAACAAAAATAAAACTCCACTGTAACAAAATAAAATTCTCCTAGATACTAAACCACATTATGTTTGGGTGACAGCACCCAAAATGCTACTAGAAAACTACCTCATATTTAGAAAATACTGAGTTTTTTTAAAACCTAACAAAAGAAGAGATATTTCCAAATCACGTCCTTAAATTTTTAAAGGTGGGATAAAAATCAAACTGTAGCTATGTGTTGATAATAGCTATGTAGAAAATTAGGTTTTGTATCACTTAAAAGATTTTTTAAAGGAATTATTCCAATCACACAGAGTAGTAAAATACTCTATAAATATAATTTTGAACATATTAAACTTCAATATATTTTATATGACTATATAGTTATGTCTTAGATCACTGGGTCATGACAACAATCCATAGTCAGGAAGATTCTCCATGGTATCATTTGTAGAATAAAGGACAAGAAAGAAATTTAATATCTGGGGCAAAATTTCTTTGTATTTAAAGCTACAAAATTTGATAGACTTTATTGTGATTGAGCTGCTACAGCACTGTTGAAGACTTCTTAAAGGTAATTTACTCACAAAAAGTGAATAATGTGTCAGTATTCACATAAGGTCAGATCATTTACCCTCTCCTAGAATTCATATGAAAGTACTTGGGGTAGGCGAAAGCATATCTAAAACTTACCGGAGAGACTTGGCAATTTTATATTTTATAAATACATATTTTTACTTATTGTAAATACAACTGTTAAAGATAAACTGAAGTTTCAATTATAATAGTATAAAACCTTGTCACAAATGCTTTAAAAATATTAATATTATAACAAATTTTATATGCTTATTGGATGACAGAAACTAGGCAGCAAATATTCCTACCTATCATACAACCATTATCAGCTGGGTTATGTTAAACTAATTCTCAAATCAGATATCAAAATTTTACTTCATTTTAGTACCATCTTGAAAATGAACTGAATTTTACTAGTACATAGTCATAGCAAGTACAATGCATCCATCAGGATATGTGTTTGCATTTGCCATTCTGAGAACAGCACGAGAACAAAACAAAGCAAAGCATGCTTAAGGAGAGAAAAACTAGAAAAATGAAAATCTTTTCTCAGTCCCAGTCCTATATCTTTACTTATGGAGTAAATTCTTAATTTGTATTATATAAAAAATAAGTACAGAATATTCTATTACCCTAAAATGACCGATGTCTTAAAAACTAGGGTTTTTTTTCCTTACAATGTTATACCAAAATTAGAATGCATAGTTTTAGAATAGAGAGCAATCTACATTCTGAACATAGACTCACATAGAGCAGATTGCAAGCTTTATGCAAGCAGTTCTCAGTTTTGTAGGAAAGATGTTTTAAAAACCTTATACTCTGCCTGAAAATGAAAAGAAAGTAATAACCAGTCTATATTATAAAAAAAAATTGGAAATCAAAAGCCTCCATTTATTTAAATAGGCCTGGAAGAAAATATGGAACATTTCTGTACTATCTCTTCTGCACACTTTCCTCCTATTTTAAAAGAAAAACCAAAAAGAGTATGCCTTGGCCTCTCTTTACATATGCTACTGGATTCAAGTGTCAGGGAAGACACCAAGAAATAGCACCTGAAATAAAAGTAAGCTGTCCACAAGAAGTTTTTGGTCCTTGACTAAAAAATATCAACCTCACCCAGGGTTTAGCAACGTCTTTTTGAGTTGATCATACATTCTGCTTTACCAACATAATCCTGGATTATGGCTGTTGTCCTACTATAAATTTTTTTTTTTTTTTTTTGGTTTTTGGTTTTTTTCTGGTACCAGGAATCGAACTCATGACTTCGTTCTTGCCAGGCAGGCGCTGTGCCGCTGAACTAAATCCCCAGCCCCTCCTACTATAAATATTAACAATGCCCCTTTCACTCCCAAATGCCTCAGAGGTTAGACAAGATATTTTACGATGACCTCTCCCATTTTTGTTTTTTGTTTACTTTTGTTTAGTGTTATTCAATTGCAATTTCTTGCAATTGAATTAAAGGTTCATGATGAATGGAAATTAAAGTTTCATGATGAATGGAAAGGAATACATCCCCTTCCCCACAAACTCACCCTCAATCTATTCCTTACCTTTCTCCAGTCTGTTTCCAGTCCTAATTTTCCTCTCATTTCCTCTGAACGGAAAGGCCCGAGTTCCACCTTCATTTGGCAAAGCTTGTAGTCATTGTGCCAGATTAGGCATGGGACAAAAAGAAAGATGGCTCCTGGGGACATCTGCTTGACCTATGAAGACTGAGATCTTAGTAGATTTTAGCATTAGCTGGTTCCACCTTTCCTTGAACCAAGTCACTTACACCCCAAATCAGGAAAAGCTTCCTATGCTAATCTTTACCTTAAAAAAATTTCCTTTTTCCCTTCTGTTTCACGATGATGCTCAAATACTAATTTCCTTGCTTTTAAATTCACTGTTAATGTTATCTATCAATTACTCTTCACAAAAACTCTTCACATCATCTTATACACAGCATTTATGATTTTTAATGGAAAATTATGGAGAGGTTCTTTTCCTGTGGGGGGAATTTTTACTCTTCCTTTCTTTGCTTTACTAAATTTGAAAATTAAACAAACTTTAAAAGCTTTATTGTTATTAACCCATCAACCTATTCTTTGTATAATGTGTGATCAGTCTGAGTTTACTATGTAACTGTTCTTATGTTAGAAACTGTTAATACAAATATATTTCTTCTGTCTTCGAGGGGCACAGTCCAACGGTCCATTCTGAATTTTTCAAAGCTGAACACGTTTGCTTCAGCTGGCAGTTTTGTCACTTGGTCACAATCCCCAAAATAAATCAACTCCATTATAAATTAAATTTCCACTGTTATTTCCAAACAATCAGCTGGTATAGTCCTCTTTACATATGAATTTAACACTTGTCTTATTATTACTATTTGAGTGAATCAAATTTTCAAGTCTTTTCCCCCAGAGAAATATAAAGAACTACGCAAAAATAAAGCAGAAGACAAAGGTTTAGTAAAAGAGTCAGAAGTTTCACAACATGGAACTGACAAATGCACATACTGATTTATGATGTTAATGAGTTGGAAGCATGCTTCCTATTTACTTGAAAAGAACTTAGCCATTAGCTATTTCTGTTAAGTAATATGCTTTTGTTTATAAAATTCAAGACTCTAACAAGCCTTAGCCATGCTTATACTTTTTGGTTTGCTTTAGAGTAAATATATATTTTTTACAAATGTATGGCTTCACTTTGAAATTTGTTGTCTTGTATTATAATTCCTAAGAGATCTCTGGGCTCCCAAACTGCAGATATATCATTTAAATCAACTGTAATTCTTGCTGGTTTAAATATTTAATGTAATTATTGGTATTTTTATTCTTATTTCTTTATAGAACTCTCTTTTATTTTCTATTTTTTTGACTACAAAATAGCCAGATATTGTTATCCCTTATCTTTTAATGAAAACTGCCAGTGAAATTTTTTTCTAACTTCCCAGTGTTAAACAACCTCTTGCTGTTTTTTCCATTTGTTATTTTTATTTATGTGATGTTAGCTAAGGTACCAAAAGAAAGAAAAACAGTATTAAATAGTGCACATAAAGCACTTATTTTTTGTACTTTGAGTACAGTGTTTTATAGAACTCTGTAAGCTACTTTAAGTGATATTATACCATGCATCTATTGGGAAAATAATCACTGGTTTGAATTATAAATATTTGGGGCACCTCAGAATCATAAATCACATGAAATAAGAAACAATGCAATATTGTGTAATTCCAGGATGGTGAAATTGTTTTAATAGAATTTTCTAGTTCCATTAAAAAGTTTTAAAAATTATCAACATGAGTTGCTGTCTACTTTTTTCTTTCCTCAGAACTAAAGTTTTACATTTGTCAGCAATTATGAGGTCCTGAGTTCAATTCCCAGACCCTCCCCCAAAAGAATGAGGAAAACTAAAGTTTGATTTTCTTTAGTAAATAACTGAATATTGATCATTTGTAATTGTAATGTGTTTTTGATGCCTTCTTTGCATTCTCATTTGTATATACGTTCCCTCTGATACATCTTCAGAGAGTAAATATAACTTTAATTAATTAAGTACATTATTTTCCAATCAGTAAAGAAAATAAGAGAAATCCTGAGAAACCACTAATACAGGGAAAACAGAAAGGTACGTGTGCTCTGAAGTCAGTATTTGCCTGGAGGTGCTTGCTGAGCCCTAGTGGACAGGAACGGGCACCAGCAAACTGTTGCTCCAGGACCAGATCCTCCTGCTTGTTGGGCCTTGAGCTGAAAGTGGCTTTTGTGTTTGTAGAGGGTTTAGCTAAGAATGTGGGGCTTTTTTTTTACATTTTTAAAATATTTCTTTTAAAGAAGAAAGAAGAAAGAAAGAAAGAAAGAAAGAAAGAAAGAAAGAAAGAAAGAAAGAAAGAAAGAAAGAAAGAAAGAGAAGAAAGAAAAGTTTATGACTTGAAAAGACTAAAATGTTTACAATTGGGCCCTTTACAGCGGAA
Source organism: Chinchilla lanigera (assembly GCF_000276665.1). Lineage (NCBI taxonomy): Eukaryota > Metazoa > Chordata > Mammalia > Rodentia > Chinchillidae > Chinchilla > Chinchilla lanigera. Next base: position 5,987,049 of record NW_004955425.1, on the reverse strand, counting down.
GTCCATCAGCATTAGACTAACCCATACCATTTATTTTGGTTTCTTTTAGATGCAGCACCCTAGCTCTAGATACCAAATTCTGACCTAGCTGGGGTTAGATTTGGCTGGAGTGGCAGTGCTCCTATGCAGCAGTAGTTTTAATATGGTAGCAATTTATTGTCTCTCACCCAAAAGACAGTTCAAAGCTGTAATCCTGCTTTACTGTGTCTTGTGCCTTAATTTGCAGGGTTTCAAGCTAGAGTCTAACATTTACACACCAAGTAGGACAGAGGAAAGATGAGGAGGAAAGGACATCTATTAACTTTCCTTAGACAGAGTTCCTGGAAGACGGCACACAAGGCTCTGGCTTGCATCACACTGACCTATGACCACACCCAACTGAAAGGATGGGAACTGTAGTCTTGATGCAGACAATCACAAACAAATTACTTTACCAAGAGAGAATAATGAGGAAAACTAGCAGTGTCTGCCACAAATACACCACAGAAAAGACGTAATGATTAGATTAAGTAAGCCACAAGAGATCATGGCTCCTGACTGGGTGCATGCTAGATGCTTATGAATCTTGACACCCCTTCATTTTGCCTTCACCATCCAAAAGGAAACTGCAATTTGTCAGTGGCTCTTAAAATATTGATGCCTAGTGAAAATGTATTGTAGTAGGGAAGATTCCAGTGATCTCATCTCCTGGTATTCACACCACTGTATAATCCCTTCCCCTGAGTACAGGCTGAACTTTAGTAACTTCATTTTAATGAGAAGACTATGGCAAAAGTGCTAGAATCTCACTTCTACACTTGGCTAATAAAAGGTGATGATTTGCATCATGGTGGCTCTTTTTGCTTAGCGAGCTATGAGGAAGCAAGCTGTATGTTATCAACCGAGCTTAGAAAGATCCCATGGAAAAAAACTGAAAGTGTCTTGTAGCCAAGAGCCCAGGGAATTGGCTCCTGCCGATAACCATGTGACTGATCTTGAAAGCAGATCTCCATTCATCTGAGTCTTGAAAAGAGCACATCAATATTGCATTTGCAAACAACCTAACAAACTTTTCTGATGTCATTATGGTGCTCTCAGATGCCGTGAACGTTGAAATGTGTGCTGACAGTGGTGGACAGGCCACCATTTCTCAGTAGCACAAAGTCAATATGCTGTTACCTCCACACCTACTTCTGTGCCCCTTGCCAAATTTTCCATCCCATTTGTATGCTCCCAACATGAAACAATATTATAAAAACATACTACAGAAAGCAAGTATCTGGCACATAGGAGATACTCCTTCATTTGGCCAATACTGATAAGTGACACCATTGGTCTCCTGCTGATCATCATAATATCTGTAGAATCCTTTTTAACCAAGGGATCCAGGTAGTCACTATGAATTGGTTGGTGTCATGTGCTCAGAGGCAGGGATTTGGGACAATCATTGGATCATCAGGGTACTTATTAGTGGGTTAACCCACTGGTGGGGTCAGAGGCTTAGTGGGCTGTTGGCAAGTGGGGCATAGCAGGAACAGGAAGGTCACTGGGGGTGTGACCCGGAAGGGTGGATCTTACGTTGTCTCCTCTCTTCTCTCTCTGTTTCCTGGTGGTCATGACCTTAGCAGCTTCTCTCTGCCCAGGCCTTTCCATCATGCCCTTCCTCCCTTGGAGCCAGAAAACCAAGCAAGAACTGAAACTTCCAAAACTTTGAGCCAAAAAAAACCCTCCCCTTTATTGGATACTGTCTCAGGGAGAAGAAGGTAACTAATGCAATCAGAATAACTGTGAATGATAGTACAATGAACTTCTGCTTTCCCCATTAGTACACATCCAACATGCTAAAGTGATAATTAACAAAACCACTTAGAGACATCTTACTTTACAAAGCAAAACCCATCTACAGCCAACAATCAAAGTGTTGAGCTACTGAATTAACTACAGATTTCTTACCTTGTGTGAGAACATAGATATTTTAGATATTAACTTACTTCCTTTCTCAGCAACTTCATCTGCCTATCTTTGCTCAGTAATGATATCTGATCAAAGATCGTAAGGAGATCCCTTGGAAGCTTTTCTGACTATAGTTTTCAAAAATCTTTAGCAGTTCAAATAATTTACAGGAGGATGTAAAAGAGTGGGAGAAAGTAATTCGTCATGGAGACAAGGGAAAGAGCGTGTGCTCGCACTCTCAAAATAGAATGGGAAGGGCCAGGGATATAGCTCAGTGGCACAAGTGCCTGCCTGGGAAACACAAAGCCCGGAGTTTAATTCTCAGTACCAAATATAAAATAGAATGGGAGTGGGGACCATCATTTGAACCTAAAATGTCCCCCAAAGACCACATGTTAAAGGCTTGGTTGCCATCAGATGAGCTTTTGGGAAATGATTGGATCATGAGGAGTCTAACTTTATTAGTGGATGTATGCACAGATGGATTTATAATTTCATGGCATTATTGGGAGGTGGTTTAAATTTAGGACATGGAGTGTCTTTAAAGTGAGTCATGTGGGTATGACTTCAAGGACTACATCTTGTCACAGGCATCTGCCTGTCTCTCTCTGTCTCTCTGTCTCTCTTTCTTTCCCTCTCTTTTCCTTCTCCACTCTCCTCTCTTTCTCTCTCCCTCCCTCCCCCTTCTCTCTCTCTCTTCCTCTCTCTCTTTTTCCCAGCTCCCATGAGGTGAGCAGTTTTCCTCTGCCATGCCCTTTTGCACTGATATTTCCACCTCACCACAGGCCTAAAAGCAATGGGGCCAGCTGACCATAGACTGGAAATTATGAAGTCATGAGCCAAAATAAATCTTCCCCCTGGCAGCTCTGGTGGTGGGAGGAGCAGCAGCGGCCCATGAGCTTAACTCAGCGAGGCTCCCTTCTTGGACAACCCAGGGGAATATGTTTATCAGCTATTTTGTAAATGCAAGTTTTTTAGTAGCTCCAGAAACATTTTTTAAAAGGAGGAAATCCCATCTCATCGCATTTTTTAAGTGTGAATCATTTTCTTTAGAGGTGGAATCATTTGCTGGTTGTTTATTTTTTTGGTACAACCAAAAAGTAGTGGGATATTGAATTGTGGCAGATTTTGACTCTCTCGGGTGTCAGCTTAACATTCCACAGGTGAGGATTAGTTTTATATCCTGCAGTACAAAGCATACTAAATGACAATTCGGAGTCACAGTCATCATGCATTTAATATGTCTTGGATATTTTAAATGACTTCTATTTCCATGTTGTTTTTAGTAGTATTGTTTTCTAAAGAAAACTACTTCCTGATTGTTACCCTGTCAGAATCCTGAGCACTCTGTAACATCTTTGGTTGTGGTAGTCCAGTTTCCCTAATTTTGTTAATGTTCTGTGAAAGCCCAACAATTTGAGTGTGTGGTGTATGTGATATGAGATTGTGAGTCGATGGGACTTAAGTAACACTTTGTTAGCATCTGAGGATACTGGTACTTAATCTTCTTAAGGGAAATTTGCTTCCTGATTTGAAGCTGGAAAGTCACTGGAAAATAACTGAAAAAGAAACAATACGCGGCATTTTAGATTTTTGGTACGTGTGTTACAAATTGTGTACAAAGTGAAATGTCTGCACTGATCCTCAACATAACCAATAAAATCTCAAATATGAGAGACAAAATAAATAAATAAATAAATCTTCCTTCTTTGTAGTTGACTTTCTCAAATCTTTTGTCACAGTGCCAGAAAACTAACACAGGGAGAGAAGAAAGAACCTAAAACAAAAAGTACTTTGAGAATTTAGATTCTGCTTCCAAGCAGCAGCAAATAGCAGGTAACAAGATCTCAAAAAAATGACTACAGGCTCAAGTAACCTTGAATATATGTCCATGCCCCAAACACAACAGTCACTTCTCAATGGGGCTGTGAAGGGGATGATAGGGACAGAGCTATTGGCCTTCTCAGAAGCTATCTCTGTGGTCAAATAAAGAGGACCAGAGTCTCCACTTCCTCTACTATCCCTTCACTCTATGTCGAATACCAAAGCTTGTAGCTGTCTCAGGAAGGACAGTGTGAAACTTGGAAGTGTTTTTCATCTGTACCACCAACAGAGGCTCAGTCAAAAATAAAGTTGAGCTATAGGGAAAAAAAGCAGTTTTCTTTTTTCCTTTCATGCTGTGTTTGTGACCTAATATCTACACTTAACAGGACCTACCTCGGCAGGCCCCCAACTACCCTTTCAGTGTCACACAGCCTCACAAACGCCATAAACACAAGCACTGGAGTCAGTCAGAACCAAGTTTGCTTTGCCAGTTACCAAATAACTACTCAGTCTTGGGAAAATCACTAAAAGTCTCTGATTCTTTCCCCTCATCTGCTAAAGGGAAATTACGATATGCTGCTGGTAGGGTTACTGTGAGGACTGATTGAGATTATGTGCACTGAAGTATTTATCATAGTGCCGGACCTGGTTTATTTATCAAATAAACAAATGCCATTACTATTGCAAAAATCTACAAATAAACCTAGAGGCATTCTGATGGAAATTTCCAGGTTCTTTTCTCTAAGGAACAAATAAAACTCATGTTCACAGTCTTTCAGCTCTGCCTGATCTAAAATAAAATGAATGCAACTTTCCTCTCCCACTGATTACGAGGGAAAATGCTAGCAGGCAGTTTGGTGTGGAAAGTGAAGGCATGAAGATTGATCCACAAAGGCAGTGAGTTTCCTGGAGACTTTTCTCCTTTTCTCCTTGGTGTGTAATGTGAGGGTAAGCTGTGCAACTGTGAAGCAGGTACAACCGTGGAACTGCCAAGAAAATGTCCCTTTTCTAGCTTTTCCAAGAAGCTCCTCAGACCAAATAGCACAAGGCAGAAGGAATCCATGGGGGGAACTTAAAATAGCACAAGGAGGATTATTGGATTTTATAAAATTCTGAAAAATGCAAACAAACTACTCAGTAGTGACAGTGTGGGTTTGAGGCTGGAACAGGCTCCAAAACTACAAAGGAATGAGACACTTTTGGGAGACTGTTTTAAGCATGATGACATTTTCATAGATGTATATATATATGTCAAAACCTATTTAGTTACACAATTTAAATTTGTACAGTATATTGCATATCAATTGTGGCATAATAAAGCTGTTTTTAAGTTAAATGTATTTCTATCATATAATCTAGTCACCTTTATTCCTAGGTATTAATTCAAAAGAAATGAAGGCTATATCAAAGACCTGTATATGAACTTCATTGCAGCTTTATTTGTACTAGTTGATAACTGTTCAAGCATCTATCAACAAGGGAATGAATAGATAAGTTGTAGTACATTCATACTATGAGATGCTTCTCATCAATAAAAAGAATGAACTACTGATACATGCTGTAGTATGTATAGCTGAATGAAAGAAGTCATACAAAAGAGAATATCCACATGCCCATTTACTTAAAATTCTAGAGTGTGCACTCATCTAGAGTGTAAGAAAGCAAATTAGTGGCTGTCTGGGAGGAGTAGGAAGGAAGAATTACCAAGAAGCAGTAGAGGACTGTTAAGGGTGATGAGACCAGCTCATCAACTTATTATGAGGATGACTGTAAGAAGAATATACATTTGTCAAAATTTACCAATGTGTATAATTTTATTATATGCACTTTACTGTGTGTCAGTAATCCCTCAATGTAAAAATAAAATTTGTACAGAATAAGAAAACCAGTATGGTAATTAGAGAAATCAGTGAAGGAGGATTCTGGTGCTCTGGGTATAAGAAAATACTGGCTCAACTAAGTTGCCATATAATCATCAGCAAGTCCACTGTCACCACTGGGTCCTCATTCCTGGTCCTGTGATAAAAGTGTTCAAGCTTGGTGCTCTGTCTTTGTGCCATTCTTAACACAATACGCTATGTTTTTAATCATTGATATCGAGATTCCTAAAAATAGCCTTCAAAGATACTGCCAGTCAGCTTCCTTAGGAAACCTCAAAATTCATAGGAACTAAAGAGATAGACATGGCTCCCCTACAAAATTTCCTTGTCCCCACCTCTCCCCTCTGAATTGTGCAGAATCTCAGAACAAGGGTCCTAGATAGTACATTGTTTTCAAATAGAACCTGATTTGCTCTTATCTTGGTAGCTCCTACAGTCCTGCTATTCTGCTATCCTAATCCCAGAAATAAACTTTGATGATTCTAATGAGAACATAACCAAGGAAAACTAGATTTGAGAGATAATTACTGTCTCTAGCCTGGTCTTTCCAAAGCCAATGAACACAATGTGAAAAACACCAGTTTATGTATTCCTTCTGGTGCTTCTAAAAATTTAGACTTCTGTGTGTATATAAAATGTGTGTGTGTGTGTGTGTGTGTGTCCAGGCATGCATGCACACATGCACGTGGTTACATCATAACTTATTAATACTCAGAGTGAACTTTCTTGGTTTGCTTTTTCTGATAAAAGCTTGGATAAATCATGACCCTTGGCTCATCTTACTGACTTCCTGCTAGAGGCTGTGGATTTTATTGTTAGCTAATGTGTCTCACTAAGTGCCTTGGGAATCATATTGCAATGTCCAACCACAATTTCATATCCAATCAAGATTTATGCAATAAAACATTCATAAGATAAAACATCAAATTTAGTGCTATTGTGAAAGTCAAAATATCCTGTGGCTTGTGATAAGAAAGAGTTTAGGCAAAAGCCAGAGCCAAATAAGGATTCTTCGCACTAGCTTATACATAGCAGAAATTTCTAAAGGTGCATAATTTTAATGTAGCTCTTCAGTACCTGCTCTGTGCCAGGGTCCAACCTAGGAGTCAAGTAACCTGAATTCTAGCTCCAGATCTACTATCAGCTTCACATGCTCTCTCGGTCAAACCATATAAGGTGCCCAGAGGTCAGCCTCCTCTCTTATGAAATGATATCAGGAGCTCCTACACTTCATTGCCTGAAGGAACAAGATAGGTAACTCAGATGAGTGAGCACTCTAGGAAAAATCTAGGAGACAAGCCAAAGTGGCCTCAGCTCTAATCACACTGAGGAGTTCATTTTTGTCTAAATGCATTCAGGTTCAGTTAAAACTGAGAAAACCAAAACATGTGCAGAACAAAAGGTTTCTATAGTCTCTAGTTTTCAAACTAGATCTCAGTTCCAAAACCCTGTGACTGCCCAGGGCAAAGTACGCTGCGCTGCATGTGTATAGTAGCTCAGATCAAGTATGACATCCAGTGGTCTATTTGGCTAATGACACTTAGAGACTTTCAAGTAGCCTGGGAATTTTTCCCTCTGGTGCTTAATCTTGTTAAAAAGATTTCCATTGGAGGAGAGCAACTAGAACTAAAAAGTATTCTTCACTGGATAACTGACAATGTAGTAAAATATTTTCCTATTTATTTTACCCACTCTTCGCAGTAACTGTGAGACCAATATTATTGTGCACCAAAATGAATAAGAAAATAGAAAAGGCCTAGAGATTAATTAACATGCCCAACAACTTTAAAGGCCTGAAAATAAGAAATTTTAAATACATTCTGACCTCTGAGCTGACACCATGCTACCTGGCACCTGAAACCTAGCATCATTCTGAGATTTCAGAGAACATGGTTCCAAGTGTCTGTTTTATGAATGCAAAACTTAGCCTGAGGAAGGTTAATCAGTGCCATAAATACACACATACATACATATGGATAGCAGCAAGCCTGGAACCCAAGGCTTCCAGAAGATCTGCACAGCAGTTGTGAGTTCAGTCTAACATAGACATGTTCTTTACTTCCAGACAAGTTGTAGTTACAAATTCCTTTGTTTTACCTCAAAGAGGAGGTAGATTTTTCATTCACCCTGACAGTTGAGAGACTACAAATGAGACTACTAAGGGCTTCATTTCAAGAACTGACAGCAAAAACTAGACAAAAGAAAAACTAATAATTTTTAAATTATATCTTGAATGTATAAGTAGTACCATTACCACAGGGATAGTCTGATACATTAAGCCTTAATGATTTCATCTTATACAATCTGACTAGTAATTAATTTCATAATGATGGTCTGAGTTATTAAGATAGATTAAATTATTCTTAGAGTCTATGCTTAATCAAGTAAGGAAATATGTAACCTAATTTAGAAAGATTTAAAATTCAAGACAATGAGAGCAAATATTTTCTTTGTAGCAAAAATAGCTTATCTTGAAGACTGGTTTTGGTCTGCCACATTCTATAAACCCTTGAACAGAATCTTTAGGAGTAGCCAAAAGTTATCTCCTATCTGGCCAGAAATTTTTCTATCATTAGTCATTAGGTTAGCCACAAATATGGGTATACTGTTTCCAGAGAGGAACTATTTCAAATACCCACTGCCTGTTTTGCCTTGAGTTAACCTAGCCTCTTTCAGTTGATCAAGAGTCACATCCAAAAAGCTATTTGTACTGAATTCAATTCCTCACTTTCAACACATAGAAGGGAATTCAAACATAAAGCCCAAAATTACTTTTGTAAAAGACACCATCTCTCTTCTCTGTCTACTTTCCTCACACTCTCCTCTTCTCTGAGTCCTACTATTTCAAAACTCCAGGGAAGTTTACTCTGTTTCTCTGCCAACCATACTCTTTTTAAATACCTGGAAATTTTCCTTGATGTCCACTCCCTTTTGTCTTTTTTACCTTCTTGGCCATTCTTGTCAGAAGTGAGCTCCTGCTTTAGAATTCAACTCAAATACAATAAAATCTCCCCTTCAAAAACCTTATCCTCTCATGGAGAAAGAATTCCTTTCTCTATTGCATTACAATGACATATTTAGTTCACATTCAAAAGCAATAAATAGACTCAAAGAAAAGATGAGAATAGCTTCTAGAGTCACCAATTCTGTTTTGTTTGTTTTTTAGTTACCAATTTGCCCTTTCTGCAAGCCAAGCCATGTTCTGTGTGTTTTACACATATTAACTCAATTCTCATTGCATGCCTATGAAATAATTATGATGAAACTCCATGATTTAAGATGTGACAATTAAGTCTTAGTGAAATTAGGTACTTTGCTAATGATTTCAGAGCTAATAAATGGCACAACCAAATTTCAAACCAAGGAACCCTCACTCAAATCTGAGATTCTAACCACTGTTATGTCATAGAGAGGAGTCTCTGCAATCCCAGTAAGATGAACTTGGCATACTGGGCATGCACATCGTTCACGCTAAGGCCACATTTTCCCTAGTATTCCCTAGAAAATGACCAACCCCAGCACTGGGTCATTCTTTCCCAAAACAGCACCCTTCTAGCAAATATCCTTTGTTGAAGAACTCCTTATGATTCTGACAAGGCTTTCTCAAGACTGCATTATAACCTGATGATCTTCCTATCCAATCATTTCTTCCTCTACTTCTCCTTTTCTATGTGCCAGGTCTGCCGTGCAGCCTGAAAGCTCTCCAACCTGTTCCTTCCTCCTCATCCTATATCCCAAAAAGATGTTTTACACAGGGAGTTCTTTTCTCTTGAATGTTTATCCCATCTTCACATCTGATTCTTGAAGACATAGCTGACACCAGACATGGCCCGAGAAAACGAACAATACAGTGGGGCTCACTCACCACTGACCTGGCAAGGAGAACACTATCTCAAATAAAATACAGGGCATAGATAATTTCTATCACAGGTGGCAGTCCAGATGCTAAACATTTTACTAGCGTTGACCTTGGAAGATGCCCTGATGAAGGTGCATGCCCATAAGTGGACAATAATTAAAGTATTTGAAGATATTTGCAAACTATTCCTACCAAGATAGTATGGTTGCAGTAGTTATCAAGTTGTCTCACAGGAGAATAATATGAAAGTGAAGGTGATTGCCAAAGAGCTCAGGCTAAGTGGGAAAACACGAGGATCTCTTTGGTAGCTTCCCTTGAAGTGGAAATGCAGACACGGCTGAGAAGCACATGGCAAGGGGGTGGAGAATATAAAATATAATCTACAGCATGGGCCAGACATTCAGCTTTCCTTTACCAGTTGACAAATCTTGTCCACTGCTTTCCTGTATGGTTGTCTTTGGTGATGTTTTATAATTGTATTGCATTTTGGAATGCAAGAATGAGATATTCAGAATCTCATTTGGTACTTAATTCAGCCCAAAGAAACAAACATTACTTCCCAATGAAATGTGTTCCTGTTGACATATGAGCTAAATAAAATTCAGCATCACATCACACAAAGAGTGAGGGACAGAGCTAGTATTTCAAGAGCCCATCTTCCTTGTTTTCCTATTCTGAAGGCTACTCTCCAACTTTCACATATAAAGTACTCAAAATAGTCTACCTATAAATAGCTTCTGGACAAGTGATCTCTGAAGTTATCTGAGGTGGTTTTTTTTGTTTGGTTAGTTGGTTGTTTATTTGGGGGTTTTTTTTTTTGGGTTTTTTTTTTGGTTTTTTTTTTTTTTTTTGTTTTTTTTTTTTTTTTCTGTTCTTTACTGGCAAGATAATGAATCTATGCTCTCTTCTGGAATGTGAATTTGAAAATGCAATCTCAAATACTTACGGTGTAATCCTGCTTTCATGGCTAATAAACCCAGAGCCTGGTATAGACTTGGGAAAGGACTAGAAATAGCACAGGTACACATTCAGAATTCACCAGTGCTTAGAGACACAGGTCAGTAGTAGAACACTTGCCAGCACACTGAAGACCCTGTCTCTGATCTCCAGCACCACGAAAAATATAAAGAAAAAAAGAATTTCCCAGAAACATCATTTCTCTGCAGGTATCCTCTAAAACAGAATCAGCTTTAGGAGGATGTGGTTGTGCTGTGCTTTTGAGAGTGACACACAAATCCACAAAAACCACAAGCAGAATATCCTGAAGGAGCAAATTCCTTGCTTCTCCAACAAGACTCTGTAATGTCTCCACCCCATAGAAAGATTCACTGAAAATGAGGTTCCTGTAACCCCTTTTGTCAAGTAGAAGATCTTGTCCTTAGTTATGTGATAACTAAAATGACCTATTGAGAGATCGCATAATCCATTAGGGACAGCATGGGGTTAGGAATCAGGCTTGGGTTTAATTCTAGCATTAGTACTTTCTAACTACATGTTATGATTTAGATCTAAAATGCACTATAAAACAGCTTGTGTGTTCTGAGGCTAGGCTTTTGGAAGGTGATAGGGTAATGAAAGTTCTAGCTTCATGAAGGGGATTAATTCACTGATGAGATCAATGAATTAATTGATGGCATTATTAAAGGTGGTGAAAACAGGAGGTGGGAAAAATGGCAGAGTAAAACACAGCAGCAAATCATGGCTTCTCTAAGATCTGGAGTTGAGACACCTGGAAAACAACAACTTAGTGAAGAGAAAGAAAAGAAGAGCTAAAGAAAACAAGAAAGAGGCTCCAGGAAAATTAGAAATCACAGAGAAACTAGACAAACTCTAGACAATACATAGAAAAGAATGAAGCAGTCTGGACAGCTAACTCTGGCTCCCAGAAAGAGTGATCTTTCTCCACAAACATAAAAATAGCCCAAAGAGGGTCTGCAGTCGCAGAGACAAACAATGGATCAGTAATGCTTACTCCAAGTAAAGTTCAGGGTTATTGCAAGCTGCAAATATAGTGTGGGGTTTTACTCTAAATGTGACTTTACAGGGCAGGCTAGATCATAAAAATTTCCCAAATCTAGAAGAAAAATTCAATATTCAAGTGCAAGAAGAATATAGAATTCTAAATAGCCATGACCAGAAAGATCCTCTCTACAACACATCATAACAAAAAAATCTAGAAATTGAACAAAAACAATACTAAAAGCTGTTAGAGAAAAACAGTGAATAACCAATAAAAGCAACCTATAAAAATAGCAGTGGATTTTTTAGCTCAAAGGCCAAGAAGGCTTGGAAAGAAGTGTTTCAAACCCTAACATAAAACAACTGTAAAATCAGACTTCTATATCCTGCAAATATATCCTTCAAAATGGATGGAGACATAAAGACTTTACGTGACAAAGAACTAAAGAAATATAGGACCACTAAATCAGTACTGCATAAAATACTTACTGGAATCCAAGACAGAGCCAGGAGGTCACCAAAATTAAGGAACCCCAAACTAACTATGCATCTAATTGAAACAGTAGATTTAAACAAAAAATAGGGCAATCAGCACTAGAAAATAATGCAATGACAGAATTCAGTAAATACTTTACAGTACTCTCAGTGTTCATGATTAACTCCCCATTCAAAAGACAAAGACAAGGTGTCATCCCAGGCTGGGTAAAACTCTGGCCATCTTCAGGAAACCCGGTGAGTCTGGGCTCTGCCTCCCTGACCAGCGTGCAAGGCAGGTAAAACTTCAGGCACCCTCTGGGCCTTGGTGGTTACCCACCATACCCATAGTGTGTTGCCCCAGGCTGGGCTGAACCCTGGACATCTTCAGGAAGCCCAGTGAGTCAAGGCTCTGCCTCCCTGAACAGAGTGCAATGCAGGCAAAGACTCAGGCACCCTCTGGGGCCTCGGGGGCTACCCACCACACCCAAAGTGTGTTGGCCCAGGCTGGGCTGCCACCACTCACCAGCACAGGAGCTACACTGAGCACTGGGGATCTTCAGACTCTTGCCCTGCCACTCACACACAATAAGGACAGTTAGACTGCACTACAGGGACACTATGGTTCTTCAAAAATGACAAAATGAAGGAGCAAAGTGCAATCCCAGACCTCCACACCACCCAAAACAAGTCCAGGAGGCATCAACACAGAGGAGCCTGGAAGCATACATCTGAAATTTCTGAAATGATAGCAACAGAAGTAAAGAAACAACTCCATCAGGCCATAGAAGACATCAGATCAGAAATAATGTCTCAGGTGAGAAAAGAAACGACAACAATAGTGAAAGAAATGTTCAACATATATAAAGATTACATAGACAAGAAAATAGAAGGGCATAGACAACTCAATGAAACCTTCAGGGAACAATA
>NW_004955425.1:5972044-5973956 GCF_000276665.1 Chinchilla lanigera | reverse complement strand
AAGATGAAGCAAAGAGAAACAATGTCAGATTAATAGGTATTAATGAAACAGCAGGTGTCAACACAAATGACATAAAAAGACTATCTGCAGAAATAATAGCAGAAAATTTCGCAGGCATGGTAAAAGAATCAGACATCCAGATAAGTGAAGCACATAGAACTCCAGTTAGTCATAACCAAAATAAATTTACACCCAGACATATAGTGATCAAGATCCCGGAAACTCAACAAAAGCTCAGAATATTAAAAGCTGTTAGAGAAAAGAAACAGATCACTTATAAAGGAAAGCCTATCAGAATCACGGCAGACTTCTCAACACAAACCATCAAGGCAAGAAGAGCTTGGAGTAAAGTACTTCAGGTACTGCAAGAAAACAACTTCCAACCCAGATTGATGTACCTTGCAAAGCTATCTTTCAAATTTAATGGAGAAATAAAATATTTTCATGATAAAGAACAACTGAAGAAATTCATGAGCACCAAACCAATCCTACAAAGAGTATTAAAAGATATAGTAGAAAGAAATAAAACAGACTGCAACTTCGAGAACAACAACAGAAAGGAACCAACAAACAGCAAGCAATTAAACAGAGGGGAAAAAGGAGGATCCAAGAGCAGGAAAATAGCATGACAAAGATAAGCCAGTACATATCCATTATAACCATCAATGTAAATGGTCTCAGTGCACCAAAGAACAGAAGCAGACTTGCAGAGTGGATTAGGAAACAAAACCCAACTATATGCTGTATATAAGAAACACATTTAACTCAAAAGGAAATTCAAAGACTGAAAATTAAAGGATGGACAACAATACTCCATGTTACAGGAACCCAGAAAAAAGAGGGTGCAGCTATTCTGTTTGCAGACAACATGAACTTCATACCAAGAACAATGAAAAGAGATAAAGAAGGTCACTACATACTTGTGAAGGGGAAGCATCAAGAGGAAGAGGTAACAATCATAAACATCTATGTACCAAATATAGGAGCACCCACCTATATAAGACAAATTCTAATAGACATGAAAAATGAAATAAGGAGCAACACAATCATAGCAGGGGACTTTTAGACACCATTGTCACAAAGAGAAAAATCAACTAGACAAAAACTTGGGAAAGAAATAACAAAACTTAACCAAATGTGTGAACATATGGACTTAGCAGACCTTTACAGAGTGTCCCACACAACAGCATCAGAATACACATTCTTCTCAGCTGCACATGAGACATTCTCTAAAATAGCCCATATACTAGCACATAGAACATGTTTAAGTAAATGCAAAGGTATTGAAATTCTCCCATGTAAACTATCAGACCATAGTGCAATGAAATTGGAAATTAATGACAAAAGAAAACACAGAAACTCCATAAACAGTTGGAAATTAAATAACATCCTCCTGAACAATCAATGGGTCACAGATGAAATCAAAGTAGAGATTAAACATTATTTACAAACGAACGAAAATGGAGATGCAACCTACGGGAACCTGTGGGATGCAATGAAAGCAATCCTCAGAGGGAAATTTATAGCAGTGAACTCCCACCTCAGGAAAACAGAACAAGCACAAATAAACAATTTTATGCTGCACCTCAAGCTCCTAGAAAATGAAGAACAAGTCAAACCCAGAGTCCAAAGAAGGCAGGAAATTATAAAGCTCAGAGCAAAAATTAACACAATGGAGACTAAAAAAACAATACAAAGAATTAATGAATCAAAGAGTTGGTTCTTTGAAAGAATAAATAAAATAGATAAACCCCTAGCCAAATTATCAAAAAAAAGGAAAGAAAAAACTGAAATAAACATAATAAGGAATGAAAGGGGTGAAATCACTACAGATCCTGAAGAAATTCAAAAGATCATCAATACCTACTTTGAAAATCTTTACTCTCATGGGATGGAAAACACAGAGGAAATG
>NW_004955425.1:5970653-5971734 GCF_000276665.1 Chinchilla lanigera | reverse complement strand
AATATAGATGCAAAAATTCTCAATAAAATACTAGCAAACAGAATACAACAAGTCACCAAGAAGATTATACACACGACCAAGTGGGATTCATACCAGGAATGCAGTGATGGTTCAGTATATGCAAATCAATCAATGTAATACACCATGTCAATAGAACCGAGGACAAAAATCACATGATCATCTCCATTGATGCAGAAAAAGCCCTTGATAAAGCCCAACACTTATTCATGATAAAAACCCTACAGAAAATAGGAATAGGTGGCCTTTACCTCAAGTGATCAAAGCCAACTATGATAAACCAACAGCTAGCATCATACTAAATAGTCAAAAATTGAAAGCTTTCACTTTAAAATCAGAACAAGACAAGGATGTCTACTGTCACCACTCCTATTCAATATAGTTCTGGAAATAGTGGCTAGAGCAATTAGACAAGAGAGAGAAATACGAGGAATAAGGATAGGAAAGGAAGAAGTCAAATTGTCGTATTCGCAGATGACATGATACTCTACATAGAAGACCCCAAAAACTCCACCAAAAGGCTTATGGATTTAATAACCAAATTCAGTAGCATAGCTGGATACAAAGTTAACACTCAAAAGTCAATAGCATTCCTGTATACAAGTAACAAATAGACTGAGAGAGAAACTAAGGAAACCACACCTTTCATACTAGCAACTAAAAAGATGAAATACTTAGGAATCAATCTAACAAAAGAAGTAAAAGGTCTTTACAGTGAAAATTATAGTACTCTGAAAAAAGAGATCAAAGAGGATATCAGAAAATGGAAAGATACTCCTTGCTCATGGATAGGAAGAGCCAACATTGTGAAAATGGCCTTACTCCCAAAATTGTTGTACAGATTGAATGCAATCCCAATTAAAATACCATTAGTATACCTAACAGATCTAGAGAGAACAATCCTAAAGTTCATCTGGAACCAGAAGATGCCTAGAATAGCAAAAGCAATCTTGGGAAACAAAGGAAAGGCAGGAGGCGTCACAATTCCTGACTTAAAATTATATTACAAAGCTACTGTGAGAAAATCAGCATGGTACTGGCACAAAAACAGATCTGAATATCA
>NW_004955425.1:5964480-5970223 GCF_000276665.1 Chinchilla lanigera | reverse complement strand
GAATTGGGAAAATATTTTAGCCAACTGCCCCTCAGACAAAGGACTTCTATCTGGGACATATAAAGAATTTTTAAAAATCAGGCCTCTCAAATTCGAAGACCCAATCCAGAAATGGGCATCTAAGATGAATGCACACTTTTTTAATGAAGAGATAGTAATGGCGAATAAATACATGAAAAAATGTTCAACGTCATTAGTCATTCGAGAAATGCAAATTAAAACAACACTGAGATTCCATCTCACCCGAGAAAGAATGGCTATCATCAAAAAATCAACCAATAGCAAATACTGGAAAGGTTGTTGGGAGAAGGGAAACCTACTCCACTGCTGGTGGGAGTGTAGATTGGTGAAACCATTGTGAAAATTAATGTGGAGATTCCTCACGAAACTAGGATTGGAAGTCCCATCTAACCCAGCTATTCCCCTTCTAGGTATTTTCCCAGAAGAATTAATGATATACCACAGTGATATATGTGCACCCATGTTTATAGCAGCACAATTTGTTATAGCTAAATCTTGGAAACAACCCAGATGCCCATCCACTAAGGAATGGATAAAAAAATTGTGGTATTTTTATACAAAATGTAGTATTACTCAGCTATTAAAAAAGATAAACTTGAGGCTTTTGTAGGTTAATGGATGCAGCTAGAGACAATACTCATAAGTGAAATAAATTGGACCCACATGTGTAAACATCATATTGTCACCTTGGTGTAGGAACCTGAAAGACTAGTTAAAACTCAAAACATACAATAGATGATAGGAAAGGGAAAGAAATTGCTCAAAGGAAGGAACAACTGGGATAAGGGAAAGATGAAAAAAGAAAGAAGGAAGGCAAAACATAAATATATATGTGAATAGCTGCGATGACCGTATTACTGTTGTCTGATGGTGTATTGAAATGAACAGTTAATGCTCACAATTTTTTGTGTTCTGATCGACTTTGCATGCTTGTGTCTGGTGGTCTGAGAAATTGATTTGAAGGTAACAATATGCAGTGGAATTACAATGGTGAACTCCTACCATCTTGTCTAGTGAAACTCTGTATTATCTCTGAGGTTTTATTGAAGAATTATTTTCTCATTCTCTTTAATGATTTGAGCAATCTTTCATTCTTACATCTGATAATCTGAGTAATGTAGTTGAGAACAGCAATATGCAATGTAACAACCACTGTTGACTGGTATTAATTTGTCTTGAGACCCTGCATCATTTTGAATGTTTTTGCTTTGATTTGTTTATGTTCATGATACTGGTATGCTGCTACTGTTCTATTTTTTGTTTGTTTGTTTTTCATGTACTACTCTCTTTAAAATAAAAAAAAATTTAAATAAGACAAAGACGAGTAGATTACATTAACATCAAATCCAACTTTATCCTCCCTCTAAGAGATACTGTTCATTTGAAAGGAAGCACAGAGATGAAAATTAAAGGATGAAAAGCAAGACACCATGCAACCAAAACCCAAAAGTAAGAAGTAACTATCTTATTTTCATACACAGCAGATTTCAAACCTAAATTGTTCAGCAGACAGAAATATAAGCACTCTTTGTAAGCACCAAATGTTGGAGCACCCAACCTCATAAAACAAAAGCTACTAGATATAAAAGGAAATATAGAGAATAATGCGATCATAAACAAAAGACTTTAATACCTGACTTTCACAAATAGTTCAACTGGAAAAAAATCAGTAAGGAAATCAGAGTTCAATTACAATATTGAAAAAAAAAAGACTTAAAGGATATCCACACTTTGTTTCATCCAAAAACTACAAAATTCACACTTTTCTGCACAACACATGGAACATTTTTCCAAAATAGACCATATGTTGGGCTATAAAGCATAACTAATTAAATATAAATATCATTAATTAAATGATAAGTACATATAATTACAAAAAAATGGAAACAAATATCTGTATATTATTGGATCATACCAAAATGAAGCTAGAAATCAACAACAAAAGAAACCACCAAAACTATGCAAGCATATGCACATTAAATAATATATTATTTATTAATCAATGGCTACAGAATAAATCAATGGAAAAATTCCTTGAGTTAAATGATAAAGAAATTCCAACATACTTAAAGCCATGGGACACAATGAAAGCACTCCTATAAATGAAGTTTATAGCTGGGAATGAACATATGATATCAATAAAGTATCCCAAATAAATAACTTAATGATGACTCTCAAGATCCTAGAAAAACAAGAACAATCTAAGTCTAAAACTCATAGAAGACAGAAATTATAAATTCATGGAAGAAATTAATTAATTTAATACTAAATGTTACAAGAGATCAGTAAATCAAAGACTTGGTTCTCTGAAAGATTAACTAAACAAATAATGGACTTAAAAAGCCAAATTATTGGTCAGTTAACAAAGAACAAAAAACTAGCTGAGCATATGAAAATGATTCAAAACATGAACAGTTAGCTTAGCAAAGAACTGATGTTTGAGACAAGGTCCCAAATAGAAATCTAGGAGACAAAAAATTCTATTGAAAATCTAAGTAGCAGAAATGACCAATGTAAGAAGACAATGTCAGAACTAGGAGATAGAGCTGATGACCATACACTCAGAGATACCTTCAAATTAATAAGGATCATGTCAAATAGATCCAATAGATGCTAGACTAACCCAAGAACTGTTGGAATCAGAGAAATGTTAGACATGAATAGCATAAAAACTATCTGCTTACATAAATCATAGCTGAAAACATTCTAAGCATGGGGAAATGATTCAACATACAGGCAAGCAATACATACAGGAACCCAAATGGCCATGATCAGAAAAATACTTCTCCACAGCAATTTACAGGCAAAATCTGGGAAGTCCAACACAAGGACAGAATTTTAAAAGCCACTAGGAAAAAAAAAACAACAAATCACCTATAAAGATAAGGCTATTAAAACTGTGGCAGATTTCTCAACACAAATTTAAAAGCCAAGAGAGCTTGGAGGACAGTTCTTCAAGCCCTAAAAAAAATAACTTTCAACTTAGGCTAATATATTCTGCAAAACTATATTTCAAAATTGATGGAGAAATTAGGACCTTCCCCCACAAAGAGCACCTGAAGAAGTCCATGACCCCAAAGTACCACTACAAAAATATTCTCAAGAATATCCTAGACAGAGGAAATGAAGACATGAAAACCAAAAGACCTACTGGAATAAATACAGCATGGATGGTGAACAGATAAGCAAAAGGGAAAAATAAAGGAATAGGTAGCAACAACAAAAAGTTCAATAGCAGGAATCAATCAGCATCTTCCAGTAATAACTCTCAATGTGAATGGTGTCAACTGCCCTCAGAAGGCAGACATTGGCAAGTTGGAACAAACAACAAAACTGACTGGTACACTGCTTATGAGACATGTTTATTGCAAAAAATGCATAGATTAAAAATCAAAGGATAGAAAACAATATTCTATGCAATTGGGGCCCATAAGCAAGCATGAGAAGTTACTCTATCTTCAGACAAAGTGGAATTCAACTCAAAACTGATCCAAAAGGCAAAAAATGCCATGACATATTGGCTAAAGGAAAAATTTATCAGGAAGAAATGACAATTGTAAATATATATGCACCAAATAACAGTGCAACCCACTTCATCAAATAAATACTACTAGACATAAAAGATCAGACAAATATCAACATAATCAGAGTGTGGGACCACAATATCCCACTATAACAAATAGACATACTGTTTTATTTAGTTTTCTCTCATTGCTGAGACAAAACACCTGATGCCCAATATTAAGGAAGGAAGGGTTTATTTATCTCACAGTTTGTGGAGGTTTCAGTCCATACTTGGCTGGCTCCAAGGCAGAGTGGCATATGCCACAGGGCAACTTTTCAGGGTGGCAGAAGATAGCAAAGCAGCAAGAGCAAAAGTGGGGAGTGGTGGCAAACAGCCTGTTTCCCTCCCTTACGTTGTATGCAAACTATCCACCCCAGGGAGGGTGTAGCACTCACATCCCTAATTCCAGCATTGGACTATGAATCAATCATAAACTCTAGAATCCCACCCCGTGACTACATGAGGCTTTGTGGGGACATCCAGACACAAACCATAACACGTGCTAACTAGACAAAAACTCTACAAAGCAATACAAGAGTACAAATACAAGTTTGAAAAAATAGACAATAGATATCTACAGAGTATTCCACCTAATAATAACAGAATACACATTCTGCTCAATAGCACATGCAACTTTCTTGGAAATAAACCCCACACTAGACTATAAAGTATGCTTAAATAAATACAAAAGAATCAAATTATTTCAGGCATATTATCAGATTATAGTGTACCAAAACTAGAAAGCAATAGCAAAAGATATCACAGAAATTATGCAAATATGTAGAGACTTACTGTTGAATAATCAGTAGGTCACAGATGAAATTAAGGAAGAAATTAAACAGTTCCTAGAGTCGAATGATAATGCCAGTACAACATGCTAGAACCTGTTTGACACAATGTAAGCAGTCCTGAGAGAAGTTTACAGTTGTGAATGCCCACAACAAAAAAACAGAAAGAGCCCAAATAAATAACTTAATCATGTACCTCAAGGTCCTAGAAAAACAATACTCCAAATCCAAATGTGGTATAAGGAAGGAATTATAAAGATCAGAGCAAAAATTAATAAAATTGGGATTGAGAAAAACCACACAAAGAATTAATTCATCAAAGAGCTAATTCTTTCAAAGAATAAATGAAATAAATAAATCCTTAGCCAAACTTGCCAAATGGAAAAAAGAAAATACTCATACTGATGAAATTATAAACAAAAAATGAAATCAATGGACATTGTTATGGTTTGTGTCTAGATGTACCCAATAGTTTCATGCAGTCATGGGATGGGCTTCTAGAGTTTGTGACTGAGTCATGGTCCAATGCTGGGATTACAGGTGTGAGTGCTACATGGAGGGAGCTTGCATATAATATAAGGGAGGGAAAGAGGCTTGCTCCTATTCTCCTCCCCTTTTTGTTCCTGTTGCTTTTGCTGTTTTCCACACCCCCATGAACTGTTGCCCTCTGCCATGAGCCACTCGGCCTTGGAGTCAGGTAAGTATGAACAGAAACCTCCACAAACTGTGAGCTAAATAAATCTTTCCTTCCTTCATTTTGGGCATCAGGTATTTTATCCCAGTAATGAGAGAAAAATAACCAAGACAGATACCACCAAAATGCAGAAAATTATTAATAACTTCTTAAAAATCTAGCTTCAAAAAGTTGATGAATCTAGAAGAAATGAACAAATTCCTAGACATATATAATTACCAAAACTCATCAAAAGGAAGGGAAAAAATATATATATGAGCTAAAATAATTGTACTACTAATTTCTATTGGTTTATTGAAAGGAATAGTTAATGCTCAAATTTTTTTATCAATTTTGCATGCCTATATCTGATAGTCTGAACAGCTACTTTGAAGATAACAATATGCAGTATAACAACCAATGTTGATTTCCTATCATCTTATTTTTAAATTCTATGCCATTTTTAATTTTTTATTTTTATTCTCTTTAAAATAAACAAATTCTTAAAAAAATATAAAAATCTTGAACACTTTAATAATTGGCAATGAAATTGAGGCAGTAATAAAACCTACTAGTTAAGAAAAGCTCAGGAGGGGGCTTGGGATTTAGCTCAGCGGCAAAAGCGCCTGCCTGGCAAGCGCAAGGTCGTGAGTTCGGTTCCTGGTACCGGAGAAAAACCAAAAAAAAAAAAAAAAA
>NW_004955425.1:5906795-5964380 GCF_000276665.1 Chinchilla lanigera | reverse complement strand
AAAAACCAAAAAAAAAAAAAAAAAAAAAAAAAGAAAAGCTCAGGAATTCACCACTGAGTTCCACAAGAACTTTAGAGAAGATGTGATGCCAATACTCTCACACTCTTTAATGAAATTGAAAGTGAAGGACTGACAAATGCTTTCCTGGAAGCTAGCATTACGTGGATTCCAAAATGAGACAAGGATTGAACAAATAAGAAAACTACAGGTCAACCTCCTTAATGAGCATAGATGCAAAAATCCTCAACAAGAAGCTGGTAAACAGATTGCAACAATACATTAAAAAGAACATACATCACAACCAAGTATGTTTCATCCCAGGATGATTCAACATACATAAATCAATAAATGTAATACATCACATACACAGACACAAGATCAAAAATTACATGATCATCTCAATAGACATAGAAAAAGCCTTTAAAAAGATCCTACATCCATTCATGATAAAAATTCTGAAGAAAATAGGTATAGAAGGATCTTATCTCAATCTGATAAAAGCTATTTATGACAAATTATATTAAATGCTACATAGTATTAAATGGCAGAAAACTGAAGGTTTTTCCTCCAAAATCAAGAATAAAAAAGAATGTCCACTATCACAACTTCTGTGCAATGTAGTACTCAAAATTTTAACCTGAACAAACAGGCAAGAGAATAACAGTGATATGCATAGGGAAGGAGGAAGTCCAACCAATCTTGTATGTGGGTGGCATGACACTTTACATAGAAAACCTAACAAAATGGTTTTTTTTCTCACCAAAAGACTCCTAGAACTAATAAGCAAATTCAGAAAAGTAGTAGGATACAAAATCAGTATACAAAAATCAGTATGGGCTGGGGATTTAGCTCAGCGGCAAAGCGCTTGCCTGGCAAGCGCAAGGTCGTGAGTTCGGTTCCTGGTACCGGAGAAAAACCAAAAAAAAAAAATTTAAAAATAAAAATCAGTATCATTCCTTTACACTAACAATGAACTAAGAAGAAAGAACTCAAGAAAACAATCTCATTCACAATAGGTTAAAATTTAAATACCTAGGAATTAACCTAACCGAGGAAGTAAAAGTAGTCTATAAAGAAAACTACAAGATGGTAAAAAAAAAAAAAAAAAAAAAGAGAGAGAGATTAAAGAGGATATCAGAAAATAGAAAATATCTTGTTTCTGGAACAAATACTGACAAAATGGTCATATTATCAAAAATGAGATATAGCCTTAATACACTTGCAATCAAAATACCATCAGCATTCTTTACAAAACTAAAAAACAACAACAAAAATCCTAAAAACGATATGGAACCAGAAGTGACTCAGAATCCCAAAAGTCATCCTGAGCAACAAAAGCAAAGCAAAAGTCATCACAATTCCAGAGGTCAAGTTATATTATAAAGTTTGATAATTAAAATAGCATATTATTGAGACATGTTGATTAATGGATCTGAATAAAAAATGCAAATACATACCCAGATACATTCATCCACCAGGTCTTCAACAAATGGACCAAAACTATACACTAGAGAAATGATAGTCTCCTTAACAAATGGTAGGGGGAAAACTGAATATACACATGCAGAGGATTGAATCCAGGCCCATATCTCTCACCCCTCTGTAAAATCACATCAAAATGTATCAAAGAACTAGGTTAAAAAAACAGAAACACTGAGTCTTCTGGAAGAGAAGATAGGCAAAGACATAAGTATAGACAAGGACTTTGTGAACAGACCCTAATTGCATAAGAAATAGCACAAAAAATCAGCAAATGGGATTATATCAAATTGAAAAACTTCTACACAAAAAGAAAACAGAGTCCAGAGACAACCTTCAGAATAGGAAAAAAATTTTTTACCAGCTACTCCTCAGAAGACTAATATCTGACATATACAAAATAATTCAGAAACATTAGATCCCACCCCCCAAAAATAAAAGATTCAATTCAACTTGGTAATTGAAATTAATAGAAACTTTTTAAAGAAGAAGTAAAAATGACCAAGATAGATGGGAAAATGTTCAGTATCTTTGGCCATTAGAGAAATGTAAATCACAGATTCCATCTTACTCCAGAATCACTACCATTGAGAACTCAAAAACAACAAATACTGGTGAGGTTTGGGGGGGAAATGGACTCTTCATTGATGGTGGGATTTTAAACTAGTATCAAACACTATGAAAATAGGTGTGGTATTCCTCAAAAAGCTAAAAATAGAAATTCCATTTGATTCTGCTATTCCCCTTCTAAGTATCTTCTCAAAAGAGATAGCATGTGATGTATGAATGTATGAATACCCATGTTTATAGCAACACAAGTCATAACAGCTAAATCTTGGCAACAACCTATATGCCCATCTATAGATGAACAGATAATGAAAATGCCATATATGTACATACAGTGGAGTAACTACTCAGCCATAAATAAGGATAAATTTCAGTCATTTGTAGGAAAATAGCTGCATCTTGACATGATGATACTTAGTAAAATAAATCAGACACAGAAGTCAAAATAAACATGGTTTCTCTTATTTGAAAGCCCCAGTGTAAATAATATAAAGAGCAAAATAAAAGGTAATTGATGCCAGTAAGAAACAGCGAGATAGACATTTTCCTGGAGATAGGGTGATGATATGGGAATGGGGAAGATAGGAGAGGAAGGAGTGAAGAAGAAGTAAAAAGGATCAAGATGTGTCTCAATTATTTTTCTCATTGCTGAGATAAAATACCTGACACTAAAAGTTAAAGGGAAGAAGATTTATTTAGCTCACAGATTATAGAGGTTTCAGTCCATAATGAGCAGCCTCTAAGGCAGGGTGGCATTCCAAAGGAGAAATGGCCTTCGGGTGGCCAGAAGGTAGCAAGGCAACCAAGGAAGGGACAAGACAAGCCTGGTTCTGTCCCTTATATGGTATACAGGCTATTGGGATTAGGGCAATGCCAAACCAATCAGTGGACTGATTTAGTAATCATCCACCCTTCATTGTAGCATTGCACCGTGAATCAGTCACACACTGTAAGTTCAGCCACCTCTGAAAAAGCCCCACCTGTGACTGCATGAGGCTTCCGGGGGACATCTAGACACAAGCTATAACAAGAAGCAACATGGATATATACTAATTTTCCATAATAAATGTATTTATTATGCATTGCAAGCATATAGTAATATGAATAAATAAATAAATAATAAAAAGAAAAAGAAAACATGAGGTCTGAGTATAGTTGAAGGGAGTAAGTCATAGAAGCATGATCCTTGGGACTACTTCTATCCCAGTCCCTTCTTCCCTGGCTCTTCCTCTTTCTGGTCCAGGTTGCTACAAGGTGAGCAGCTTTGCTCCACTACACCCTTCTGCCATCATGTTCTGCCTCATTCAGATTTAAAGCGATAGGGCTAACCCAGCACAGACTGAAACTTCTGAAACCACGAGCCAAAGTAAACTTTTTATCCCTTAAATTGATTTCTCAGCTATTTTGTCACAGTGCCAGCAACTTAACATTCTTGCACAGATAGCTTTGACTCTAGCAACTCCATCTCTCTATCCTATAACATGGAGATAAAATCCCAAAGCTGTAATGAAGAACAATAGATCAGTTAACATATAGTAACTACCTAGCAGGGAGTGTGGTAGGGGAGAGACCAGTGCTGGAAATGCTTTCAAATAAATTGGCCAAGTTCAACTACACTTCATAAAAATTGAATTAGACAGTTAAACCAGTTTCTTGCCTTCAGTGTCCCAAAACCTGTTTTATCTTAATGTGCACTGTGAATCTGTATGAAAAGGATTTTTTGTGTAGTAATTTCCAAAATAATTAGATCGTAGAACTTTTTCATGATAATAATATAAACAATGCTAGAAATATCAATTTTAAACAAAATCTAACATCTTCAAGAAATATTACTTGCCTCATTCCTCTCCCATCTAGACTTCTTCATGTCCTAGAACTATATATAAATAAGACACTGGTTATTGTGACTTCAGAGACAACAGAAGTATATTTTTGAGTTTTGCATTTTTAACCAAGTATTTCATTTAAAATATTAATTTTTATTAGTACATGTTTGTTGTACATACTGTTGACATTCCTTGGGTTAGCCTGGTACCTATACATAGCACATCTTAATCCTTTTATCATCCCCTCCCCCTTCCTCCCCTTCCCATCCCTTCCTGCTCTGTCTTGATCCCTTTCCTTTTTGAGAAAAATCTACCTCCCTTCTTCCTATTATCTATCTTTTATATTCCTCTTTATTTATACTTTGCATTTCTAGAGGTAACAAATGCTTCAATATGTACTGACAACATGATTTTAATTTATATTGAATTAAAAATTGCTCTAAGAGTGGCCAGGGATATAGCTCCGGGCATAGTGCCTGCCTGGCAAGTGCAAGGTCCTGAGTTCTATTCCCAGCTCCCGTCAAAAATAGCTGTAA
Source organism: Chinchilla lanigera (assembly GCF_000276665.1). Lineage (NCBI taxonomy): Eukaryota > Metazoa > Chordata > Mammalia > Rodentia > Chinchillidae > Chinchilla > Chinchilla lanigera. The sequence continues at coordinate 5,959,972 of NW_004955425.1, read as the reverse complement.
GAATGTCTCAGAAGGGTTTAATCAACATAGTACTCTAAAAATACAGCTATATTATATGATTAAAACATGATTTTAAGTAAAACGCACACAATTTCCTGTCATTAACATATGGCTTATTTTTATAGTGTATATTCTTTCCTGTCTGATTCAGTAGATGGCACTATAGATTTAGTGTAGGAAAAATTCCATTGAGTAAGGATTGACTCTAGGGTGAATATCTTGCCGTTTCTCTCCCTCTCTATTGTCCAGGGTTATCTGTCTGCCTACATGGAAATCTGTGCATTTTGTTAGCATGGGATATGGGGTCAGGTAGTGTAAGAAATGGTTTTCTGCTCCCCCCATGAATTTTATATGACATCATACCCACTTGGAAAAGGGCATTTATAGAATTCCACACATCAAGAAGGGCAATACAGACAATGGTTTGGTCACTCATGCAGACAGTCTCTTAAATGGTATTACCAAAAACTCTGCAATTTAAAATATGGACCTTGAAAGATTAAAATTCACAATATTGAGGTCTTATGTTAGATTTTTTGGACAAAAAAAGGGACCAAGGAGGCAATTTCATATAGTTTTAGTGGAGGTCAGTGTTTATCAAACTAAAGCCTTTTTAGAAATTCAATAATTATCTTTAAGAATTTTATAATATTGAACAGTCAGGCATGGTAGTACATTCCTGCAATCCCAGCATCCAGGTGGCTGAGGCAGAAGGATAATCAAAGAGTTCCAAGCAGCCTAAACTAAGTTCAAGGACAGTATGGAATATATAACAAGAAACTGTCTCAATAAAAACAATAATTATTATAAGCAACACCTTAAAATATTTATAAAATGTTTATATAAGTGTATAATGTGCTAACCTGAATACATAATATGTGCCAGAGACTTTGATAAGTATTTAACATGTACATTTCATTAATCATCACAACTGTGAGATAAAATAATAAGTATCTCATATTGGAGAGGGGAAAAAGTACAGAACACTTATGAACTTGACCAAGAATATACAGCTGATACTGAGAAAAGAACTGAGATGAGCTTACACATAATTGAAGCTTTGCACAATATAAAGACCAGTTGATACCCCAATACCTGCTAAATATGAACTTTGCGATAGAAAAGAGAAGAGCAATGATTAAAAGTGAGTCATCATCACAATCAACCATAGGATAGATGGCAAGACTCAAAAAACACAGGAGTGGTCAGAATCACAATCAAATTACAAGTGGCAAATGAACTTCAGCAATATAGTACCATTCATTCCACCTAATAATTGTTATCTGATTCCTTCAGGTTCATGTTTTTATGCTTTATACTTAAAAATTGGTAAGCAAAACAAATTTATGTCTAATTTTGTTTCCATGGATTTAACTAACATTTAATAAGAATTTATAAGCGAGGGTGGGATTCATCAAGACTGTTTTTCCCCTTTTAATTCTCATTCATCTATGACGCATGTTTGAAAAACACTAATGCAGACTAGGGACAGGAATGTACCATAGGGCCCCCACAGTATCTGGCACTGGTAGGGTTTAGAGCCCTGAGCCCCAGTTTTCCCTGGACAGGCCTTGAGCCCTCTGCCTAGCTCTGTCACAAATGCTGAACAACAGACTGAGCACTCAGGTTTTCCAAATCCTGACTATTTTCTCCATTTTTCCCACATCCAGAGACATGCTACTTAACTTACTCCTAGAGCTAGCCTATCACATGTGACCAAACTTAGAAATATACAGCCTTGTGTTGGAAGGCAGAACTTCTACCTCAAAGACAGATCCTGATCTGGGCAGAAGATTTGTTTCTCACTGCTATGGCACACTAAGGAGACTTATAACTCCTCCCTAGAAAAAGGGACCAAAAAATGCAGCTTAAATTATAGTAATTTTCCTTTCTCCTGATGCCTGCCACCTGGCTCTGGACAAAGAAAAGATATACATATTTTTCACTTCAGAAATAGCTATTAATCAGGCCATATTTAGACAGTGAAGTTACAGTGGTGAGCACAATAGACAATTCCATAATTCAATTTCCTAAGAAGACAATTGCTAGGAAGAAAATAATACAGACCAGGGACAAAATGGGAGGGAGTTATTCTACATTTGGGTGTTCAAATAAGATGCCTCTGAACCGGGGACACTCACTAAATTATAAGGAGACACCAAGGCAAATAAATATTGGAAAGAGCATGCCACCTAGAGGAAATAATCCATGTAAAAACACATGTCATTGACAAAACAATTGAAATTCTAAAGTATTATAAGATACTATTTTGTATAAACCTGTCATATATTAACAACCTAGGGAAAAAAAGGTAATTTCTTAGGAAATCAGTAAAAAAAAAAAAAAAACAGCTTAAATAGACAAATATTTGTAGAAAAAGTGAAAGACTCACAAAACATCTTCCCCATAAATATAGAAAATAAAATAAAAATAGAAATCTTGAAACCTAGATGGTTCCACATGGGAAGTCTATAAAATCTATAAAGGTCTGATAATCATAATGCTAATTAAAATCCTAGAAAGTATACAAAAATAAGAAAAGTTTCAAATACTCGAAACTTCCATTAAGTGAGTATAACACTGATACTAATACTTGACAAATATTGCAAACACACACATACACAAACATACAAACCACAGACTAGTATTACTTGTGAATCCTGTGGAAATCTTAAATATCAGGACAGAGAATTTAGCACTACATTTTAAAAAGAAATTTATTCAACATACAAGCATGGCTCAATATTTGAAGACCCACTATATAGAATGTCATATTAAAAACATGAAGAGAAAAAACTATACATAGATATCAAAAAGATACTTGACAGAAAAATGCCCATTAGCATTAAGAATACTCAATAAAACAAGAATTGGTGAATAGTTCCTTAACATGATAAATATACATGCCTCAGCCAAAACCCAGCAAAATGAGATCATGATGATATTTACCTCCAATACTCTTAATACTGTATTAGACAGGTAAAGCAATTAGAATGAACAAGAATTAGAAAGGGAGATGTAGACTTCTCTCTATTTGCAAATGATATGGTTAAGCAGAGTCTGTCAAAAAAATGTATACACACTCCAGCCCTTCACTGTACTAAATAAATGTCTGGAAGCTAATGGCCACCACTTTGAGCATGTCTTGTAATTGTAGGTGCCAAAGGTAACCTGTATTAATCTCATGATTTCTCAATAAATTTAGTATTAAAATATTTGTACAAGTTTTTTTCTCATGTATACGTTTCTTTTGCTAGACTCTATATTTAAAAGGCCCACAATAATCACTGGAAAATTGTTATAAAGTATAATAAAAATAAGAAAGATAAGATAAATAACATACAATAATTCAATAGCTTTTATATATACAGCCAATAACCTGTTAAAAGATATGAAAGAGAAAAACAATAGCTAGCCAACTACAAAAGCTAGCCATAAACTTAGCAAGAACTGTGCAAAACTAATATGAAAAAAAGACACAAAACAGTACCAAGACACTTAAATGAAAATTCTTGGCTAGAAGGATTCAACATTATAAAGATTTTGATTCTTTCCAAGTTTACTTATAAAAAAATGAATACCAATAAAATACCCTTAACTTTATTCAGGAGCTTTAATCAGTCAATGTTAGGGTTCATACAAATGAAAACATAAGCCTAAATATCCAGGAATACAATGAAAAGAAAAGCAATGAAATGAAAAGTTACCCCTAGCTGACAATAGAAAATAATGTGTCTGTATTTTTAAAATTGTGCTATTATAGCATAAAGGGGCTGACCAATGGGCTAGAATATCTAGAATAGATATTTACAGTGGAACAGAATATCTGAAAACAAACTGAAATGCATTAAAAATGCAGTATTCAATAAGGACAGAATCTCAAATCAATGAAGAAAATAACTACTTAAAGTAGTACTAGACCAAATGAAGAGTCATTTAGAAAAAGATGGAATGGTGTATGGTTCCATATGCACCATAAGCGCTAGAGAAAAAAATAAATTTCCTTATAACTTAAAAGAAGACAAAATTTTACTTTTTCTCAAAATCCAGACTGAATTAAAATAGGTAATATTTAACCAATAAAAGTTAAAATTTTACATAGAAAAAATGCTGTAAGTAAACTCCAAAGACAAATGTCAAAATGGAAAAATGTAGTAAGTTCCTAACAAAAGCCCAATTAACAAATGTATAAAAACCATTTAGAAATTAAGGAAAACAAAGCCCACCACACCTATTGAAAAATGGAAAAGTATATTAACATACAATGAACAGGTAAGAAAACATAAGCAGAACTTCAATCTTAGTAAAAGAAAAGCAAAATAATAGCACTGAGTCATAGCTTCCTACCTTTCATGTTGGCAAGAATTCAAAATGTATACAAGTATACACTGTTAATGTGGCTCTACTGGAGACATTCTTATTCAGTACTGAAGGAAACATGAAATGATACAAATGTATGGAAAGGAACTTGGCAATTTTCAATTACATGTACATTTATTCTTTACTCAGAATCTTACAGCTCAGCAAGGACTCCACTTCAGTAACACTGGCACAATAAGTATAAATGATTTGTAATAGCAAAAGACTGGAGCAACACAAGTATTTAACAATAGAGGACTGATTATTACACTATGTTGCAAGAACAAACTGCAGTAGTAGGAAACTACAGAAAAAAATGTCTGTGAGTGTGTGTATGTGTGTGTGTGTGTGAGAGAGAGAGAGAGAGAGAGAGAGAGACAGAAAGAGACAGACAGAGAGAGACAGAGACAGAGAGATACTGGCACTGAACCTAGGGCCTCACACTACACTCTACCACTAAGCTACTTCCCTGGCCCCTTTTTTATTTTTCCATTTTTAGACAGAGTCTTGCTGAGTTGCCCAAGCCAGTCTTGAACTTGTGACCCTCCTGCCTGTTGAGCTGGAATTACAGGGGTGTACTACCATGCCTGGAAGAAAAATATCTTTACATAGTCATGCATGACCTAAAATTTTGCTCATCAACAGGCTACATGTATGTTAGTGGTCCTATCTGATCCAAATGGAGCTAAAAATTTTGTTATCTAGCTAGGCCATATCTGTCATAACATTCTAGCAAAATACATTTCTCATGTATTTTGGGTGATGCTGACATAAACAAACCTACTAGTTGTACAAAATCATACCACATATAATTACATATAGTACATAATACCCTATGGTGATAATTTTGTTCCTGGTTTATGTATTTATTTTACTATAAGTTTCATCATTATTTCAGCTTATACATCACGTACTAAAATTGTTTGAAACAGTTTACCAGCAGCAGCCTCATAAATCTCATGTTCACCCATCACTCAATGTTATCATTTGTTCACGTGCTTGATGTAAACCTTATTTTCTTTATGGCCCTAAGATGAATAGACAATTTTATGAATTATATATCAGTGTGTATGTCATATCATATAGCTTAGGTGTATAATAGGTTTTACCATCTAGGTTTGTTGTAAGGGCACTCTATGATGGTCTGACAACAAGGTTACTTAATATAAAAATAAGTAAATGCTTTTGAAGATTGAAATATTTCTCTTCAATGGTCTATAAATAATTCTCTATTCATAAAAGCATTTTTGAGAGTATTCATCTATTTAAATATGAAGTGAATTATCTACAGGAAGAAAAATTCACTTACTATGTTTGGCAGAAATGTTTATAAATATGGGTACAGCCATCTTCTGCCTTATTTAAAACTAGCAGGTGTTTTAGGTTTATCATGGTTCCTTTCTGGCTTTACCTCCATATAAACAGAAAGATGGACTATGCATTGACATTTTCCTTATTTGTGCCAAGGCTTATGTTTGCATAATATAGTAGAGAGGCAAAAGACCAACTCAGTTCAATTGCACTTGAAAATAAACATACATGTTATATTTGTCATGATTCTGTCTTCTTATAAAAATATATAATACTTATTCACAGTCTTGCCCATAATCCATAAAAGATTAATTCCCAAAATTATGCAATGTTTATTCTCTATAAAATTTTAGTTATTTTTAAGAGTAGGAAGAATTTATTGAGGGAAAGAAGCTTCTGTCTAGGAGGGAGAGAAGGGGGCCCAAAAAGTGGGCCACAAAGTGGGTTGTCCACCAATTCCACTTCTCAAGAGTGTTTATTGAGCAAAGTCATGTGGTAAGGTGGGTTTAAGGTGCGACAGAATTGTAATCAATCAATAAGAGTACAAGTATAGTCAGCTAGGTAATATTGATCCAATGGAAAATTAAAGGATGGGCATGAGGTGAGATAAAACTGTGGTCAACCAATAAAATTACAAGTATAGTCTCTTGGTAATATTGATTACATGGGGATCAAATGGGGAAGCAAGTAAATTAGCAAGCGCAGATGGGACAGACAAGGACTTTTCTGGAAGGGTGGGTTAAGGAGATTTGGTCCTCCACTCAGGGTGATTGATGCTTATTTAGAATATTAATCACTGCTGTTCATCACTAAGGGAAGTACATGGATGAGTAGCTCCTCTTTTTTCTTGAAATCCGGCCTTTAGTGAATTATGCCTCCAGCCACAGTTGTCTTCTGCATTGACCTCTTGAGAGCCCAGTTATAGACAGGTAAGTCTATAATATTTCTTCCTAACTTAGCTATGCACAATATTCCCCCCCCCCCCGCCGAAGAAATACCCATAACTGCTATCACAGGAGAAGGGGTGAAGACTTATCTGGTTACTTTCAGCTAAAGAGGGTCTGTATTTGTGATCAGCAGTCAGAGATACTCCAAAAAGGGTGTATCTAAAGGCCCTCCATAGGTACCAGACATTCTTGTCTTGGGTAGGCATACAACTTTAAGTCTGGAGGAGACAAGGCCAAAGAAACAATTAAGTATGCATGGACCAAATAATAAGATCAATAGGATAATTATGAATATAGGCAGCAAACGTTTCCACCAGGAGGAGCCAGTAATGGCTCCCCACAAAGAGGGTAAGAGAAGGTCCAAGGAATTTCAGAGTCTGACATGTCATTAACCTGCCATCAAATATCTTGAACAGCTATTGCGATATTAGCAGAAGGATCAAGAATGTACATATAACATTCAGCTTTTATAACTGCACAAGTAACCCCTTGAGCTGCTTGCTATTAGGATGTCTAATGCCATCTGTTTTGGAGGATGATTTACCTCATTAATTTTACTGTGTCATTTAGGAGAGAGAGACTGGCTGTGGTATCATTTAAGGCTTGCTGAATATAGTCAGTTAAGGCCTCAATATATGTCATATAACCCTTTCTTGACAAGGTTGATCTGGTGGATCCCAGTTAAAGGAGCCTAGCATATTTGTTATTGGTTTTATCTATATGATCAATTAGGATTGGGCAGCCTCTAGGCAAGAATAAACAAATCTTTACAAAATTAGAGCATGTACAATCAAAGCATTAGCGCTAGAGCAGACAAGTGAGTCTGGAAACTGTTTCTAAGGGACTGGAATAGCAACTATAACCCATTGGCTCTTAGACCCCTCTACTGATAGAGTCTGATGGTTTGTCATAAATCCCTTCAGTATTAATTGCAATTATCTCTAAACTTTTGTTGACTTGTGAACCAGATTATAGTAAATAACATATTTTTGACCAATGTAGAACTCTCAAGTTATTGTACATAGACAATACATACTGTACTTGTAAAACCATTCTCACCATCATTTTGATTAGTTGGCAACCTGGTTATATACATTATAGACAGGGTAAAATATCTCTCCCCAGGATAGGAGCTGTACCTTTAGTCATAACTAAAAGGAATGTGTAAAAAGAAAGCCATCCTAGTTGCAGCATAAGGGTTGTGAGAAATAACGGGTTACTTCCTCTACAGTGACTCCTTTGACTGAAGTATGATGGTTGAAAAGAAGGCCAAGGTTGAAAAGAAGGACCAAGAGACACATGCCAGTGTCCAGCAATAGGCTGGTTTCCTTTCCCTCTGCAGTCCTGATTACCCAGGGTTCCTCAGTGGAGATGATAGTACAGCCAGGGGCAGAAGGCAGAGAGTGTCCCAGGGCCCCTCAGTCTTGCTGGGCCAGCTGGTAAGATGGGTCTGAGCTCTGGGGCCTCCACCTCAGAGGCACTCCAACTTCCAGTGGTCACCTTTGCAGTTAGGGCATGGCCCAGGGGGATTCTCACTGCAGTTTCTTTTGAAGTGGCCTGGTTTTTGCCAGCAGTAGCAGATGAGGGTGGTAGGCATTGAACTCTTCTTGGAGCCCTGAGAATCAGACTTAGGGTCAATTCTTTTTAATGCGACAACAAAGCAGCCATTTTCTCTTTCTTTTCTTCCTTTGGCTGGCTTCATCCTCATCCTGAGTATGAAATACCGAGGAGGCTGTGGTAGACTAATAGTCAATTTGTAACTCCCAGCTAAACTGAATTTGTGCAGTACTGGGTGTGGATGGCCCACTTGAAGACTGTTGCCAACAGCAGAAAAAGAGAATTGGAGGGCAAGAAGGTGTATTGATTCTCCTGGAGAAGATGTCATTCTGGTTTTCCTGAGATGAACTCAGCTGTTTTCATTACTGGAAGAGCTCAAGACCTCACTGCCACTGAAGATGGCTGTGGTTCTTTTCATGGAGGTCTGGACCTTACTTGAGCATCTCTTCTTGGCTCCAGTGCAAATCCCTTCACCTGCTGGCCCAGATCCTTAGTCCCCTGGTGTGGGCTTTCTAGCTGTCACCATTAACCTTTGTGCCTGCCCAGTGTAGATCCTTCATACAAATTTGCGTAAGACATTGTTGTGAGCTCTACGCCTCCAGCTGGACTCATGGAGAGCATTACCATGGGCTCTAGGTCTTTAGCTGGACTCATGCAGAACATTGCCATGGGATCCAGGTCCTTACCTGGATTCTTTGGGTCTCTTGTGTGTGGAAAGATCTCCTATATTCTTTTGCATTTGGATATTTTAACATAACCCTATAAATTATAAATCTTGTATTAAATTGTTACCCTTGCAAACCCTGACTACAGCAGAGGCAATTTTTACTAAAGTATTCAGTGAGCTAACTGGAGCAAAAGCCATCTTTTGTAGTATCTATGGCTGAGTGGGTAATAAACTTGTCATTAAGAATAATCTGTCCTTCTATCAAATCAGGAACTAAGGATATATGCTTTACCAATGCTTCCTGTAAACTATGTAAGAAGCCAGAGGGGCTTTCATTTTTTTGATAAATAGTTAAAAATTTGTAATAAATGAAGGACTTAGTTGTCATCCTTCTTAGACCTTCAAGAATACATACTTGAAAATGTGTCCTCCTCCGATCTCCCATCTGGCTCTTAGGCCAGCAGGGGTATTGAGTTGGGACTGCTTGGGCTCCAGTGGGTACTGGTTGCTAGCTTGGCTGCCTATCTTCTGGCTGTCTAAAATTAACAATATGATATTCATCTCAAAATGTAATAGCAATTTGTAATACTGCTTGTCTCTTCACTTAAGAAAAACATTACACCTTTCCAGTCTAGTTTATAGGTCTGAGTAAGGATTCAACATACTTATCAGAGTCATCTGAAAATTTTCTTAGATCTAGCTTGATCTGCTTTAGGTCACTGAGAGAAAGAGATGTATGAACATGAATAATCTCATATGTGTTATAATTATACTTTGAGCATATGTAAGAATTACTTAATGTAAAGAAAGTTTGAACAGAAGGCAATTCTGAACATTTTTCTTCCTTCGTACAGTATGATTCTAGTTGTGAAAAAGCATTATAATTAATACTTCCCTTTGCATTCTATTTTGGCTCTAGACAGTAGACAAGCCATGTGCAGGTGTAGAAAAAAATTAAATTGCTCTTTTTTAGTATGTGAGGATCAAATATTTTCCAGTGCTCTACATTCCAAAAGAGTAAGAGATTTTTTTACAACATTTTCCCATCTGAAATCCTAAAACAATCTGTGTCCCCTTTAATTTCTATTTGATTTCTATACCCTCAAAGCATCCTTGGAGTAGACTCCACTCCAGGGCAGGTGGATACCACCTGAAGAGAGACCAAAAGATAAAATTTGACCAGTCTATCCACCCTTGAACTGGTGTGTAATTTTATCTTCTCACGAATCTCATGTTCTTATTCCCATGTTTTCATAAGCATAAGTTACAATTGATCTCAGTGGTAAAAACCATATCTAAAGAAGTACTGCTTGGCCTTAAACACTGGTTTTTAGTTCTTTGAAAGAGGGTGTTAATACCAAAATACCTGAGTTGGATGTAGTTGGAGTACTACTTAGCCTGCAAAGGAGATCACCTCTAGAGATGTATAGTTAAAATTGGCTCAGAAAAAATCTTGCCTTGGGCCCTAGGGTGATGAAGCCTGTCATCTACCTAATCACCCAGGCAAACATTTCTAGAAGCAAGACAAGGCTATGCTTTTAAGTCTATTTAAAATTTTTATATCCCTCAAGCTCACTGGTTGAACTTATACTCCTCACCTAGCCATCACAATTCACATGTTGGTGAAGGCACATTTATTAGACTTCTATGTGTACATGAAAGAAAAAAGGCTAACTAAAATCTCTTTCTTACTGTCAGTTAGCATATGAAAGGCACAAATGTAAATCATTCCCCTGATAGTTGTTTTCCTCCATGAAATGCAAACAGTTCTTGCAAACTGTCTCAGTCTGATTTCTGGATGGAGGGGCAAGCTAAGGACAAGGTAGTTTTAAAGTTAACTCCCAAGAAGCTGGAGAAGATTGGGGTTTCTAACTTACTAGTAAAGAGAAAAGTATGATATATGAGTTGGGATTTTGTTACTGGTTGCCCAAGTCAAGATGTTGGGACTCAGCATCCACTAAGGAACCTTTGGGTATCAGACAGAGAGTAGCCCTGGCCATGATAACTTCAGTTGCTCTTTCAGTTTCTACTGGTTCATGCAGCCAGAGAGCTGTCTGTGGAAAGGAATCCAGCTGTCTGTCTGATCAACATTCCATTGGCCACTGGCTTCAATGGGGGTTCACCAAAAGGTGCTGGGAAAATCGGTCCTCTGATTTAAGAGTGGCAGCTGCTCTAAGAGTGTTTGAGTAGCTGGCAAAGTAATAATGGTTTGTCAAAGTTTTATCATGGATAGGTAAAAGCCTGAGCAAAATTATAGCCTAGAACTTTATAAGTTTAGAGTACAGCTTTCAAAGTTCACAAGTTATTTAAGTATTTTCCTCTCCTGTACATAAATGACAACTATACCTAGAAAGGGAGAGTTGGAAATCCTTCCTTAGGCTAAATGTGCTTTGGTCCACAACTGTGGTGCTTTGGAAATAGCTTCTTCTGGTTTCACACAGAAGTCAGTTCTTTCCAGCATGTCTCAGATTCAATCTCCTTAGGAAGACTGTTGCCTAGAACACTAAACCAGGACATTGCCTTTATATGTGTACTCCTGGATGGGAAAAGTGCTGATGTCTAATCTGACTCAGAGATGGGGTATGTATTCCTCATCTAAGATGACCTTGCTGTCTTCCATGCTAACAAATGCTCATTTTGTGTAGGCTTACCTCAATTGCTGGGTAGCAGGAAAACATTGCAGCAGTTCAGAGTTCTTCTCTCTCTAATCTTATATACCTCAAAAAAAAAAAAAAAAAAGGAAAATATATACTGGCAGAGAAAGATCAGAAGTGAGATCAGAAAAAGGAAGTTTTTCTTCCCATGCTCATGGTGAGTTATTAAAACAACTTGCCCATGATTTGTCATTCACAGCCAGGAAAGGGGAGAATGGGTAATCTCAAGAGTTAAGATTGCCTCCTCACCAGTGGAAGATCAGATCAGAAATGAAACTGAGGCCTAACAGGATTGACATTCCCTCTGGAGTTACAGGAGGATCAGGGCCAGTCTGTCCCAGTGAAATCTGTCCTCCAAGTCTGAAGAATGGCCACCAACATAGTGTCTTTTCACTGGTGGGAGGAGCCCTGTGGTTTATTAATAGGTATGCATATTTTCTAAATATGAACTAGATTTCATATAAAGACCGTTTTATATCATTCCATGTCAAAATCCACTAGGGGAACTTTAAAAACTATTTTTCCCTAGCTCTTCTGTCTAAGATAACAAAGCACAGCAGTCAAACAAGTCAAACAGAACAAACAAGTCAAATAAGTCAAACAAAGAACACTATTAAGTTCAGCAACTAAGTTCAAATGCAACATATATAAGAAAGGAATAAAATGTTCCATTAAAGAAGCACAATAATTTTCCATGTTTTCAACATAAGTTTATCATTTTAATAAAATTCTATAAAAGGGAAAGCATGACCAATTATAAGCAGTGGGAAAAGATGTAACATAAAAATTTGATTCATAAGAATTTTGATTACTTACGGGAGTCACAGTCCAGGATCTATGAAACAAAAACAAGCTCTTACCGCCATCTAATTATCTCAGTGGAAGACCTCCAAATGATATAGGGGAAATATAGCTACCAACCCGCTAGATGTCCATAATGCTGATTTCATGTTCTCTAAAATCAAAGAATGAATTCTAGGAACAATGGAGGTCAAAAGTAGGAATAATCTATTGAGAGAAAGAGAGTTTGTGTCTAAGAGGGACAGAAGGACAGCCAAAAAGTGGGTTGCCCCTAAAATTTTAGTTAGAATTGTATCCCAACTGATTTATTTGTCTTTTTATGATATGCAGATTTAATTCAAATTTTACTATAGTCTTAGACAATAAAAGATGACACGAAGATAACCAATGACAGATATAAAATCAGTTGCCATAAAATTACCATACAATCTAGGAAAGTAAAATACATACAATTACTACATACACTACCTGTAAGGCACCCAACAATCTCTTTTGGGTGGTGTCTAAATTTGAGGAAATTAGTCCATTTTTCAGTGTATGAGTTTGCCAGTACAAAATGCCACAAATTATGTGGCATAAATAAATTTCCATAGTAAAGTACCACACAGGAGGTGGCTTAACAGAAATGTGTCTCACAGTTCTGGAGGCTAGAAGTCTAAGGTCAAAATATGCCAGCAGAGATAGTTTCTTCTGAGATTTGTGAGAGAGCATCTGGCCCATGCCTGGTGATTTCTAGTAGTTTACTAGCCATCTTTGTTTGTAGGGACACAACATGATCACCATCTTCAAGTTCACATTCATTCTTCTTGGGTATATCTCTTTAAAAGACATTCTATTTGTAAAAGCACCAGTGTATTGAATTAGGGGCCCACCCTATTCCAATGAAATAGTATCTCAACTTATTACATCTGCAGTTACTTTATTTTCAAATAAAGTCACATGCTGAGGTACCAAGGGTTAAGACTTGAACTGAGCTTTCAAGGAGTAAGATAATTTATTTATTTATTTATTTATTTTTGGTACCAGGAATCAAACTCAGGACCTTGTGCTTGCCAGGCAGGTGCTTGTGCCACTGAGCTATATTCCTGGCAATAACATAATTTAATCAATAAAAGAGAGAATGAAAAACAAAGAAATCACTGCCCCATTTTCTACAGGACAGCCAATGAAGATCAGCTTTCTAATTTTATACAAATATGTATAACTTGACCACCAAAGGAAGTATCTAAATGATAGGATTCATAGAGTATATTTATCAGAGACACTTTCCACAGCATTAATTATCAGGGACTACAGTGAGTCCCCCATCTTCTGTACAGAGTTATGACATATGGTGGGAAGAAAGAGGAAGAGACAAAATAGGGATGCAAGCAGGGATCTGGGATGATCAGTTGTTCTTGGGGAACAAAAGGCCAAGAGGTACGTGGAAGCTTAGTATTTATTCATTATATGTGAGTCAAGGACAATGGGTGAAGGGCAGTGGGTGTTTCCAGGAACAGTACTGGAGACTACCATGGGCTAGGAAGAACAAAGCTTTCTTGCAAGGCAAGGACAGGGGCACAGTGAGGAAACTGTACTTTTCCCACATGGCTTATCATCTTTAGCATGTCTTATCTTGCCCTGTGAGTACCACAGCAGTTATTCACCCTAGGGCTTCTAACTGTGACCAGAAAAAAGCAAGGAGTTTCTGAGTTCCAATCTGGCACAAGGGAAAAACAAGGACAAGTTTAGATGTCCCCTAGACTCAATTTATGATTCATAGTTCCCTATATATCAACTAGAATATGGATTCCAGCTGCTCTAATAATAGAATGTTATTCTTATGGTTTAGATTTGAAATGCCCCTCAAAATATGCATGTGTGTGGATGGTGATTGGATTTAGGGTGCTATACTCATAAGTGGATTAATCCACAATGAAACTGTAGCTTAATGTGCTGTTAGGAGGGGGTGCTGGTTGAGAGGGGCAGCTCAGTAGGAGCACAATGTAAAAGGAAATATTTCCCTTCCCAGCTTCTCCTTTCATTTTCTACTTCCTGGATGCCACAATGTGAGTAGCTTTCCTCCACCACACCATTCCACCATGGTCTTTCTGTCTTGGAGCCAGCTTATCACAGACTGAAAACCTGAGCCAAAATAAATTGCTCCTCCTTTAACTTGTGGGTTTGGGCTATTATGTCTCAGCAACAAGGAAAATAATTAACAGTTACAGTGAAAAGTGAGATGGAAGTTAGTTTTACCATCAGTTAATCATCTCAGATAAAATTATTCAATGGATAATTTGATACCTCCAAACTGTTAGGAGCCCTGTTGGGGACCACAAAGTGTAAACTGACATAGAATCTGTCCAAAACCCTCCCGGCCCTGCCTTGTAGGCCGGTTTTGGAGTACAGAAATCCTGCTTCTTTTTGGTCACTGCTGAGATTTTGATGGTCATTGAAGCTGTGACCCTCACAGAGCAGAATGAAGTCTGCTGAAGATAATACAGGGAAAACCAGGACCCAGGTGTGGAGATGAATCTTAACTTGTTTCTTTTATGACGTTAAACTTACCCGTTCAACCACTACTTCTATGCTGTTCTAGGAAAAGCACCGTACCTCTCCCCTTGCACTAATAAAACAGTGGCTAGGGGGAGGTCCTTGGTCTTTGTTCCCAGAGAACCTTGATCATCCCAGAACCCTATTTTCTTGCAGTTCTTGTCTCTTGCTCTTTCTCTTTTTCACCATGTGCTGTAGCTCTGGGCAAGAGATTGGGGACTCACTGCAGGGGTCCCTGATAACTGGTACCATAGAAATGGTCACAGATAACTGGCACTCAACATGGCATTCTTGCTTGCCTGGTGGATTTAGTAGGAGTGTTTTGATGATGTTTAAATCTCATGTAATTTTTCCAGAGGGTTTTGGCATGGAGCTAAGATAAGTGCTTTTAACTCAAGTAATAATTTTGCTAGGGCTAAAACAATGGTAATTTTTTCCTTTAAAAATCTCTTTTTTAAAAACCTCTTCTAAAGAAAGCAAAGTATACAGTGCCAGCTAGCAGTATCACCAAAATGCTCCATGAAATGATTAAGTACAATCCTTGGTACCCAATTGAAAATTGGAAAAAGGTAAAAAAAAAAAAAAAATTAAAGAGAGCTCATGGCAGAGAAGAAACTGTTTCTCCTGAGACCTTCTCAGCTTGAACTTTGGTAAAATCTCTTTTAGATGCATTAAGTACCAGTACCCCAAAATTTCTGTTTTAAAAACAGGATAAGGAATAAAAAGATAAAGGAAAAGCAAAGAAAATCTGCCCACTGTGTCACTGGCACCTGGGGGAGACCTAGAGCTGGGTGATATCTTTAAAGGAACTCCTCAGCTTGCACCTCCAGTCTACTTAAAGATAAAACATTCTGAACTTTGCATGTCTAAATAACAGGTTGTTAAGAAGGCAGCTATGCAAGGGGATGTTCTTAACCTTGTTTCCCAATGGTGGTTAGAAATGATCTTAGTAATCAAAATCAACTCATCCCTAAAATCAGGTGTTTGATTTGAAACTGCTTACAGAATTAAAATGGAGTATCATAGATAATGGAACTCAGGGGCCATTCACCATAGATCTGATTGTGGGAAAGTATCATCTAGCCCCAAATAATGTTAGATGCCTTGCTCATGTTTGTTAATCCCCTAGTCAACATCTCCATTACAATATGCAGTTACAAAAATTGCCAGCGGATAAGGCTGATACAAATAAATAAGGAGAAGTTACAAATATTAAAATCATTTGTGCCGAAACAAATTTAAAAAGGGATGTTTAGAACCCTCTTTCAAAGAACTAGGAAACAATGGTTTAGTGCTAAGCAGTGCTTCCTTCTTTAAACATGACTGTTAATACAAAGGGAAATATGAATTATGATGTTATTTTGCAAGAATTGTTCTGTAAAAAAAGGGAGAAACGGTCAAAATTTTCTTCTGTTCAGACTTTCTTCACACTAAAGAAATAATCCTTACTTTTGTTCAAATGTGAACCACAGGAAAACCATACATCTCTAACCCTTAAGGCATGCGCTATCACTGAGCCTGAGGCTACTCTTCCTCAACCTTTGGAACCTTAGGTGAGGTTTCCAAGACAACTTTAATTAAAGCCTTGCCCAGTTGTTACTGAGTCTGAGGCTTCCCCCTACTTGCTCTTTTGGTCCTAAGGGTGTAGCTTCCCCAGAAATAGTTCATTAATGCCTCCACAATTTTGTATCATCCTTAGCTGAATTTACTCAAGGTCCTCAAAGGCAATATCCCTTATATGAAGTAAATGGAAAATGTAGAACTATCCGTGTTTATGTGTCTTTTCCTCTACGACCTGAAACAGATCAAGCAAGATCTAGGAAAGTTTTCAGGTGATCCTGATCAGTACATTGGGGTCATTAGAGGACTTGCTCAGACCTATAGACTGGGTTAGAGACATGTAATGTCATGCTTAAATCCAATAGTGACCTCTAAAGGGAGATAATGAGCACAGATTTTAATCTGTGAGTTCCTTAAGTGTATTACAGATACCTGGGGATGCATATTTTCAGAGTGGGTTTAAATAGAGCCTATCAAGTACTGTTGCAGAAGTGACTGCATATAGAACTCAAAATGTCTTGAAGATCCCTTTGTCCTAGGCTCAAGATTTCTTCTGGACTATTACCTGCCTTTGTCTGTCCCCAGAGGTGATAGATCTCCTTTGCAGGTTGTAATGTAGAACTTTGATTCAGATTCATATATTAGAAAGTAAGACATAAAACAAATAATTGAAACACTTTTATTACCTCTCCTGCTCTCTTTTTTTTTTGTTTTTTTTTTTCTGGGTTTTTTTTTTCCAGTACCAGGAATCAAACTCATGACCTTGTGCTTGCCAGGCAAGTGCTGTGCCACTGAGCTAAATTCCCAGCCCTCTGCTCTCTTTTAAAAGGTTAAAAAGTAGTCATTCGGGTCCTTTGATTATTGGTTTCATTTTCTGTTTGGCAATACAGTTGGAGTCAATCATAACTTTTGTCTCTAGAGGCATGTTTTGATAAAGATTAGAGATCCACCCTAGGAAAGCTCTTGATCTTGTCTTTCTGCACCTGAGATGGTTAGGATTTAGTTCTTAGTTGAAGTCACTCTTCTGTCACTTTTCCACTGCCCTACCCTTGAGAAGTAACACAGTTCACAACAGTATTTGGTCCAAGGCAATCCTCCTTTCTGTGGCTGCTGAATTTCAGAACCAAGCTTCCAGAATGGTGAGTGTTTCCCTTCCCCAGAAATAGTTAAAATTATCCTTAACAGTCTGTCTCATTAGAGGGAACAGTTACATGTGGTTACCAAAGCAGCAGTTTTGACCATCTACTGTGACTATCCAACTACTATGGCTATTAAGCAATAATGAGTAAACTGTGTAGTTGCACATATTTATCACAAAAACCATCAGTTGAAGGCTCATCTGAAAAGCTGTCTTTGCCCTCTCAGGTATAAACTGTTTTACTCCTTCTGATTCTTATTGCAAAAGATCCCTGTTAATTGACCTGCAAAATATTCTGACTAATCAATTTATAGTTACGAACTTAAAAACTATAAAAGAGTTACCATAATTCAAATGGGACAAATATATTTGAGTGCACCCTGATTTTATAAGCAAATTGGCTAATGTGTATTTGTCTGTCTAATATGTAAACAGCTCTATTTGAACTGAACAAGTTTTCTTTTCTTTGTATTTTTGGATTTTTGAGACATTTATCTGTAATTTAAGTTGGTTTATAGATAAATGTTATTAAAATTAAAGACATGCTTCCACCCAAGTTGCCAGCTGGTCAAAATGATGTCAAACTTGGTTTTATGAATGCAATATATTCTGTTGTCTGTGTACAATGACTCAAGAGTTCATTGGTCAAAATAATGTGTTGTTATAATCTGTTTCTCATATATCATCAAAAATTGTTAAGATATTTAAATAGAGATCCTTTAGAGTGTGGGAACTGTTAGATAGGACTCCTCTTGGCAGATAAGAGAGCAGCGACCGGGAAAAATCTTATTCCAGCCTTTATTCATTAAGGGTGCCCCAGTAGTTTCCATAGCCTTGTGGAAGACACCCCAGTAAATGTTGTTAAATATATTATTGTAATATGTGTTTATTGCTCATCATTAAAAGGTTAAATTTTCTATACATAAAGCAATAGTGTTTTCTCATTAAAAAATGTTCTTGGTACAAAACTAATTAAGAAACAAGTTTTTACATGCTAGGATAATTCATTATTGCTAATCTCATTGCGTATTAAATATATTAATGCCTTCCAGATGTACAAGTCTTCTAAAATTTAAAACTAATATTGTTTATAGTGCTAAGCTTTTTCTTTTGGATTCAGATATCTGTTTTTCTCTTGTGCTTCAGTTACTTGTAATAAGAGATATATGTCAAACCAATATGAGACCACCTGTAAAAAATATTAAGGTGGGCTTCTATAATGTCTTTCTTATATGTGTGTAAGAGATGCTTAGGTACTAAACAGTCCAGGCAAAGCCACAAATTTCTTTAATGACATTCCATTGAAGGACAAAAATTTAGGTGAGAGCTTCTTATGTACTAGATAGAGATGATTCACTAAAAAGGCTATTCAATACCAAAATAGAGATTTAAGGGTGTTACAAAAATAGTGCCATCATGACTGTCATGCTAAAATATCACATATGGCTTATGATCTCAAGTTTTCTATATAAATTGTAACTGTTTTCTGTTAACACTCTACAGCAATTCAATTAGGAAAATAATGGCTGATAAGAAGTAATAGTCTAACAGCCATACTTTGTGTTTCAAAATGCTTGATATCCAGATAAAATTATAATAGTTAAGTTCACTCCTCCCCCTACAATGCTAATGTTACTTATTTTCTCTGTTAGATGTTCAACAACTGAGATTTGGAGATGAAAGCTAGAAAGGTAAGAGGGCTAAGAGGACAGCCAACATCTTGGCCCCAGGCCCCCAAGGACAATGAAGACTCAGGACATAACGGAACATCTTCTGCAACATCCTACTACTCTGGTGAGTCATACAACATCCTGATCAAGGAAATTGCTGAGACCCAGGGGATGGGAACACAGAGAACAGTGTGCCAAAGGAAGGTCACTAGAGGAAAAAGTCTCCCATACTTTCATAGAAAGCAATTGGTCAAGAAAAGGCCACGACTGATTCTGATGGCTGGCACTGACAGAAGAACTCAGAGGTTCTATACATGGTTCCAAAGTAAATCCTGAGGAGACTTAACTTGATAGATAACAAGAGGTTAACTGTAATTAATACATGTTTCAATTTAACTTGGTCTTGAACATCCAGCAGAAAAGTATCATCAAAAGATATGTAAGACAATTTCATAATAATAAACTATAAATAAGAAGGGGCTCTAATCATCAATCCTTCCCAGCAGATTCCAGAATTGACCACTGCTGTGGGTTACTAGAATAAGTTACAATAAAATCTGTCAGAATATGTAACTGCTAAAGTACAACATGACTTCTATCTCAGGCCCATTAGATTAGCTCGCTGGAGAAGGCCCCTCACTGTGGTCTCCCCTTAGATTGGCCCTTGTCAACTTGGAGCTGTTAAAATAGAATCTATACCCATTCTCCCTTAACACACTTAGAAATACTTCTTCAGAGGGGGAGTATTACAGTTAGCTAAGTTATTTAGACCCACTTACTTACCTTTCTTTAAAAACACAATTACAAAAACCAAAAGGGAGAAATATGGTTACCTCCACATGCACAATTAGATCTTGCTATCTTTACTTTAAATTTTTTAAACCTGGTTGCAGAAAGTAAATATCCTCCATCAAAATATCATTGGCAAAAGGACAAATCTGATGACCATGCCTAGGGCTTAAGTCCAATAGAAGGACCTCCATACAGGAAAGTGAAATGACCCAGTGTAGTTAAGAGCAAGGGGTCAAGAGCATGCCTGTATGTTAACAGACAATGGAACACCATTATGACTGCCTTCCCAGAATGTGTGACTGGAGAGAGGAACATCCCAGTCCCATGGTGGAGCCTATTCCTGTCTGGCCCTCCAGTGCCAGCATTCTTGAGGAAGAGCCTGGAGGAAAGCCAACACCACAAGTACTGCGATCCACACAGGCTATACAACCCATTACATGGGGGCAACTAAAGAAGACAATGCAGGAGGCTCACATGCTTTTGACACAATAGGACCTCCCACAAACTCCTCGAAATAGGTTTGCTGCTATGATGGCCATCATAGCCTGTACAATTTCAATCGCAGCAATTACAAACACAAAAAGTGGGAAATGTTGGAGACCACAAATTATAAATTCACATAGAATCTGTCCAAGACCCTCCTTGCCCTGCTTCGTGGGCCAGTTTTAGAATGCAGAAATCTACTTTCTCTTGGTCACTGCTGAGATCTCAATGGTCAATGAGACTGTGATCCTCACGGAGCAGGATAAAGTCTGCTGAGGATAATTCAGAGAAAACTAGTACCAGGTGTGGAGATGAATCTTAATTTGTTCTTTTATGATGTTAAATTTGCCCATTCAACCGCTACTTCTACACTGTTCCAGGAAAAGCACCACACCTCTCCCCCTGCACTAGATAATAAAATAGTGGCTAGCTAGAGGTCCTTGATCTCTGTTCCCAGAGAACATTGATCATCCCAGAGCCCTATGTCCTTGCAATTATTGTCTCTTGCTCTTTTTCTTTCTCACCATGTGCTATACCTCTGGGCAGGAGATTGAGGACTCACTGCAGGGTTCCCTGATAACCAGCGAGAGAATGAAAGAGTCACAGATAGTACCCAGGAATTTTTGTATCATAATCTTCAACATAAAGCTTCAATTTCTGGGCTCAAATGGCTGTTCAAGCTTCTGCCATCATGTTCATTTCACATCTACTAGCAAATTCAGACAGTGAAATGGATGCATATACCTTTTGAAAGGACAAGTGAGAAGTAAAACACAGCACTTCTCTCATCCCATTGAATAGAACTTCACTAAAGGGCCATCACCAACAGTCAGATGCAGACCTAGGCTATATCCAGGCTTGGAAATGCAGTTCCTTTCCCATTACTGATTAAAACCATTCCTAAGGAACAGTGCAAGAACTGATCTGTGGCCTCTAATAGTCTCCACTACATCCAATCTCTACTACATCTCCAATCTACAATACTGACTCAATTCTTTGCAAACTCCTTCCATTCTTATGAAATTCCTTGCTTTCAAGTCCCAAAGGCTTAATTCAATCAAGATTTCTTGACATTGCTCTGCAATATTTGATATAATTGGCCTTCTTGGAATTTTTCTAAATCTCCTATGTTCTTTCTTTCTTCTTCTCAGTAACAGTATTTCTATACTTTCTTCATTTTCTGAAAAGTAGATATTACCCAAAGGCCCGCCATCCCAGTCTCTTTTACTTCTCCTCATATGACCTACTCCTAACAAGCTCATCAATTTCTTTTATTTTAACCATTTGTTTGAAGTTGATGCTTTCCATATCTTTTACTTTTTGTCCTACTTTCTTTATAATGTCTCACCCCACATTTCCCAATGTGTGCAAAACTTTACATTTTGTCGAAGTCTCAGACATCCAAATGTAGACTTACCAGCAGGCCTCTAAAATCTGCCTAATTTTACCTTAGGTCTTGCCTATATTATTATTATCACCCAAAGAATGTTTCAGGATTTTCATTGTTTTTGAACAGTCTTCCTCTCACTCCCATTCAGTCAATCAGTACACCATGCCCACTTTAATTCTAGAGTTTCGTGTATCCGTTCCCTCTGGTTTATTCCTTTAGTCATTGTTCTGGTTCTGGTTCCTACTTGTGTGACTGCTTTGTTTGGACTACTCAAAAAACTTCCATTCTCTTCTCATTCTCATTCTTCCTATACCAGAACTAGAAATGTTAAAACACAATTTTGAAAAAGATTCAGGAAAGTATAGTGTCATTGGGACCAGTCATCATTCAGTTCTCAAGGATTTTTTTTTTCTATTTTCCAAACACTTATATGCATTATCTTACATATCAACTAACTCAATTAACAGGTAAGTAAATTAAGTGAATTACTTTAATCTTACTCTAATCTCACAATCTAAAAAGGAAATATGATTATCATTTTCTTTTTAGATGTTAAGAAATTAAGATGAAGTAACTAGGGCATCACAAAGTTAATTTATTTATGGTCTAACACTGATTAAATAGTGGAACTAAGATTTGAACCAGTTAATTTCCAGAACACCTTCTCTTCACTAGTAAGCATAGAAATCAAAGAAAGTCTTTTAACACTAGCACCAGAAAGATAAGTAACCTTCTTAGGATAACAGTGATAATTCAATCCAAAATTGACCAGATTCTAAAACCTACATTTTTTTCTCCCACTTTATATCCATTTACATTCTATGATTTCAAGCTACCTATCTCTCAGTCCCTAGGAGATTATTTTGTATTATTGCACGATTGAGGATAAGAGAAACTGGTAAAAGAGTGGCAATGAGTCAGCACAATACCATCCCAGTTTTGGAAAACATCCAAAGTGTATATTCTCCTCATGATGGTGACATCAACTTTATTAAATCACATATGCTAGTTTCTTAAAACAACACATAAACATGTCTTTCTCTGCATTACATTCCAGTCCACCAGCCATTTAGGGAATGTTATACATCACTGTTGGACTTTGTTCTAATCTTGAAATTGCCAGGATATTAAATTCTTACATTCTGTTAGCTTCCAAAGTCTGGAGTGAAAGATGAATCTGTTATATTAAATAAGAAAACTACAATAAAATAGAGGATATGGTAAATAATTGCGACCAGATTCCTAGGTCCAGGCAGGAGGTTGAAAGGTCTCCTGTTCTCCTCTTGCTAGTATTGAGCCGATATCCCCAGGTTTCCACTTCTCTCATTATCTTAAACACATCTAGAAATAAAATAAACAGAGCGTAGGTCTCTAATAACTTGGAATTGTGAGTTTATGTGGATGGCTTAGTTTTCTATTATTTATAAGTATTTTTAGAGGTAGAATTGAACTCTGCACCTCATTTCAAATGAGAAATGATCTTCACTGGCTATACTTGCTACCTACCAATAGTAGGTATAAAACTGCAAAAAGAAATCTTAGATTTGGAAACATGAGGGAAACAGAAGCAAATGAAGACTATTAATAAATTTAACACAAAGAGAGAGTTATAGCCTATGGAGACAGAAAGGGGACTCCAATATCAGTGGAAACTGAGAACCAAAATCAGTGTCCTTGCTTATAAAAGATGTGTTGAATTAGTAAACCAAAGGATGAACACATTCAAGGACATTTATGCTACAAGTGGACAGTCTCAAGAGAGAAAATTCCAATACAAATATAAAACAGCATTGCTATTTATGAATGCATTCAGTGTTATATCTGACACTCTTCCTTTCTAAAGACTTGACAAACTGCTTGATATGCCCTTTGCCTAAAACAGCCTACTTGTCCTGTACACATGCATATGCATACACACACTATTGCCCTTCTTCTGGCTTATTTCTGCATATATTTTGTGTTAATTTATATGTCACTTCTTCCATAAAAACTACTGTCATTCCTCTAAAACTATCTCTGAGACTCTGAACTATTCTAGCAATGTGGTTCACTCTGTACGGTAACTGCCTGTTTACCTGTCTGCTTTGCACATTAAGCTCTAAGTTGTGCCAGATGGCATGAACTAGCTGTGATTTTATCATTGTTTTATCCTTATGGCTTAGCATAATGCCAGCCTTAAAGTGCACAGGTTCCCAGTACAAACTTGTTAAAGGAATGCATACATTTGGCAGTATAGGTGCACTTCCTTTTCATCATCGTGGTTCAAAGGTCTGTTCTTCTCTAAAATATATTCTCTAGGGTAAATTAGTTCCAGGTATTTCAAAGGGAAATTAAGTTGGGTACACAGATAATATCATGTACCTATTCTGGTGACCCAAAGGGATGATGAAAATGAAATTTGAAAAGTCATGGAGCAGCTTCAAGAGCTGGTTCTCTTCTCAGTGTCTACTGCCCCCGGTCATGGAAGCATGTTTTAAATGGGAGATCTACCAGGATGAGTCCCTGAATGAAACGTGGAACAGATCCTCCAGCTGACCCCAATGGACATGTCATAGATCAAGAAATAAATCTCAAAGGCTGCAGCATCACTAATCTGTTTTGACCAACACACTTTATAACATCTGCTTGCTCCATCTCTTCCTTCCTACTCTCAGAACTTGACTCCCCACTACAGAAGCAGGAAAAACATATATTCTCTTTCTAAGCCTCCCTTGTAGCTAACACTTGCCATATGACACAATTCTTGACAAGAAAATGAAAAAGAAATTTTCCTTGTGTTCCTATTCAATATTTTCACCTTCCAAAAAGAGATTCTGCAAAGAAACTTTTCCCCTATTTTCCTTCTGCACATGATTGCATGAGGTTATCTTCTGACTGAGGCCAAGGGATTAAAAGTAAAATAAGAAAAACGTGAATGATATCACCAAGTGACTATACCAAACCTGAATTAGCACCTCAAGACTTACTATTACGTGAGATTGCAAATATCTCTACTGTTTGGATCACTGTTAAACAGGAATATTTTGTGACTTACAATTGAATGCATCCTAAGTAGTTATGTGGAGAATATGTGAGCTTCCCTCTCTGACATCATATAATCCTGAACTTCCAAAAACCAGGATAAGCTATCAAGTCAGGTTGGATACCTGGAAACCACAAACATCATTTGGAAGCATTAAAGAAAAGAGATAGATCATCTAGTGCTAAAATTCTTTGGCTAAGGATAAAAACTACACACTAAAATTAGAAAATTACAGTGTTCTTGTTTACACGGGAAGAGAAGCATACAGGGTCAGTTTGATTTGTTTTTTGTCTTTTCCAGTACTGGGAATCAAACTCATGACCTAACGCTTGCCAGGAAGGCGTTGTGCCACTGAGCTAAATCCCCAACCCTGACAGGATCAATTTGAAAAGGAAGTTCACAAGGAAGTTCATTCTTGGTTTTTCTGTTCAGAATTAGGTCACAAAACAATTCTATACTTAGCTACCCTACTAGGAAACTCACATGCCAAAGTAGTATACAAAAAGTCAACCATATTTGTTTTACCAGCAGTAGATCTTCAGAGGTTGGGAAAGAATTGATAAAGAAGCAGCTCCATTATATCTGAGTGTTTTTTATAGAAGTTATTTATTTGTATCACTCTCCAGTCTTATTTACACATAATCAACTAGCTGGTTTAATCTCTTTTTTAAAAAAATATTCATTTGCCTACATTACTTCTCATTAGAAAATACTTCCCTAAGTATAATTCTTAACATATTAAATATTCAATTGAATATTGACAATTTTACAGGGCACTCATCAAAAAATATAGACCTGAAGAGGAACCATTCAGCACTTTTTTGAAAAGTCATAGTATTTTTAAAAACAGATGGGGTGCAACAAATAAAGCACGCTTTGTCATGAGAAACAAAATCTCCACCCACACCACCATTTGCACATTCTCTACTCTTTATAGGTGTTTCCTCTCCCTGGTTTGACTCCAGTGAGCCATGCCCAATAGCAGCAACAGGGACAAACTGAATCTATATTTCTAGATTAACAGACCAAATCAGACACTTGAAGTTATTTTATGCTTGGGTAAATAACTACGGTATCTATAATGCAGGGATTTGGTTTTATGTTTATACACTGCACAAGTAGAAATTGGGTTAATATTTTGATCACGCCTTGTATTGGGCATGATCAAAATATTAGGGCTAAAAGAAATGATGGCAAATGAGAAAATAAGTTTCTGTGGGTTATTTGAGACCAAGAGTCTAGGTCTACAGAGGGTTGAGGCAAGAGACTCTGTAGGAAATACAACAACCACCTTAGTACAGTTGCCAGTGAGCAAGAGAGAATAACAAGCAGGCTTTCCAAGGAACATTTCAATGGAAGGAAAGGAGGTGATAGAAATCATTCATTGCCTGGGTGGGGCTCAGTTGTCTAGAATCTGCCTAGCATGGATGAGCGCCTGGGTGCAATCCCAATAACCACACACACACACACACACACACAGATACAACAAACAATTCATAAATTCTTCTGAATAATGAGAAACACATTTTAAAAACCTAGTATCATTTGTTATAATATACTCTGGGAGAAAGCAAAATTGAAGTCAACTGATTGCAGAAATATTTGCTCTTTTAGGCTCCTAAGCTTTTATATCAAACACAATGATGTCATTAGGAAAAATGATCACAGCCCTTGGAAATTCTGATTAGCAAACTTCTCAGCAGTTGACTTCCATAAAAACACTCCCTGGAAATAGTGATTTCCAAAGAGTATCCCAGGTACATTCTAATTCATTTGTCAATGTAAGCCATACATAACTGAACATTAGTGTTCACATATTAATATAATTATTATTTTCAAAACTTAGAGTTTGTTTTGAAATAAAGGTTGACTTTTCACCTAAAATTCAAAATCTTTCACATTAATGTGAGATGGAGGAAAGGGGAGAGAAGGGGATGAAAAAAGAATTAAAATATGTTATGTACATGCTCCTAAGAAGAATGTAATCATTATGTACTACAGATACGTGCTGATAAAAGTAAAAATGTTGAGAAAGGTATGGCTTGGGTTTGGAAATTTACTTTGTACTTTGAGGGGTCCTAGTTAACTTAGCTAATTTTAAATGCAATTAGTATTTTTAGACATTTGCTAATCATTTGTGTTCAAAGCAAGAGGTAGTATACTGAAGGAGGAATTGTAATGTGTCTTTTACTGTTGTATTTTAAAATTTAAAAACACCATATTTTTCTATCACACCTCATATATTAAATTGAATGTTTTCTCCTTCAAAATATTTACCTTTTTACACACATTCATCTCAAATGTGATCTCACTAATCATCAGGAGCAGGCACAAGTACAACACTGGACGTTTAAGTCTCCATCTGTATGCTGTGACTGAGTAGGTCCATGCATATGTGAGCAAGCGAATGGTAATAAAAGAACAGATGAATGAACAATGAACTTCTTTGAGGACTGCCTCCTGGCCAGTAAACCTCACTAAAAAGTCTACACTAGTGGCAAAGCTCTGTGGTTTGGGATGAATTTAATTGGCAAAACAATCAAAAATCACTTCGTGTAAATCTTGAGAACAAGAGATACGATCAACTGAAGTAAGGACACTTAGGGAAATACAAGGCGTGATCAAAATATTCCAAGTCTGACTTCTCATAATTGGGATCTGAAGGCAATCCAGAAATGATTTGAGCATTAACTCTTTACTAGGCATGCCAACACCAGAGTGACTGCTTAGACGGGCTATTTGAATGCAGGAAAAACTGACATGCTAATCTTCTGTTTCTCTAATTAGGGTTCTACATTTATGATAAGGTTATATAATATTTTAAAATTGCAATGTGGTAAAGGGCTATAAGCTTATTTGAATCTAAAATTCAGAAAAACTCATTTTTCCACACAGTAAAATAAAGCATCCATCTAAACAATTTTTATAAACTCACCCAGTGTCAACATTCAATAATTCTATAAATAAATAGTCTAAACATTGCTCATACAACTTTGAACATTCTCACCAACATTTCAGAGGTTTCATATTGAAGAGAATTGTCCTTTAAATAATCACAAGGCCTCAAGAGAAATCATGCTTAGGCTGTAGACCACAGGTCATGGCTACTAGAGTAAGATATATGGGACACAGACACATACACACACTCACACACAGTCACACACACTCCCCGTCACTTGCTCACTCTCACTCTCTTCCTCCCTCTTCCCTCTCCCTTCCTCTTTTTCTTTTTTACACACATACACACACGCACACACACACATGCACACGACTCTGTCCCAGCAGTAAACTATCTGTCCCTAAACAGGGACAATTATAGAAGTCCAAATGGTGAGTCACACTTATGTGGAACCAGTTACATAATGCACATGGATTAAAGCTTCTCTTTAAATATCTGTCAGTTTTTCACTAAGTAGTTACAACTTCAAAAGCAGAGGAAGTGCCTTCGAATGAAAGTATGACTGCAGGCTTCAGAATTTCATGCTTCCGATGATGTCCAAAATATCTTATTCTATAGATTCCAGGCTGGGCAGTCTCTGGAATATGCCATTCAATTGTTGCATTGCTCAGACCCAGTGTTCCTTTGTGCCAATAAAATCTGTTGGTAGAAAATAAACAAATAAGAAAAATACAATTTTAGACTTACAAATGTGTGCTTAGAAAAAAATGTGTAATCATTCAATGAATACTCAAGAAGTACCTACAATAAGCAAAGTACTACTCTAACTACGGAGGATATAGCAATGAACAAAATATAAATACCTATTTCCTAGGAAAGAGAACTTTAAGGAATAATTGAAGAAATATCTTTACTTGTTATGCCTTTATAACATACACTTATCCATTCCAGGGAGCCTTACTTGATATTCAGAACACAGATGTCTCTTGCTTTGAATTCTTATAGTACTCTCCTAGTCCTTATCAGACTCTATTAACTGACACTTCTTTTCACATCTAGTCTGATTAGTTTAAAATGCGTATTTAATGAGCATATGTGTCACATTCAATTCTACTCAAAAAATACTGAGGATAAATGAAGTGTGATCAAAAATATCCAGTGAATGTCAAAATTTTAAAAATGTTTTACAGTGAAAGGTGCATTGACAATAAATCCCTTCCAAGTACTCCCCCTTGCTTTGAACACATTTATCCCCATTGTTCTTGCCACTTTCTGAAGCACTTCTAGAAGTTCTCTTTGATCAAGTTCTCTTTAATTACAAGACATAATTAAAAGCATGATGACTGCTGGGCTGAGTGCTATCCGTCGGAAAAGTAGGCTCGCAGAAACATTACAGTGTGTGCTCACTCAGCTGTTCCACCAGATCTGGCATCCTGTAACTTTTGGTACTTACCCAAAGTCAAAATAACCATGGAAAGTAAATGTATTGCATTGATTAAGGACATCCAGACAGCCACAACAGCATAACTAAAGACACTCATGAAAGAGGACTTCCAGAACTGCTTTAGAAAGTGGCAAGAACAATGGGCTAAGTGTGTTTGAAGCAGGCAGGAATATTTTGAGGACTGGTAATGCCAGTGTGTTTTACTGTAACGAAACTGTAACATTTGCCATATTCTTTATCACAGTGGTAAGCAAGACTGAGATAGTCTAAAAATGGCTTAAAGTTTCATGAAATTTATGTTCTATTGGGGTAGGGGTGGAAAAAAAGACAACCAATAAATAAATCAATAAATTTGAGAGTTTTGAGAATGATAACCACTGTAAAAAAAATAAGATAGAAGCTTCTCTGGGGAAATGTCATTTAGATTAAGTCAACAGAGACATGGAAGAAGAGTACTTTAGGAAGGAAAAACAGAAAATACACGGCATCCACAAGGGGAGCAAAATTGTTGTAGACAGAAACAGAAAGCTGGTGAGTAGGAACAGAGCTTGTCAAGCTATGGTGGAGCAGCTGAGATAAGAAAAACATGGAGTCAGAACCTCTGGCCCCAGCTACCATGGGAAGGAACTCAAACTCTCTTCAAAGTACACTGAGACACTGATCAGCAAATCAGTTGATACCTCAGTTATGCAGAAAGCTAATCCCTTGGGTACAAAGAGTGCCCTCAACTTTTTTTGCTGAGTGACTGGCCTCATGTTCTCTATAAATATTTGGTGCTACTTGCTGCTAATGAACAAAACAGGCTCTAAACCTGTCTTTAGTGTGGCCCGGTATTTGACTTTTAGCATTTGAAAATAGATCATTCTTCTTTCATCAGTATCTTTACAAGGTATAATTAAAAATATGGTGAATGCTGCTGCTGAGTGCCATCCAATGGAATAACAACTTTTTCATAACAAATATATATTACTTGGTAAACATACATACACACACACATACACACACACACACACACCCTATACTCTAGAGTCCTAAAGACCAAAGGAAAAAAACCATACCTGTATATATATGTGGCTATCAAAAGGGCCACAACATGGTCAAACCCCTGTTCTCAGTAAACCATATGAATCGAACCAGCATGCAAATAATTAATTGGTTGGAAATTATCTGAAGTACATGCAAAGTACCAAAATTTTTACCCACTTCAACGCCAGTGTCTTGTGGTGTAACGTTTATAGACTTGAGAACAGAAATATTTTCCTAATTCAGACAAACTGTCAAAATCTTCAAAATACCTATTCAGCTTTGGAATTCAGTAACAAAAGGCAAAGAGATAAATTTCTCTGAGAAAACACAAACTTGATATCTCCTTCAAGACTTTGCAAGAACTAAGTATCAAGCCTCTCATGTTCCCATAAGTGAAGAATCACTGGCTACACACAAACATGAACTACATAGGGGAATAGGTTCATTATATTCCTGGTAGGAATGTTGTACTGTACATCTACAGAAACATTGCAACTCCTTCACGCAGCACCTCTTTCACTGAATTTGCAAAAAAGCATAAGTTTTCAGGGTAATATCTGTGGCCGTAAAGAAAAAAAAAAAATGACACTAACAAGATGCAGCTAAAGTGGGTTCCATAACCTCATTAGCGCCCATCTTATAGAAACACAACCACTCTCTTTTGTAGAAAAGCAGAATCAAAATGAAATCTAATAAATCAATTAAATATGGCCAGAAGGATCCCTGGAAATTTGCTATTACAAGTACTATGTATTGAGTCACTCCTTTATACATGTGTTATGCATTACTAACCAACTTCTGCCAAGGTTTGAAAGACAAAATATTCACTAGACGTGCTTACCGAGTCTCCCAAGAGGCATCATTATACAGTATATGCCAGGCAGCTGTAGTGTCTTCATATTTCTCCACAGTGAGGAAGGTCTCATGGGTCTGAAGTACAATTAATATAACTTATGAAGCACTGTATAGTCACAAAAAGGATCCAGTCTGTCCTAACTGCTCTTGCCAACCACACACCAACCTCCCAATTCCTTGTGTGAAACTATGTCAGAATTTCATGGAATTCTTAGGTGTTCTCTTTAACATTCTGTGAAACATCTTCAGAATATTAATTTATCCAGTCTATTAAAAACCATGACATTTTTAGATATTTCAAAGAAACATAATTATGGAGCTGATTGGAAATTAGGGTTGAGAAGAAACTGGGAATAAGCTTAAGATTTAAAAAGAGTGTAAGTCAAATCTTTCCATGATGTGTTTATTGTTCTATATCCAAGATTATTTTTTTGGTCACCTAATGATCTAGATGGAGAACTTCTTCATATTTCAGTTTCCTAGTAAATGAATTATTAGCTGCCTTATCTCTCTGAGTGAAACAATTGGAAAGAATACATAAATCTTCCCTGCACTGGGTGCTAAAGGCAGTTCCTATATTTTGTCATAATAGATTCTTAGAACCCATATTATAAGTAGATTTTCTTTCTTCACAGGAAGATTGTGGTAATAGGGCAATTTGTTTCAAGCCATAAATTCAGCTGCAAATAAAGCACAGATTTTAATGTGACAAGTTAATAAATACAAAGGTCTCAACCACCAATTTCCCTCAAAATCCCTTATACTGTGGCCCTTGAAAGGTAAGACTTGTGCCTAATTCGCCTTTACCCATCACAACCCTTTACACATGTCGTTTGCCAGTGACCAAATAATCCTTTGCCAAACAAATCACTTTTTATAGCTGGCCATGTAACTGTTTAAAA
This sequence comes from Chinchilla lanigera, assembly GCF_000276665.1. Classification (NCBI taxonomy): domain Eukaryota; kingdom Metazoa; phylum Chordata; class Mammalia; order Rodentia; family Chinchillidae; genus Chinchilla; species Chinchilla lanigera. The sequence continues at coordinate 5,927,960 of NW_004955425.1, read as the reverse complement.
TTCTCTAATTAGTCAACTGCTGGATTATATTTAATGAAGAAGTGTTTGTAACAATGGTGACTTGTAAAGAAAGCTTTTCCTGCCCATTTAGGGCAGAATGACATTGGGGAGGCCTCAAATGGAGTATGAAGTGTGATGGAACCCAATGAATAGGTCTAGAGTACAGACTGGAGCACAAGTCTACCCCACAGAATATCAGGGGCAAAGCATTAAGTATCCTTTCTTCATATCCCTACCATAACCTCCTCAAAATGCATGACTAGTTATTATCAGTCAACCTCTCTAGGATTCAGTTTACAATAATAAAACCTATATGTTGTTCATGAAATGTAACCTATTGGGAACTAGTGAAGATTAAGTTAAATCCATGTGATGATGTATATGAAGTACTTAGCCCTGGACCTATAAATGTAAGCACTCAATAAATCTTGATAAAGATATGATGAGTACTTGTAATAAAGAGTCCTAGTAGGTGTTTTGTACCGATTCCCAGAACATTTTTTTAAATTTAATTTTAAAGAGAGAAAAAAAGGAAAGAATAAAACCTCCAATAATACAGAATTTCAAAACAAGATAATAGGAGATTAACAATGGTTAATATATTGTGTATTGTTATCTTGAAATTAGTTGCTCAGATTATAAGATATAGGCATGCATAATGACCAAACAATATAAACACAAACCATTGTTCTCAGTGAACTAAAAGAAGTCAGTAGTATAACTATCTTTTCTATCTTATATATATGTATATATTTTTTCCTTTTCCTTTCCTTCTTTTTTCCTTCACCCATCCCAGCTGTTCTTTCTTTTAAATGTATTTCATTATAGCGTCCTGTTTCTCCGTGGAAATAATGATGATAGAGTTTCTCTGCCCTAAAGATGCCAAATGACAGCTAACGCTGAAGCTTTGCTGCAACACTGTGTTTGCTTCAGAAAATAACGTTATAAATATGTGCACATCCAGATATATCTCCAACACAAGTTATTTAAAACAGGTGCATAGTGAGTATCCAAGAAGTAGAACATTTTCACCCAATACCATATCTGACGTCATATTGCCACAGTGGCAATAATAATATTTTATGAACAGAAATGGAAAGGCTCATTTAAAAGAAAAGTATTTTGGATTAAAGCAATTATGGGCCCGGGGAACAATGGCTCATCAATAGGGTAAATGCATATTCAGCCACCGTAAAAAAAATGACCCAAGTATCACTTTCAAAAGTCCACTTTCTTTTCTTCTAAAAATGTCTTTAATTAAATGTTTACAACTAGAGTATGTCCACTTACTGTTTGTATGGTTATAAGGCCATTTGAAAGAATTTACAGCATAATAAAATTACTTCACTTACCTATTAGTAGATATATTATCCTTGTGTATAAATATCATCTATATCATAAAAATAAAAAGCCTAAATGATCTGAAACAAAGTATTAACTGTAATTACCTCTTGAAAATCAGATTTGTAAGGCAAGAGATTCTTTCACATTTTATTTTGTGCACTATTTGCTTTTATACTGGATATGTATTTCATCTGTCAGTTTTTAATATTAATAAATAAATATCCCATTAATGCTAGGAATAGGGAGTAGAGAAATTTGCCAATGTAAAAGAAGCCCTATGGGACGAGACCCCAAGCCCATAAAGAACCGTGTGGAGATCAGTAATCATTCTACAACAGAAGTGGAAGGGTTATAGGCAGTAATAAAGGAAGAGGAGAAAAGGGCCCAAAATTGAGAGGGAAGGAGCTCAGAACACACCTAACTTGCTTGGCCCTCTGATTGGTTTACCAAATTTAGTAAAGTTCTACCTTTGAATACATAAATGAGATTGTATTTACACTACTATCTTCTCAAGAAACAGTGCAAATCTATATGAATTGTGAGATAGCTATATCCATATCTATATCTATGTCTATGTCTATATCTATATCGATATCTATGTATTCCTAGACAATAAGATGTTTTCTGTGTACTTTTTTCCAGACTCAATTCCATATTTACTGTATGCATTGAACATTTTCCCACCTGGCAAAATAAGCTAGGGAACAAGTGGGCACATTCTATGCACATGTTGTTCACTTCTAAAGGGATATTCAAGTGAATGAAAAGATAAAAAGTAGATTTAGACTTACAAGAGAAAATTGATACTTACTTGGTTTTCTGCTGAATACTTTGGGTTAGCACCTACAAATGTAACTTCAGCAACTTCTCCCTGAAAATAAAATTCATTTAGTAAGTTCTAGTGAAAGAATTTTTTGTTATACTGAACCTAAGGCATTATCTATTATATGTTGTAAGATTCTTGATCACTGAGTAGATTCCATTCTATATGATCAAGTAATACCTTCTAAGAATATCAGAGAAAATGTCCTTCCAACAATCAACACAGAAATTTGGAGCCAGGAAATTTTCTTTTTATAAATTCATATGTAGATGAAGTTCTAAAGCTATAGTTTATACCATGACAGCACATTAAAATGGATTCTTTAGCCCTTGAATTTGTCTCCCACCTCCCTTCTATGCACATATAGGTGATAGATGAACCAAATAAGGTTAGTCTATACATGACATGCTTACATCTACACAGAACACAGTGTCAGGTTATATACTACCCTCCCACTAGAAATAATTAAAACACTGGACAAAATGTGTATTAAACAATGGTTTTAAGGATAATAGGCATTAAGCAATGAAAGCCAATGATCACTGAATGGTAGAAGATAAAGAAGATTTGCCCTACAATCACCTCAACTTGATGACTTCAGAGAACTTGTAGGCTATGGCAAAAAAAGAGGCAGAATTCAGTCCATGTCAGGTGTCTATCTATGCTGAGGATGTAACACATGGAATCCATGATAGTCAGTCTTTGGGTTACTTTAGAGTAACAGAGAAGAGAGTACCATAGAGAGAAGAGCTGTAGGACAGAACTAGAGACTTGTGAAAGGCTCTGCTCAACCCCCCAGCGGCCTTTCCTTTCTCAAGGTACTGTCTGAGAGCTGTCATCTTGTCATGTGGCTGGGTGCTGTTTGGGGTCAGCCATGACCATGTTTGTTTCTAGACCCCTTCTTTGTTTTTTCTAATGAAATGCAGATTATTTAGAAACATATGCCTGATTGCCTGAGCAGAATAAAAGAACAACCACTAAAGCTTCACTCCAGACACTATGAGTCATTCTTAGGATTTTCTAAATTTTTTTTTCATCTCTACTACTTTAAACAAAGTACTAAAGCTTTTATTATGGAGTAAATGCAAGAGATATTGCTTCCCAAGTGGCTCTATCTGTTTAAGGAGAGCCATCACACGACTCAAAGTGCCTAAGGGAGTCCTGAGATACTGTTTCCCAGCTGGCTCCACTCTACATATATAGAGCCATCGAATGGCTCAACCCCTTCTCCCTAAGGAATCAGTGGGCCCCGGATGGAGACAGAAAGCCCCCAGCAGGGCTTTCTTCTATATTTCTGTGAACAGTGCCAGCATCATCCCAGCTTTGGACAGAGATGACCATTAAATACTTGAGTCTCACACAGGACACTTGGTGAGCTCAAACTTGGTCTCCTTTTTCTGCAATGAATACCATCTTCAGGGCCAGAAACCTAGTTCTCAGTAAAGCCATCAAGTGGCTCAATTCCTCTGTGCTTCTCTGAAAGATACCAGTGTCAGCCTGGACAGAGTAAATTCTTCAGTCTCACTAGGGACATTCTGTGAGCTCAGTGGGTCTCCTCCTTCTACATGAGACACCATTTTAAGAACCTAAGACCTAATTATCCCTATATAAGCCCCAAAACAAGCTATGGGAAACCTTAGGAACCTTGCCCCTAGGCTGTATCCTTGATCAGTGGGAAAGGTTTCACCCTGTGAGTTTAAAAAGGAATATATTATCTACTATTGCAACATGGTTCAGTTCAATATAAATCAGGAAGTGGCAAGAGATGGGCATGAGATGACAGTTCAAATTATGAGAATATTTTTTAGTTAAATTGTTTTTACTTAAAACATAGGAAGTGAAATGAAATCCCTTATATTCAGGCTTTTGTGGCCCTTATCTCAGGAAAGCTCAGAAACTATGGTATTTAGAGTGGTCCTCAAGGAACAGAAAGATATCCTTGATGATCCTGCCCTTGTATTTCCTACCCGTCTCTCAGGGGAGATATGGATGTCCCCATTGGTTTAATGAAGAAACTTCAGATGGGACCCCAGATACCTATGACTCAATTGATAGACCTGATGTTCTCTGTGTTCAACAATCAAGATCTGCGGGAGGGTCAAAAGAGAAAAGGCTAAAACTAAAGCTGTCTCAAATGACAATGCTTTAAACTCATCCAAGTTGTCTACCAGAAAATCCAACAACCACCAAAGTTCATGTTTTAAGTGCAATAATTCTGGACACAGCACACCACTACACCAAGGCACTGCCTGGGCCCTACTCTGAGTGTGAGGCACCCTATGTGCCTGACTCATGGCGCTAGAGGGCTGACTGTCCCTGCTCCTGAAAACGGGGTAGGCCAGCCAAACCCTTGTTTCCTGCCCTCGAGAGAACCAAGGGCACATACAATGCCCCATCCACAGATATTACCATCTCCTATGAGGAAACCTGGGTAATGCTGGATGTTATGAGTGAGTCATTTCAATTACTCCATTCAGTTTTTACTTCCTTCTGTGGGAAATCCTCCTCTAGATCTAGAGCCACAGCTGGGGTTAAGAGAACCCCTAGTCAGAGATTCTCTGCTTCTGTTCTGATGTGCTACTTTGAAGGACAAATTTTGAGCCAAGAGTTTCTAATTGTTCCACACTGTCCTACTCCCTTTCTGAGAAGAGGTTTACTTTCAAAACTAAGGGCAATTCTCAAATTCTGGCAGAAGCCAAAATGAATTGTACCTGTTGGGACTATGCCAGGTCTTCCTGACCTAATTAGCCAACAGGTGGATTTTGCTGTGTGACATAATAAAATATCTGACTTAAGAAAACCCTTCTTCCTCTACATATCAGAAAAGAGAGGAGTTGCTTTGGTGTCTCAACACAAGGCTAGGACACGAGCTCTGCTCAGTGGCATACTTTTCAAAAAGTTATATGGAGTGACTGCTGGATGGCCACCCTGGCTGAGAGCAGTTATAGCCATGTAAGCAGGGGGAGCTACAAAACTCACGTTAGGACAGAAACCAAAGTCTTGACTCCTCATCCAGTAAAAGCAGTTCTTGAGACCAAAAGTTGCTGTGGCTAACAGAAATGGCTTCCAAGTATCAGGTCATGTTCTTAGACACCCTGGAGGTAATTCCTATTTTATTTTGTACTCGTTTTTCTGTCTTTTTGATGCTTACAAGCCAAGACAGTAGCCACTCTTGTGAACAAGTGGTTTCCCAGACCTGTGCAGGCAGACAAGATATTAACAACCTGCCCCTCTGAGACCCCGAAGATGAATTCACTAAAGAAAGCAGTTTTGTCCAAGAAGGACTCTGAAAGTCAAGTTGCGCAGTTACCAGTTCACAGCAGGACTTTGAAGCATAACGGCTTCCCTAAGGCACCTCTGCTCAAAGAGCAGAACTCATAGCTTTTACTTTGCATTGATATTAGGAAAAGGCAAGAAGCTACAGTGGTACCTTTGCTCATGAACTTAATTCTTTCCATAATCCTGAGCACAAACCAAATTGGATGAGAACTGAACCAAATTCAATGGCTGGGTTCAACGTTGACCTTATGGGGAAATTTCATTTGGCTCTCATGCAGTTTGGTTTGCAGCCAGAATCATGGAAAGAATTAACCTTGTGAACCAAGGTACCATTGTATATATCTATAGTCTCCAAATACACTTTTCTTGTGCTACATGCCCATGCAGCAATCTGGAAAGGAGCTAGCTGACTAATAAGCAATCATCTGTAAAACACAGGCAGGAAGTTCTACAACTCTTAGTAGTCTGTCTTCCCAAGCAGGTCATTCATTGTAAGGGATCCCAAAGAGACATGTTTAAATTCTCCTACAGTAATCAAAAGACTGATAGGGAGGCAAGAAAGGTAGCCCCACAGCCCTTCAAGACCCTAGTCTTATTCCCAGTTCCTGAGGAACCATTCTGGTCCTTCCTCAAGGGATGCAGTGACAAACTATAAAAATCCTACAAGGGAAATGGTGACTAGACTTTTCATTGGAATAAGAAGAAAGCTACTCCTGAGAACCTCTGGGAGACCTGAGGCTTCTCTTCAGAAAGCAAGACTCCAGAATTGCTCCAGTTGCAGATAAGCAGCGTCACTAATTACCCTAATTCACCACAATTTAAATGAGCACCTCTGCTGAAGCTCCCACTTTTAAATAGATCCATTCCATGGGCAGTCTTGCTCAGGCTATAGCTCTCAGGCTCTCAATAATATATCTAACCTCCCCCTTTGCCATACTTGTCCTCCACAAGAAGTATGGAGGTCTGACCTGTTCCTCATATTTGGGTTCTACATCCCCAACATAATAGTAAATTTTCTTTCTTCCATCAGACAGACAGTTCAACAATCATTGACTCTTTTCTCATTGTTTTCTGAGAGTTTTTTTTTCTTCATCCCAGCCAGTGAGCCACAACATCCCAAGGTGGTTGGGAAGCACGTAATCCCCAGCAGGTAGTGTCTATAGCCAGTAGAAAGATATAGAAGACAGACCTCCACTCCCTCAGCACCCCATAAAGAATTATGGAGATATATGTCTCTCAGGGAGAAGTGAGACAGGAGATTAGGGGATGGCAAAGCTGGCTGGGGGAGTAAGCATGACCTGTTAATTACAAAATCCCATGACACATTTCCAGAACAGTTCCCCCAAGCCCTCTACATGAACTTCTCATAAGAATGCAACTAGATTTGCCATAGAATGACCCAGGCCTGATGTCAGCCTGAGGACTGGGTGATACAAAAAGGACAGACCACACTGATATTTTGCCACTGTATACTCTCTCGAATGGATTTCCTTCCCTCATGCTGTAGGGTGCATTTCTTTTCCTATTTTTACTTGGCCCAAACTCATTCTGCAGAGCTTGCTTCTCTTCCTTCCTCTAAGAAAATTTGCTATTGTTTACACTTGCCTTAACCAGTTTTTTGCTCAGGACAGAAAGAATCTTGAAACCAATTCCAGAAGGAGACTCAGTACCCCCAAAAAACCTGCTAAAATATTTTAAGGCAGTGGAGACAGAACCTTAAAAAAAATCTTAGAATCCTAAGGAGGAAGCTTCCTTCCATGTGAGCAGCTTTTCCTCTCCATTCCCCTCTACTATGCCTTTTCTACTTGAAGCCAGCCAACCAGGGACTGAAAACATAAGCCAATAACCTCTCCTTCTCTAAGTTGTAGATGTCAAGTATTGTGTCCCAGCAACAGGAAAGTGATTAAGATAGCAACGCTGATACCAAAGACCACACATGAAAAGAAAACTACAACTATCCCTTGTAGACATGACGGTAAAACTTTTAGCAGTGCATTGGAAATCAGATTCAGCAATGCAAGGAAGCATTAATACCAAAGCTACAGGGTATTTATTTAATAACTGAGAATTAAGACAATATTCCATATTAGTAGAGTAAAAGACAAAAAAAAAAAAAAAACCCATGATCATTTCAACACAGAAAAGCACCTGCAAAAATCCAACACCCACTTTCAACAAAAGCTCTCCACATATAAAAGAGAACTACCACAACCATGTACAAAAGCTTTGAAGCACCATGTTGAATGGAGTAACACTGAATATTTTCCTCCTAGGATCACAAAACAAAGTAAAGGTATCCAGTCTCACAACTTCAATTGGAGGTTCTAGAGCATTCAATGACCAAAAAAATAGACATTCAGAAAAACTCCAAAAAGGGATAAGTAAACTAATCATAATTTGTAGATGATACAGTATGTGTTGAAATTCCTAAGGAATACATATGAAAACAATAACTACCTATTAGAACTAATAAATGATTTAGTACAAGACAGAAGATCAAATAAAATATGCTGGTACAGATGCTGTTTTATTTCTAGCTTTTTTGACCCTTGATTTAAAAGACATCTTTCAACTCCAGTGAATTGGTCTTTGACCATCTATTTAAGAAAATGAATAATTTATATTTTAGTAATTCAATTATATAGTTACCCCCAGAAAAAGTATTTCTTATTCTTATTTCTTTTGCAGAGTCTCTGCAGAGATAAGAACAACTGTCAAAATTATCATTGCTAAACATAGTCTATGCCAGTGATGGCGAACCTTTTAGAGCTTTCAGTGATAACACACAGCTGGCTGTGGCACTCATGCTATAGATTCACCATCACTGGTCTACGGTATATGAGAAGGTGGTGACATTAAACAACATCCTCTTCTTCACCTCCAAAGATAGGTCTTTGAAATATATTAAGATCTCTCTCTGAGTCTTACCACTCTGTATTCAGGTTTCACTGGGTCCAGAACATCCCCAAAGTTTCTGCCTATTGGTGCTCTATCCGCAATATTAGGGATAAGTGGAGCTATCAGTTGTTTGAAAACTGGAGGCTCCGGACCGCTGCTCATGTTAGCTACTGTGTCCTGAAATAAAAAGCATTTGCTTAAAGAATGCACGACATAGAGCCAAAGACTATTTCCTAGATGTCCACCTGTAGAAATATCTTTACTGAAGGAAGCGAGTGCACACACGCACACACGCACACACGCACACACGCACACACGCACACCTGATCCAAGAGTTAATAGCCTTTAACAAATATGAGAAGAACCTGGCTAAAATGTAAGCCTAGGTGTCCAGAGTTGTACTGAGTCTTCCCTCATCCTTTTCTATGCTAAAGAATATAATAAATGCATTTTTAATTTGAAATTTAAGATCAGCCTACATCCTGTCTGGTTTAAATCGGTTTTCCACAAAATTTGCCACTTGAATGATGTCATCAAAATGCAAATTCATTTTTAAATAGCCCTTGATACATATTTAATGTTCTCTAGGCTCACATCTTTATGACAGCATATGGGAAAGGTATGTATTGTAATTTTCACTTTGCAAATGAGAAAATATATTTGGAGCTACTCAGTTGTTTTGTCAAAATCGCACAGCTCATCTTAAGATGCATGACCATAAAGTAGACCATGAAACAAAGGAACCACAGTTGCCTTCACTAAATATCACTTTCTGTGAAAAACTTTAACAGACCTAAAACTGAGAACACTATGTTAAAATAATGATCAATTAAAACACATGCAAAGTAAACCTGCTATACTGAAATCTGAAACACCCAATCAGTAACTAATGGTGGAGATTTATGAAATTCCTAATATTCAAAATATTTGACCAACAGGACAGTAATTTCATCTACTTCTATTGAATACATTCAAGTTCTTTCTTTAAAATGGATTTATTGTACTTCCTGGGTCACAGTCATTTCACAACTTTTAGCAAGGCTTATACATTATTATATAAGGGTCTTTTATGAGGCTACTCATCCTGCTTGTTAACTAATCTCAAACCACAGCTGCAGCTGGGCATGATGGTGCACACCTGTAGCCCCAGTTCTTGGGAGGCTGAGGCAGGAGGATCACTATGAGTCTGAGGCCAGTCTGTACTACATAGTGAGAGCCTGTCTCAGAAAAACAAAAAAGACAAGACAAGACAAGGAAAGAAAAGAAGAGAAAAGAAAAGAGAAGAGGAGAGGAAAAGAGAAGAGAAGAGAAGAGAAAGAAGAGAAAGAAGAGAAGAGAAGAGAAGAGAAGAGAAGAGAAGAGAAGAGAAGAGAAGAGAAGAGAAGAGAAGAAGAGAAGAGAAAACGACAGTTGCAGCTTCAAAAGTAACCATATCCCAAGGCGAAGATTTCTAAACTGAAGTTTCTTTAAATCAAATAAATATCTGTGTGTGTGTGTGTGTGTGTGTGTGTGTGTGTGGTTTTTCAGGTGTGGACTTCAAGGTAATATTCTATTCCATCAGATCTAATCCTCCATTAATTAAAATAACTTACATTATTTATGGACCACCAAGAAAGTAAAAATGATGTTTGAGAGGTAAGCAGCCACCACTAACAGATGTTAATGGACTCTGAATTCTATTATTAGTAAAATTTCATTTTCTCTTAGAGATGTTATGTAGCTATAATTTTTGTAGAAGTCCCTAGTTTTTCAATATACAAATTGTCCCAAAAAATTGAAACTGTGAAATGTAAGATTCCCTTTTGCTTCCTCCGTACCTCCCCACCCTGAGACAGACAGATAGAAAGATAGGCAGACACATACATGCAATATTTGATTACCGTAGCAATGGCCTTAGCAAGAGTTTTAAAGAGCTGGATGTAAGCGGACAAAGTATGTGGTCCATAAATTGTAGATGCTGCCTCATACCGCTGAGCCTGCAGGAGACACAAAGAGAGGTATAGGTTATTCCGATGGTTTCATTCATTTACACAGGTGCGGCATTTTAGGCAAAGGTGATAACTGGACATTTCATATAAGCCAGCATAATCTTTGATCTTCATTATGAAAAAAGAGTGGGCATTTCCATTTACCATCCAGACTAATGGCTTCCATCAGCTACTTGTTAAATGCAATGGATTCTCTTTGTTTAAGCCTTTTAGACTATCTCGCCAATTAATCTGAAAGGGGATGCCATCTCCTGAGTGTCTGTCTATTGTAAATACTTGTAACATATAAATGACTTCCTTGGGGGCATACATCAGAGAGAACAAGGGAGAAAAAATCCTAATAACTCCTAGATAAATTGGGAGTGATGATATTCCACAGGATTTTCACCCATCATAGAGATGTGAAACAGAGCCACATGCATCTCCTTTTACCTGAACTCCATGGTAACCTCAGTCATCCAATCTAAAAATGCACTCATCACTCAAAACACACCTGCTTTCCCTGCTACATTCTGAAGCCCAGGGAATGCCGCCTTCCCACACTCTGCCATGAGGATTAGGTGATTCTATAATTCTGCACATCTTGTCATTTTCCCTCGTTAAAAATCTCCTGACTTTGTCCATTTTCCCGTCTCTGGTTCCCTTACCTTTGTTCAAACCTTCATCTGTGACCCAGATGTTAACTACACCTCCTTAATCAGTTCTGTCTCCACACGTTCCCTTCTGATTCATTTTCCACATGGCCATCCTAGAGGCCTTTCTAAATCACAACTGGATTGACACATTCTCTTGCTTTGAATCCTACTGCAGCTCCCCGAAGCCTTTGTTACTGAGTCAAAGCTTGGCAGCACAGGGTATAAAACTCTACCTGCTAACCCTGCCTCTCACTGTAGCTTTCTCTTGCCGTCATCCTCACCACACTTACTTCACAGTAACCAGCTTATTATGGCCCGCCAGTGTGCTGAGTGTCCCCCTCTGGATCGCTGATGTGCAGTCCTCTCCGTATAAGACAGCTTCTTAATCCTTACTTGTTTGACTCCGCCTGACTCCTTCTCAAGAACTCAGACAGACCTTACCTCTCCTGAAGGTCTCCCAGTCCTGACCCTCACTTTCTCCTTGTTTCTCATTTGTCTCCTTGTTTACACTTCACCTCACATGTGCCTTTCACAAAGTGCAATCATTTACTTTCCCCTCTTTCTACTGGACTCACTTCTGGCGGTCTGGGCTTAGCAGCAGTCTTTATATTCTTATGCTCCAAAATGTGACTACTACGGTGTCTGTCACAACACATACCTGTTGAATTAATTAATGAGTTAATAATAATCTTTGCAGGAGCACATCCCTGGACTGGGTGGCAAGATTCCAGGGGTTCTTATCTGTTTTTGTGTCATGGCCACCTTTGTCAGTCCTCTAAGACCTGTAGCCCTCTCGATTAATTCTTCAAAATAAAATTGGTGAAAGTGACAAAGGAAACCAATTAAATGAAATGCATTTATCAGACTATAATAAACCAATTTGGTGATGTAATATATATACTTCTTTATTATGCTATTGTATAATAAGACCTAGCTGTGGACTAACTACTATGATTTCAGAATAATAATAGGAATAAAAGATATTTCCAGATCTGCAATAACTGTGTGCTATATTAAAATATCTAGTTCTTACTGGTGACAAAGTCGGAGTTATTGCTAATATTATTTTTGTTTGTTTCCTACATTCATAATTGAAGGAAATGCTAACTAATAGAAGGTAGTGTAAAAAAGAATGCTATTATTCCTGTCCTGGTTTACACCAGTTTAGAACTCATCTTCAACAGTGCTTTCATTAGGCTCAAGAATGGCCCCCAAAGTCCCTGTGGTAAAGCCTTTGTCCCTGGCTAGGCACTCTTGGGAGGTAGTGGAACCGTTAAGAAGTGGCCTCATGGGAAGAATTTGGGTCACTGGGAAGATGTCCCTGAAGGGAATATGTCCCTGAGGGAATAGTGGGTCACAGCTACTTCCTCTTTCTTATTTGCCTCCTGGATATGAAGTGAATCATTTTTCTTCATCACATGCTCCCTCCATTTTCATCCAGAACCTCTACCAGAGACCTAGAAGGACTGTGTTTACCAATCATGAATTGAAAGCTCCAGAATAATGAGCCAAAATAAACCTTGTCTCTTTATAAGGTGATTATCTGAGAATTTCCTAGAAATCAAGAATTTTCAGTCAAGCAAAGAGAAGGAAGCAGGGCAGATTTTACTTCTAGTTTCACTGAATATTTGTGAAGAGGTCACTGCATGCCCGTGCATAGATTGCAATGATACAACAGCTGGTATATTAGAAAACATTAACTGTGGGATGTCAGACTATTTTCATGTATTTAACTACTATGGTTAAAAAGTACAAGGGAGACCACTGTGTTTGCTCTTACAGGGATGGGTCATCCTCACAATGTAGGGTGAACTTCTTTTCCTACTATTAGTTGGCCCAAACTCACTCTACAGAGCCTCTTCCTTTTCCTACCTTTAATAAAACTGCTAACATATTTTTTTTTAAGTACATAGGTTGCTTTCTGGACTGTTTATAAACAAAGAAGCAATGCCAGACACAAATCTTTCCAAAACCCTGTAAGACTTGCTCCTTGACCTGTATCATGGATGCAATAATACTCTGTTTCCACCTGTACTGCAATCATCACTTAAGATTACATTTGCAAAGTGCTTAACTGGTGCATTCAATAAATAGCTACTGTCAGTTGGAGTTTTCCCAAATTCTATCGCAACTTAGTCACAAGATTATGAGTAGTTTATGCTTATTACCAGTATGACTGACAAAATTATTGTTTTGAGGAAAGATGGAAATCAGAGACTAGAATTCTGACCTGAACTTGAAATGATGCACTTGGAATTCCCAGATACAAGATCTGGCTTAACTATTCTCATATATTCCCCATTAAAATAAAATCATCTCTCAGAAAATTGGGAAAATTTAGGAAATATGCATTGGACACACTAGTCTTGGCCAAGGTATAGTTCATTTAAATGATGAGAGCATTTTTACTTTACCTGGTATTCCTCATAGGTGGTAATATAATGTGTGTAAACATTGCATAGACCTGAAATGGCAACAGTCATATCCTTCATCCCATATGATGCAAATTCCTAGGAGGGGAAAGTAGAGCCCGGTAAAATTCCTCTTCATCTTACATTTATTATCATCCCAGTTCTAATTAAGGCACAACCATTGGTGTGAATTATTGGTTTAAAATGTTTCTCTGAACAAAATTCTTCCCAGTATCAAAATCACCAAGGAAAGCAGAGCACAGTTCTTGATGAAAAGTTTCAGGCAAAACCCTGCACTACCTTTGGGCATGTCAGTGAATCTATGAATATCTTATAATCACATTTGCAGATATAGTCTTGTTAGTAAAACAGAGTTTTGAAAAACAATTTTCTAAAAACTATAATAATTGAATATTAGCCAACCCAAATAGTTATTTCTAGCTCCATGTAACAGTATGCTTGTTTATATGTCATTATAGAACTGTTTATAATATTTCCTACATACAAAGAACGTAGAAAAATTCATAGGAATACATAACATCCAGGACTCCCAAAATGTGATACAATTTATGTTGCGGTTTATATCTAGATGGCCCCAAGAGCCTTACATGCTCATAGGCAGGGCTTTCGGAAGAGGATCGGACCCTGGCGGTGTCACAGTTGATTTGCTGTGAGAAGGTGGAGCCTGACTGAGGGAGGCAGGTTCCTGAGGGCATCCTATGTTCGTCCCTACTCTGTTCGCCTCGTTCCACATTTCCTGGCTGCCAACCACAATGTGAGTAGCTTTTCCTCTGCTGTGCCTCCGCGACATGCTGCCATGCCTTTGAGCCAGTGGACCATGGGCTACAAACATGAGCCCAAATAAATCTGTATTCCTTTTAACTGTGGGTGTTGAGTGTTGTATCCCAGCAAGAAAAAAGAGACTAAGACGTCTTATGTACAGTGTTTATAAGGCTTTAAGATTAGAGATTCAGGATTAAATATATTTTCTTAGCTAACCCATAAAACCATTATCAGTTCTTAAGTTATTTGTATATAAATACCAATAAAATATTTCTACGTGAAAATAACTCCATTATGCTATTAAATTTGGCTCTTATACAAATAATATTTAATATTTACCTCTACCTATTAATCTTGAGAAGTATGAAACTGTAAGAAAATTTATGAAATTACTCATTTTAGGAATTAATAATTTAAGATCTATCAGATCATAGAAATAAGAAATGAATATGTAGCTATTTCATTTAATATTTAACTTACTGCTTGAACTGCCTCTCGAAGTCTTCGTCCAGACATAGTCCTAAATCAAGAAAATGTTTTCCTATTTAGAATATATGAAAGTGTTTAAAAAAGACTGGTTGTAAAGGTCAAGCAAACAGAATTATGTAGATGTTTTCTATTTGGAATGTATGACTATACAAGAAGACATAGTAAAAGTCAAGACAACAGTTATATAAATGTTTTCTGTTTAGAATGCATGTAAGTATACAAAAAGACTTGTAGTAAAAGCCATAAATTTAAAATTATATAGGAAAGGAATGACAAAACAAAGCTAAAGTTCAGGGTTGTCCCCTCCCCACCTTGCTGTCTGTCCTATCTACAAAACAAACTAAACTATCAATTTGACCAAAGGAAGAAAACAGAATAAGTGAATGTTGCTAGCAAAAGGTCATCATGATCTTTTCCATTCACTGATTCAACAAAATGTATCAGTTGCAGTCTTTGTTAATGAGAGCTGAGGCAGAGAAAAAGTGTACTATGGCTCCTGCCCACAAAGAACCTGCCGTTTCATTGACATATTTAATCCTTCCATAAAACCCTGAGCATTTCCTTATACCAGGCCTCCTTCCAGGTGCTAGTGATTAAAAACTATGGAGCTTATATTCTAGGGAGCAGAGATGTTCAACAAGCAAATTTAAAAGTGAGATTACAAGAAAGGATTATCAGGGTAAGGATGAAAGGGAATGGTGGTGATCCCTGAGGTAACAGTGTTGGGAGAGATGCTGATGATGGGTTTGTTGCACTGATGGTAGTGGTAGTTGTGAATGAAGACTGTTTTATAGCACGTGATAAGGACTAGCATCCCTGTGAGAGATTTGAGATAAAAACTGAAGGAAGACTAATAATTGGAAGGAATGCGTTCCACACATATGGAACCATCAATCAAAGGTCCTGTGTCAAGAGCATTCCTTGGAAAGTCTAGGCAGCACCATGAGTGCATGGTGGCTGAAGCAAGCACGAGCAAGCGGGATTGGTAAAAAGTCAGGTCAGAGAGCATGCTTAGTGATGGGCCAGGTGGGAACTCACAGGACCGTGCAAAGATTTAAGGATTTACTTAGAATGAGCTGGGGAGCTATGGGAGGATTTTGAGCAAGGAAGTGATATAATTTTGGCTTGCTTTAAAGGAATTAATTTGGCTGTTGTTTGGGGATATACTCTAGAAAATTAAGGGAGAAATGAAGCAGGTCAGATAGGAAGATATTGTAATAATGTGAGTGAGAGACAAGGGTGACTTAGGCCATGTAGAAAATAATAGAAAGCATTACAGATAGAACTGTACAGAATTTGCTGAAGCGTTCAAAGAAGGAAAAATAGAAAAACAAATAATTCTGAGATGATTCCAACATGCAGGCCTTAGCAACTTGAAAGACGTAAAACTTCTACTTAATGAGATAGAAAAAACTGTATAAAAAGTTTCAAACGTTATTCTGAAATTGATTGCTTTGAGCACCTATATTTAAAGATATTTTAAGTTTTTCAAATAACATAAAAATTCATGGCATCATTTTATTTTAGAGTATATTCATGAGGGGCTGGGATTTAGCTCAGTGGCACAGCGCCTGCCTGGCAAGTGCAAGGTCGTGAGTTCGATTCCCGGTACCAGAAAAAAAAAAAAAAGAGTATATTCATGAATGTTTATAGTTTTCTTAAGTTATATACCAATAATAGACACAGAGAGACTTATACCTCAGAGAATTCACCAAAAGAGGGTAAAAATAGTTGTCATTATTTCCAAAAGTAAGTACAGTAGAACATCAAGGGATCAGTACAGAATTATCTTTCCATAAGAATTTATTCCAAAAGAAACACAAAATAAACACTTTTTAACTGTGAGATGAAAAGAACTTACGTAAACTCTCCAGGGACAGCAGCTATGGCCAAAGATCCAACAGTAATAATCTGAACATCAACAATTTCTGGATGCCAGGGATGAGGTATTGTCATCTAAGAACCAAAACAAGAAAATTTTATCTGCAGTCAGCAGACAGACAGAATTGAAAGCTTTAACATTTTTTCCTATCATGGGGTTTATTTCTAATTTATGATGAGGTACAAAATATACTATATGGGTATTATATAATCCTAGTCATGACTTGTAAATTTCAAATACTAATGTTTCATTAACCTGGTCTTATCAGTGAAATTTTGATTCATTATGGAATCAAAAAGTGTTAACAACCAAGGGTTCTTCTAGGGCAGTGAGGCCAAAACATTTAGAGCTTTCAATGATAGCAAATAGCTGGCATGTGGTGGCACATGCCTGTAATCCCAGAACTCTGGAGGCTGAGGCAGGAGGATCATTGTGAGTTCAAGACCTGCCTGAGCTACAAAGTGAGCTCAAAGCCAGCCTGAACAGCATAGCGAGACTCTGCCTCAAAAAGACACACACACACACACAAAAAAGATAGCAAATAGCTTGCTGTGGCACATGTGCATAGTTTCCCCACAACTGTCTTAGAGTATTATGAGTGACTGTTTTTATATACCATGAATAAGGAAGGCCATTTTTAATAGTTGAAAGTATTGATTTTTGTTTTACTGTAATAGCATCGTAATTTTACAGTCCTCAAGTCTTGCACCTTATTTTTCAAGGTTTCTCCAAGAGTATCTACCCTTTTCCACATTTAAATTACTGTTGACTAATATACCCCTCCATCCCTGCCTTTCTTCTCTCTTCTCTAAGAATTTTTACAGGGTACTAGAAAAAATTCTAAGAATTTTAATAAACTATTAGGAAAAATCTATTTTTAAAATGCTTCTACCTCAACAATCCTAGTATTGATCTTAGTACCCATAGTAGTTCTATGAATACTGAAATAGTATCATTCAGAATATAACAATATGTGTTCCAAATGAGATTTTAGTTAATAGTGTTTCCTGAAGTGTAAAAGAACTGAGATACAGAAACATCTTTGTATATGACTTAGATATTTTCCTCTACAAAGAATTCCGTGCAGACTGATTTCTTGGAGCCAACATAATGGATCCTGAATTATTCCTCCTTTCCCACTGTTCTGTTTTATTTATTTCTCAAAAATGCAACAAGGCAAATCAATATTTTTCTTTTTATTTATTTTTTACTAGGACGTGCTCGTAGAGCACAGCTTACACTCCTTGTGGTGAATTAGTACATGGGATAAAACATCTTCATTTCTTTTTTTCAATTCTCTTCGTCCTCCCAGCCTTCCCCTTCATTGTAGTTTCTCTTACATGAGAAGCCCAAAGTATAAACAAAGAGCAAAATAAAAGATACAGGAAGTGGGGAGATAGATCTTTCTCAAGGGTGAAGGGAATCAAGAGATGGAGAGGAGGAAAGGAGAGGAGAGGAAGAGGAATTAAAAAAGAAATTCAGATGTGGTATATACATGTACCAACTCCACACAAAGAATGCAAACATGTGTTACAAACATGTAAACAAAAAAGAAAGGAGATCAAGAAATTATTATATTTTATAATCATAATTCTAAGTCCTTAAACACCTAGGATTGATTTAATATTAAAAGTCTTACATAGGAATATATGCAGCCCTATATTAATTTTACTATGATGATTAAGATGTATTACCTCTCCAGTGTGAAGAAGGACTGGCTTTGGCTTATGGCATTCTTTGATTTCATTAGATGGTCTGCCCAAGAGCTGGTCCCGAAGGGATTCCCAAAATGGATCTGTTTCTGTTGTTCCTGTTAATAATATTATGGTTAAAATGATTTTTTAAACAACCCCCTAAAAAATAATTACTTAGAAAAATATTGTAGAAAAATCATTTAAGAGTTTTAGAACTTTTATTAAGATTGTTCAATAATTTCAAACAGTGTGAATAATAACAGGGGAAGAATGTCTTGTACATCATAAAGTAATAAACATTTAAATAGATCTGCTGTATGGACAAAAGAACAACCGAACATGTTTTGCTCAGTATCTCCCAAGTTCTATTTCTATTGTCCTTGGTCGTCTATGTTCTAGAGTATGATGAGCTATAAATTTGTTAACCAAATGACCTTTTTCCTATTACATTTTATTTTGCTTTGTAATTTTATTAGTATGCCTGTTGTACATGGTCATTGCATTCACAGTGGGGAATGCATATATCACACAACTTAATTCTTTTTGCTTCCCCTTCACTTCCTCTCTCCTCTTCCCTCTATCTCCAGATCCTCTTCACATTTCCACAAATTATATCTCCCTGTTTCCTATAAAATGTCTTTTATTTTGTTCGTTAAGTGTCTTATATTTTAGATTTCTCACATAAGAGAAACCATGTGGTATTTAATCTTTTGTGTATAATTTATTTTCCTTAGAGTTATGGACTCAAGGTCCATCCATTTCCCTACAAACGACTCACATTTATCTCTATGACTGAGTAGTTACTCTATTATGTATGCATTTAACATTTCCTTCACCATTCGTTTGTTAATGGACACATAGGCTGCTTCCAAGATATAGTTATTATGAGATGTCCTGTGATAAACATGAGAATGAATGGATCATAATAATATGATTCCTTAAATATTTAGAAAGATATCAAAAATAGGTATAGCTAGGTGAAATAGGTATAGCTAGGTGAAATACAATTTATATTGATAAATCTCCATATTGATTTCCAAGATGGTTGTACTAGACGTTCCCAGTAACAGTGTAGAAGGATTCATGTATCCCCACAACCTTACCAGCATTTGTTGTTTTTTGAGTTCTTAAGGATATCCATTCTTTCTGGAGTAAAGTAGACTCTCAGGATTGTTTGATTTGCACCTCTCCAACAGTCAAAGATACTGAACATATTTGCATGTATCCATTGGCCACTTGTATTTTTTCTTTAAGAGGTTTCCTTTAGTTTCAATTATCTAGTTTTTGATTGGGTCTTTTGTTTTAAGGGAGTCAAATGTTTCTGAGTTCTTTATATATTCTAGGTATGAATCTGCTATCTAAGGAGTGGCTAAACTTTTTTCCCATTTTGTAGATTATTCTGTTGGTTATTTCCCTTCTGTGCAGAAGCTTTTTAGTTTGCTACAATCCCATTTGTTGATTCTTGGTGTTATTTCTTATGCTACTAGAAGTCTTTTCACAAAATCTTTACCTATGCTTATCTCTTAGGAGTTTTACCTATTTTATCTTCCAACTGATTTAATGTTTCTGTTTTTATACTATTTATTTGATCAATTTTGATTTGACCTGGTTAGAGTGCAAAATATATGGGTATAGATTCAATCACCTGCATGTGTACAGTTTTCCCAGTATCATTTTTTGAGGAGACTATACTTTCTCCAGTGTATCCTTTTTCCCCCTTTATTGAAGATGAAAGGGCTAAATGTGCCCGAGACTGTTTTGGCATATTCAGTTTGGTTCTATTGATCAACATGCCTATTTTTGGTCACTTTCATGCCATTTTTAATTACTGAACTTTGTAGTACAACTTGAAATCCAGGATTGTAATGCCTCCTGCTTTGCTCTTACTGCTCAGGATTGCTTTTGCCATTCTGGGTCACTTCTGGATCCATATAAATTTCAGGATTTGTTTTTTTAGTTCTGAGAAAAATGTTGTTCATGCTCTGTTATATAGCATTTTGCTAATTTGACCATTTTGACAATATTGGCTCTGCTTATCAGGGTTATCTTTTCATTTTCCAATATCCTCTTCAATCTCTTTTTTCACATTATATACTGTAGTTTTCATTATAGACTGTTCTCACTTCTGTGGCTAAGGTAATTCCTAAGTGTTTAACCTTTTTAGACTACTGCAAATAGAACTGTTTTCCTGCTTTCTTTTGAGTTCGGTGTTGATATACAAGAATGCTATTAATTTTTATTCATTGACTACGTATCTATCCATCTACTTTGTAAAATTTATTAGTTCTAAGAGTCTTATAGTGGAATTTTTTGTGGAATTCTATGTAAATATCACACCATCATTTGCCTTTTCTTTTCATACATATATTATATTACATCTAATTCTCTTATTTCTTTCTCTTGACTGATTGCTCTGGCTAAAGGTTTAACTACTATGTTGGACAAAAGTAGTGGTAGTAGACAACTTTGTCTTGTTCCTGAATTTAGAGGAAAAGCTTTCAGTTTTCCTCATTTAATATGTTGTGGCAGTAGGTTTGTAGTCAATACCTTTTATCAGATTGAGTACAGGTCCTTCCATATCTATCTTCTTCAGGTCATTTTCCATGAATGAATGTTGGATCTTTTTCAAAGGCTTTTTCTGTATCTATTGAGATGATTATGTGGCTTTTGTCCTTGCTCCTGTTTATGTGATGCATTACATTTATTGATTTCTACATGTTGAACCATCCTTGCGTCCCTGGAATGATGTCCGGTTTATGATTATGTAATGGTTTGTTGCATGTTTACCAGTATCTTACTGAGGATTTTTGCATCTATGCTCATTAAAGAGATTGACTTATAGTTTTCTTTTTGTGTTGAATCCTTTTCTGGATCAAGGTAATGCTAGTTACTAGGAATGAGTTTAGCAGTGTGTTATGGTTTGAGTTTAGATGTCTTCT
>NW_004955425.1:5893003-5906695 GCF_000276665.1 Chinchilla lanigera | reverse complement strand
TTTTTGTGTTGAATCCTTTTCTGGATCAAGGTAATGCTAGTTACTAGGAATGAGTTTAGCAGTGTGTTATGGTTTGAGTTTAGATGTCTTCTGAAAGCCTCATGCAGTCATGCGGTGGGCTTTTAGAGTTTATGATTGATTCATGGTCCAGTGCTGGGATTATGGGTGTGAGTGCTACACCCACACTGGGGAGGGCAGCTTTCATACAATATAAGGGAGGGAAAGAGGCTTGCCCCCTGCCTCACCTCCCTTTTTGCTCTTGTTGCTTTTGCTGTCTTCCACTGCCATGAACTGCTGCCCTCTGCTGTGTGCTACTCTGTCTTGGAGCCAGTCGAGTATGGACTGAAACCTCCACAGACTGTGAGCTAAATAAGCATTTCCTTCCTTAATTGTAGGTGTCAGGTGTCAGGTATTTTGTCTCAGCAATGAGAGAAAAGTAACCAAGATACAGTGCTCTTCTCTTTCAAATTCATTAATGAATTTGAGAGGTATTGGTGTTATGTCTTCCCTGAAGTTCTTATAGAATTTGCAAGTAAATCTAATGGTTGATTTTTTATTACTGTCTCAATTCCATTGCCTGTTCGTGGATTGTTTCAGGTTTTTCTATCTTCTTGATTCAATTTTGTTAATTTATATGTTTCTAATAATCCAGTCATTCTAGAATTCAAATATTGATTTGCAGAATTGATTCAAATTCTTCAAATTTGATTCTAGATTCTTCAAATATTGAAGTGAGTTTTTAAAAGTGGTTATTAATGATTTTCTGGATTTTAGTGGAGTCCATTGTGATTTCACCTTTTCCACTTTTAGTTGAATTGATATCGATCTTTTTGTTCCTTCTCTTCGTAAGTTTGGCTGAGGGTTTGTCTATTTTGTTTATTCTTTCAAAGAACTAGTTGTTCAATTCATTGATTCCTTGTATTTTTACTCTCAGTTTTATTAATTTTTACTCTGATCTTTGTAATTTTCTTCCTTTGCTATGTTTGGATTTAAATTATTGTTTTCAAGGATCTTGCAGTGCATAATTAGGTTCTTTATTTGGACTTATTTTTTTCTTTGGATGGGAGTATTCACAGCTATAAATTTTCCTCCTAGGGCTGTTTTCATTATGTTCTATAGGTTCTGGTATTTGTACTGGCATTAGCACTTGATTCTAGGAACCATTTAATTTCTTCCTTGATTTCTTCCACGACCCACTGGTTATTCAAGAGTGTATTGTTTAATCTTCATGTGTTTGCATCATTGTGTTAACAATTTCATCCTTTTATCAATACTCTACACAGACTATAATATACTGCTACTGACAGGTAGATTGAGAGGGGAAGAGAGAGAAGGAAAACAGTAGAAAAAGGTAGGGCTAAGTCAGTAGGAAGAAGAAAAAAAAAAAGAAAAATATCAGTAGATAAAAACAAGACAGGAGATCAGCCCCTGCTTAAATTACTTTACTGGCTGAGGTAAAGGGTTAGTGTAGAGTGAGTCTGAGAAAATATTTGTGACTGTAGGAGAATGGAAGCAGAGGGAAGGAAGTACAATTGGAGATTGAGTGAAGCTATGAGAATGCTACAGCCTATTAATGCATTCATAATTAGCTTATATTTTGATCTTCTGTACACAGTGTTGGTGAGGGTTATCCTAACTTGCTTAAGAAAAATAGTAAATTAAAGTACTGGTTAATTTTTATTCTCCTTTGCACATATACAGACATCTCCTATATCTATGCTAGGTGAAATGGGGAAAGGATAAGAGGGAAAATAAAGGTATAAGAAAGAGAGGAAGAGAGAAGAAAAAGAAGATAGAGACAAAAAGCAGGAAAAAAAAACCACCACCATAAAAGCCCACACACAGTTGCAAAAACACAAAATTGAAAGATTCTCACAGTACTAGAAATATTGCAGTCTGAGTTCAACTGTAGGTCACCAAACTGCCCTGTCCCTATGATTTGCTCAATTGCCTGCCTTTGAGCAAGGAGGTTGGCTTATCCAGATGGCCCTGTGAGCCTGCCTCCCCACTGCAAGCCAAGTTCTGGGTGTGGCTAATTGTAGGGCTTTGCTTCTGTTACTAGATGCAATCCCCTCAGTTAGTTCAGGAGGAGAGTGTGCAGTGTAATTGGCCGAGCACACAGTTCTCCACTGACTTCTATCAGGGCACTCTCAGTCCCTGCTCCTTTGCCTAGAAGGCAAATCTCACAGCTGTCTCTGTGTTCTCCCTGCACAAGCCTTCAACATAGCACATCTCCAGATGTCCTTTGGCCTGGGTGTCACTCTAGCTCTTCACCTACAGCCCTTCCTCATTCCCTCTCCCAAAAGAATCACTCTCTGACCTGCAAACTTGGTAGAGCCTCAGGTCCTGCTGCATTCAGCAGCCCCCAGCAGAGGGTGTTTGGGACACCCATGTAGGCTCTTGATGATGGTTGGTGGGTAGCACATATGCTTTTTTTTTTTTAATGTGCTAGTCTGAAAACATCTTGCTCTCTGTGCTCCTTTTCATAAAAGTGTTCAGAGCCTATTCCAGTGACTGATGTTCAGGTTCCCTCTCTTGGGGAACTTTGACCCTTTCTCAAGACAGCATTATGCCAGACCTGGGGCACAAGGGGTGCCACAGTCCACAAGTGCTCTAAGCTTTCCTTCTAAATTTCCCTCAGACTATGTTGGATCCAGTGAAGTTTCCCTTCCACTTGCCTTCCTGCATCTGGCCCTCTGTACTGCCCTTGACTCAGTGTACTTGCATCAGTGTACTTTCTCCAATGGGCGTGTGGGAGCCTCCCTCCCTTGTTGCTGCCACTAAGTCAGCCATGATTATCTCTCTACATTTCCCATATTTCAGAAGAGCATGGAGGTGTTGCTCAGCTGGGACCCTCTCCTTCCTTTCTTCTTCCATTGCTCTATGGCTGTCCTCGTTTTTTACTTTAAAAGCTAAAAATGACACATCCAACTAGCAATCACACAACATGAGCATTAAGTACAAAAGCCAAGTCCAAATGTATAATGTGAGGTGAAGTTCTGTTAAGTATAAAACCTATAAATTTGAGCTCTATAATCCACCAGAAATATATGGCAATTATAAATATCTCTATATACAATATCTGAGCACTGAAAACATGAACTAAAACTGATAGAAATGAAGAGAGAAATCAACGGTCCAACAATAATAGTGGAACTTTCAATAACCCACTTACAATAATAAATAGAACAACTAGCAGATCAACAAAGAAATAGAAAATTTGACTACTAAAACCCAACTAGATCTAACAGACAAGCTATAGAATGCTCCAATCAACAACAACAAATATACATTCTTCTCAAGTACAGACAGAATACTATCCAAAGTAGACAATGTGTGTCCACAAAATAAACTTCAATAAATTTTGAAAAGCAGAAATGATACTTTATGTTTCCCAACTACAGTGGAATGAAATAAAAAATAAGAAATGAAAGAAAGTATTAGAGAAATACCACAAATATCCAGAAATTAAGTGGTATGACCCTAAATAGTTATCATGATCAAAAAATAAATCAAGTCAGGTGTGGTAGTGCATGCTTATAATTCCAGTACTCATGAGGCAGAGGCAGGAGAACTGCCATGAGCTCAAGGCCCACCTGAACTATATAGAGACCCTGTCTCAAAAAAACAGAAAAGAAAAAATTAAAGACAGTCTGAAAATACTTTGTGATGAATTTAAACTATTATGGCTTGCATCTAGATGTCCCCCCAAAGCCTTATGCAGTCATAGGTGGGGCTTTTCAGACATGGCTGGATCTAGAGTTTGTGATGCTCGGATTAAATGTGTGATGCTGGGACCAAGGATACATGATTATTAAATTAGTCCAGTGATTGGTGTGGCATAGTTCTGGGAGTCAAAAATGGTAAGGCCCTCCCTGGGTTTGAGTGCTACTTGCCCTTAGGATACCTGCCCTGGATGGGGTATAAGGGACAAAAAGAGTGTCATTGCTCATCGCTCGTCTCTGGCTGGCTCACTACTTCACTGCTTGCTGTCTCCTGCTCTGCTGCTCTCTGCCTGCCATGAACTGCTTCTCCTCTGTGATGCCCTCTGCCATGCTGCCCTGCCTTGGAGGCAACCAACTGTGAACTGAAACCTCTCCAAACTGTGAGCTACATAAACCTTTCCTCCTTTAACTTTGGGTGTGGAGTATTTTGTCTCAGCAATGAGAAAAGTAACCAAGAAAAAAACAAAGACACAACACATCCAATTTTATGAGATGCAGTAAACCAATACTAAGAGGAAATTTATGCCTGCAAATGTCTGTATTAATAAAAAAGAAAGATTTCAAATTAATGAATTAATTTCTACCTTTAAAAATAGGAAGAGTAAAATGAAATTTAAATCAAACAAAAAGAAAGAATGATAGAGAGAAAATTAATTCAACAGAGAATCAATCAAACCAAAAGCTGGATTTTTTAAAAGCGTGACACACTTTTGATTGGATTGACCAAGAGAAAAAGTGAGAAGATTTAAATTACTAGTATCAGATGGTAGAACTTTACTACTGACTTTGAAGTTTTTTTTTCAAATTGTAAGAGAATACCATGAGAAGTTATATGTAATTAAATTATATAATTTAGATGAAATAAACAAATCTAGAACAATACAAACTATCATACTAGCCCAAGAGTTTAAGCAATCTAAATAGAGTTATAAAAGCAAAAAGAATGAATTAACAATATATTACAAAATTCTACTTGCTAAACATAGTCCAGCTCAGATCACTTCACTGCTGAATCCTACCAAATAAAGAATTAATACCATCTCTACAAAATCTCTTCTAAAAAATATAAAAGGGAACACTTTCATATTCTATAATGCTAACATGACTTTGACCACAGGAAAGAGCCCGTGTGTGTTGTTGAAGGTGCATATTGTTCAAATTCCCTCAACTCCACCCCAGTCCCAACCCAGTTTAAAATTATTTGTCTGCCCTCCCATATTCATTGCAAAACTATTCACAATAGCCAAGGTATGGAATCAATCTAAGAGTCCATCAACAGATTAAAGGAGAAAGAAAATGTGATGTATACAGAATGGAATAGTACTATTTAGTCATAAAGATGGTTGAATCCTGCCATTTGTGGCAACATGGATGGACCTGGACAACTGAATTAATCCAGGCACAGAAAGACGCATGCCATATGACTTTGCTCACACAGAGAATTGTTCAAAGTTGAGCTCTAGAAGTAGAAAGAGAAATAATGGTTACCAGAGGATGGGAGGATAACAGAGAGAGAAGGATGGAAAACAGTTACTTAACAAGCACAAAGTCACAGCCATGGGAGGAATCACCTCTGATGTTCTATTACACAGAAGAATGATCATAGTCATCAATAATATATTGTATGACTTAAATTAAAACAAATTTGTTTTTGAGACAGGGTCTCAGTATGTAGTTTGGTCTGGCCTCAGACTGTTTAGACCAGGCTGGCTTCAAATGCACTCAAACACATGGTAATCCTCCTGCTTCAGCCTCCCAAGTACTGGGATCACAGGTATGCACCACCACACCCAGAGAAACCGAAGATTTTGAATGTGTGATCACAAAGAAATAATAAATGTTTGAGATGATGATGGATAACCTAATGAGATGGATAACCTAACTATTGAGATGATGGATAACTTAATTATCCTGAGTTGATCATTACATAATATGTAAATGTACTGAAACATCACAAGTACCCCATGAAGATGTACAATTACCTTTTAATTAAGAAAAAATAATTTTAAAATAAAATAATATAATAATTCATCAATATATTGAAAAGCACAGTGAATTTGTCTCTCTCTACATTTGACCTAATGGAAAGCTAAGTTACAAAAGAAACTTACCCCTGGGAAATCTGAGCTGTCGTACAAACCTAGAACCCCTGCAGACTGTTAAGTTTAGAAATAGAGGTAGTTTATGTATTGGCTTCATTTGAACCTAATAGAGGAGACAGCTCTGAAGCCTCTCAACCTGAAGCACAGATTTCATCCACCCACACCTCACCCTGTGTAAAGTTGAGGCCTGAAACTCCATCAGTGGTGCCAGCTGCAAAACTGTAGCCCAATGCTGGTTTGCATGTTTTTGCCTAGAGGAAAGATTTTAAAAAGAAAGAAAAACATGTCAGTTATAGGGCAAGTAAGTAACGAGAACACTCCCTTCCCTCGGCCCTGTGGCAGGATCAGTGTGACTCAGCGATCCTTACCGTATGTGTAGAATTGAGCCAGACTGTCACATCTGTCATATTCACCCACTGGTGAGCTGAAGCCACTGGTCCAGTCACCTCCTGGTAGGCAGAGGCATACAGTTCCTAGAAAACCCACACAGGCTTACTGTCCTGAGCAAAACAGCTCAGGCTAATACACCAGCGGTACCCAGAAAGCACCAATTTGGAAAACATTTTTCAGCAACAAGCTACCTCTGTTTCTCCAAGCTGCTTGGAAACAGCCACCATCTGTGTGGTTCTCTCAAATGAACTCAGTGGCATCCCAGAGGCTTGAAGGCTCCAACCCTGTGACCCATGTGAATGCCTCACAGGCATGAAATTCTAGCAATACAGGCTGTGACACAAAAGGGCCCAAGCTCACTTGAACGATGGTCCAGAAAACATAAGATTAGGAAGGTTGTGCCTAGCTACGTTGCTTGCCAGAATGCAAGTGCATCCTCAGATAGCATGCGGACTGAGTTCTCCCGGGCAGCTCCTTGGCTCCTCCAACAGGACAGGGCAGGCGCCACATGATGGACTGAAAGACTTCAGCCCCTATTTAAACTGCATCAGCTACCCCTCCTTCAATACTCTCTCTGGTGGCTTTGCTTTTATTTTTTAATATGGCCAGTTGATGCTTTTTTTAATCTTATGGGAAAAGTTACTCAAAACATACTTGGAGTGTCTGTGTTTATTGATCCTGCTTCAGCCTGACAAGCGGTTCCTTTCCGCTCTGTCCTCCTTTCTCTCTCTACAGCCACATCTAAGCCATGAGGCTGGGCTTTCGGGAGCACAAGCAGCTGCCGGCCTCTGCTAAGGACAAGGGAAGCAGCACCTTGCTGAGAAGAGAATCCACACTATGGGGCAAATCTCTGTCTTCCAGGCCCAGGGTGATAACAAGATTTCCAACACCAAAGTGCATCACGGGCACATACCCTAAAAAGAATCTGTTAATTTAGAATAATGCACTGATAACAACACAGTAATTGAAAAGAAACTTCAGCAGTAGGCGGTTGCTGCCACCAATTTCATGTCTGATGTTTTTAAAGGCTCTTTTGTTCTTCTCTAATTGCTCCTGAAGCATTTCAGAACTCTGGGAATAAATTATTTACTTACACACACACAGGCAGACAGATGGGGAAAGGGAGAGAGAGAGACAGAGACAGAGACAGACAGAGAGAAAGAAAAACAGGCAGAGAGAGGAAGGAGTATGGTGTAAACATAGGAATTTAATCCTCTCTTTCAGGGCCATGTCAGCTGGAGGTCACCCTTTCTTCATCTTTCCCTTGGAAATCTGTCTCCATAGAAGCGATAAAAAGCATAAGTGCAAAATAAAAGATAAAATCTTGGAGAGGGAGGAGGAAGAATAGCTCCTGGTGATGTCACTGCAGTCCATATTCTCTCCTCACATTGTTTTAAAGTAAAGATGGCTGATCTTTGCCTGTAGAAGACTCAGAACTCACTGCAGTCGAAGTTGAGAGAACAGCAACCCACAGCTTTGTCATCAAAGGATGCTTTCAGAAAAGGTCGGGTGATTTGGGGCAGGCAAAAATCCAAGAGATTTCCAAGAATTTGGATCAGTCTGCTCATATCTGATGCCACCTAAATTGAAAACCTTACAATCTGTTTTCGTCTGTCTGAGGCAAGCACTCTGGCTTTCCCAACATTCTAAAATGCAATGTTTTCTTGTGACTTGGTTTTCAATGTACTTCGTATAAGAAGTCAGACCCAGTCAGTGAGAGACAGTCTCCGTGTGGTTCCTCGAGGCAATCTGACATCTTCCAGACTTCCCGGCAGCCTGAGCCCTTGCTGTGTTCCTTGCAGTTATCAACTTCCAAATGAATAACGTCAGTGGATTTTAAAGAACAGTTTTAAATGAAGACGAAATGAGCAGGGCCCACGGCTTACCTTTGCTCTCTGGTATAAGGTCTGTCCTATAATTTGTGTGCTGTCAAGCATATCTTGCCCAGGTCCCTGAGCCATGCACATGATAGGCTGAAACAAAATGACACGAGATGCATTCTTAGTGAAATGATGATTTTTTTTTAAGTAATGGGGAATTACAACTGGATGTAAGCAAATAGGTTTTGAGGCTATCATCTAGCATTTCTTTTTTAGATAGTCTCTCAATTTAAAGACTGGAATAAACAAGATCAAACTGAAACAGTGAATGCTTTTAGAAAGCATTTCAACAATTTACTTTTAAAAATTAGGAAATTGAGGTCTGGTGGGTTAAAACAGATGCTGCAGATCATACACGTAGCTAATAGTTAAGTCTGGAAACCAAGGCTTTCCTTTGGTTGTACATCTTTCTACTGCTTATTCTTGCCTATGAGTCTTGCTCATGATCTTCTTAAATTGAAACTCAGTTAAAATCATATTGGAACAAAATTTGGGCCTTCTGGAAAAAAAATTTTGGATTGATCACATACCTAAATATTATAAATGGGATCAAAAATACTAATAGAAAACATAGCTAAATGCATTTTATTGTCTGAGTATATGGAATATCCTTCAAATATAACAAAAAGGACAGGCTTAGTAAATTTGACAGCTTAAAGATTAATATGTACATATGGAGAGGGAGCATTAAATTCAATAAGAAAACTGAATTTTATGCACCCAAAGGATGCATAGATTCTTGAACCCCCATGTTTATTGTAGCACTATTCATAATATCTAAGAAAAGAAATCAACCAAGATATCCATCAGTGGATACATTGATAAAGAAAATGTAGAGGCACGTAGACCAGTGTATATTGAGGACAACACATTTGCGAAATCAGTGATAAATTATTGAAAACCCAAACATGAAGTATTCATGAGATACAGAAGTGAAGCTTTCTTGTGCTGTAATTACCTACCCCACCAATGGGACAGGTGCTATTGGCATTGTCACAAGACTCTCCCGTGTTGACGCAGTGTGGGCCGAGAATGTTAGGGGACACATCTCCTAGGGCTGATGATGCAAAGGCTGCTACAAAGGGCCCCTGCCAAAAGAAACATCCCAGTGCTTTTATTCTTTCTTAAGTCCTATAATGACTTCCATTTAAAGTGCAAACACTACTCAAATCATTTGCAGACAATAGAAAGAGCATATAAAATATTCTGAGAACTTTTTTTTATAAAAAAAAGTTCTGATACTGGGGATCAAACTCAGGACCTTGCATTTGCCAGACAGGCACTTCATTTCTTTATTTCTGAAATGGCTCACACTGTGGTCAATATACCTATTATGACTGAAAATACTCCAATTATCAACAAAGCCATTTCAGGGATCACTATTAATTTCAAATTTACAACGTAAGTCTGATGGATTAAGGTTGTCTCTGTCTTAGGCTTTGTTATGATTGGAGCTTGTATGCCACCCTCCTGGCAGTTCCTGTGTTGAAGGTTGGGTCTCTTTCTGCAGGCCCTATTAGGAAGCAGTGGAAACTAGGAGGTGGCGCCCCTTTGGAGGAAGTAAGTTATTGGAGGTATGCCCTTAAGGAGCATACTGGACCGCAGCCTCTTCTCTCTTTTCTCTTCCCAGCCACCATAATATGAACAGCTTTACTCCACCACACTCTCCCAATACAGTGTTCCGCCTTGCTTGCCTCAAGCCCAAAGCAAAGGGGCCAAGCAACCATGAAATGAAACCAAATCTTTTCTTCTTTTCAGTTGGTTTATCTCAAGTATTTTGTTACTGTGATGAAATGCTGTCTGACACAGGGTTGATTACAGGAAAATAGAATTAGGTATTTGGAAGTAATTCCATCACTAAAAGGAAAACCTGGACCAGTAAGAAAGACTCATCACCTATCCTTCTTCAGGTTTTTTATACCAATAAGAAGGTTCTTGATACATTTATAGCTCTGAAAACAAAGTTAGCATCAAGACAGCTTATCATATTTTCAGCTTGATCAAAAACTGTTGTACACAAAAATCTTAAACTTGCTCTTCCTTTTGCGAGTGATGGCAACTTTATGAAGCCATAAATAGTATCTGCCACAAAAAGCTAATGGTTTTTTAAACATTTTTTTAAATTCTTATTAGGGAGAATGGCAAATTCTTTCTATCCATGCATACGTGTGATCCATAATGACACTTTATTCTAGAAATCTAAATCAAGTATTCTGAACAATGCATGAATGGTGGCACTCAATGAATCAGGAATGTAACTTTCAATGACATTAATTCTCACCTGGCCAGGCAGATATCCTCTGTTTTTCTCCTGCTCAAAAAGGTAAGATGCATAGCCCACATTATCACTATTTACAAGGTGGTTGGTGTTATTCATGCTGACTGGGTGGATGCTAAACCAGCTGTAAAAGAGGAAGAAGCCCTAAGTTAATCAAGAGAACCGTAGAACTATGACCAAAAAATGAGCACTGAGAACTTGAATTTTCTCCTGGAAAAAGTACTTTAAACATTAAGCAGTCCACATTTATACTGTCTCACTGTTAATGAGCTTAAATTATAAATAATGTACTCAAGAAATCTGCTCATTTTAAAAATATAGCACTCCCTTTTCATGAATATTTCATTGTTGTCATCCCATCATAAGCTTCTAACAACTGCCAAGACTGGTCAGTTACCAGATGATTTACCTAAATAGCTGCATAGATGTAGACTTTGTACTTCAAGACAGACACAAAGATAATAATTGTTCAAAACAATCCATTCCAACTCAATAGACATTTTACTGAAGGTCAGCTAGATGCCAAACACAAATAAATGGTGGTTTTCTCTTTTTAGAATCTCCCAGAAGACAGAGATATGAATAAATGGCCTTAATGTAGTGTGAAAAATGGTATAAAGAAATAAACACAAAGTGCTTGGAGACCACAGACAATCACCAATTAATTCTTAAGCACATTATAGAGGAAGGTAACCGAAGAGTAAATACATGGGAACGTGGAAGAGGGTGTTATGCATAATTCAATATATGCTTATGCATAGTAATTCTTTGTTTAAGCACAGAGCTATACAATTTACAAATTGATCTCGTGGGCCAGGGATATAGCTCAGCAGTATAAGTGCTCGCCTGGCAAGCCTGAGATCATGAGTTTGATTCCCAGTACCAAAAGAAAAAAAAAAAAATTGATCTCACAGTTGTTACTTTATTTGAGCTTCACAACAACCCTGATGGGTTGTTTTATCTTCATATTCATAGATGACACACAGAATCAAAAGAATAGCCCATGTGTCAAAGAAGCTTAGGACTGAAGTCTGTGTCTCAAGACCCCATGTCCACTGGCCTTTATAGCATCCACCCACCATGCAGGTAGAAAAGGTATTTACACAATGGAAGACAATAAAGCAGATTAACTGGAATGATCAAGGAAAGAGAGACATCAGTCCTTGAAGATTCAGGTTAATTTAGAATTTTTAAAAGGGTTTTGTTGATTCAGTGCTTTCCTGAAAAATTTTTAACCATTTTAGCTTATGTTCCTACCTAAGTAATATACTGTACAAAAATAAATAGTTGCTTCATGATTAGGAAGGTTTTAGGATTTCCAAGTCAGCTTTCAGGATTCAGTTCTCTTTGCCTAATGCAGCAGTAGATGTAGGTCAGAGGTGCTCAACTCAAAGCCAGAGCGGGCTGGAAGGCAACAGAGTGAGTTAAGCTGGTCAGTACAACAGGGACGAATGCAGTCTGTGGAGGCATTTGGAGGAGCTAAAAGCTGCAGGCTCTACTCAGGTCCAGACAGTGTTGCCTTTCAGGAATGCAAGCCAGTGCTGCCAGATATTCCAGCGCTTCCAATTCTTTTCCAAAAGTGCCATAGACCCACATTTATGTATGTGTATGTGTATGTGTTTGCATTTGTGTTTGTGTGTCCGTGTCTGTGTCTGTGTGTCTGTGTGTTGAGTTTAAATTTTTTCAAGGCCCAGGGATATAGCTTGACAGCACAGCACCTTCCTGGCAAGTGTAAGGTCCTGAGTTCGATTCCCAGTACCAAAAAAATGAAAATAAAATACAATAAAGTCCTTCAAGAATGTCATGGAGACAAAAGTAGAATTACTACATATTAAGAAACAGTACAGAGAGCAAATAAACGTAGTTTGTGCACTGTGTTTGAATTCTGATTCAAACAAAATAACTATTAAAAGGAACGTACAGACATGGAGGGGAAGGAAAGATGGGGGAAGGAGATGAAAAAAGAATTAGGATGTGTAATGTATATGTACCCACTCTACATGGAGAATGTAATCATTATGTGCTATAAACATGTACTAATAAAAATAAATATTTTTAAAGAATAAAAAGGCTATTTAATACATATAATTCATGGGAAACCGAACACAGATTAGCATTAGAACCTTTTAATAAATGATTTTTCATTTGATTGGTTGTGATAATGATCTGTGATTATAATTTTTTAAAACAGGAATTATTTATCTGATAAAGATACACACTGAAAATTTATATTTTTATGAGTGAAATGTATGATATCTGCCACTTGCTTGGAAAGACTCTAGCAAAATGAAAGGAAGGGATTAAACACAGTGTTAGAGTTTCGTGAACTATGTAGAAGCTTGATGATAGTTACAGAGAGAATCATCACATTAGTAACTCTAAAATAGTATGTATTTGAAATTTTTCATAATAGTGGACATTTATTTCAAATTTTTTGAAGCAGTAATACACCTAAAGTTCAGGCTGAAAATAAGCCAAGCTCATCCTCTATAAGTCACTTGCAAGGATTTTTTCTTAGTTCTAAATAAATTCTATTCGATTAATAGGATAGGGTCAGACCTGGTTAC
Source organism: Chinchilla lanigera (assembly GCF_000276665.1). Classification (NCBI taxonomy): domain Eukaryota; kingdom Metazoa; phylum Chordata; class Mammalia; order Rodentia; family Chinchillidae; genus Chinchilla; species Chinchilla lanigera. Next base: position 5,893,753 of record NW_004955425.1, on the reverse strand, counting down.
ACTGTTTCAGGAAGAGAATTCCTACTGGTTATCACAGCATCAACAGATCCAGCTCTCATGACAAACCTTCTGGCACCATCATAGTAAATGGGGAAAAGTTGAAAGCTTTCTCTCTAAAGTCCAGAATAAGATAAAGATGAACATGATCACCATGCCTGTTAAGTACAGTACTCAAAATATTAGCCAGAGCAATTGGGCATGAGAAAAAAAATTAAAGGGATACATACAGGAAGGGAAGCTGTCAAATTACTATTTGCAGATGACACGATCCTTTACATGGAAGACCCTGTTTGCACCTTTTAAATGGTAATGTTTATTTTGTGTGATTGAATATTGTGTTTAACTTTTATTTGTACAGGGGCTCACAGCTAAGAGTTTGCCTTACATCTCAGAGGAGACTTGGAACTTGGACTTTTCAGCAATGCTGAAACTTTGGCAACTCTTACAGATGGACTAAAATGTCTTTTGCATAAAGGAATGTATGTGAGTTTTGGAGGGGCCAGGGATAGAATGTTATGGCTTGTGTCTAGTTGTCCCCCCAAAGCCTCATGCAGTCATGGAGCGGGCAATGCTGGGATTATCAGTGTGAGTGCTAATCTCTTTCTTGGTATTTTCCCTAAAGAAATAAAGACATCCTACTACAGTGATATATGATACCCATGTGTATAACAGCACAACTCGTAATAACTAAATCTTGGAAGCAGCCATTCAGCCCATCAACAAATGAATAGATAAAGAAAGTGGTGCATA
>NW_004955425.1:5779357-5892903 GCF_000276665.1 Chinchilla lanigera | reverse complement strand
ATATATACATACTTAATGGAGTACTACTTTGCTATAAAGAAGAAGAAATTTCAGTCACTTTCAGGAAAATAGATGCACTTAGACCATAATATTAAGTGAGATAAATCATATATACAAGCTTAAATATCACATGCCTTCTAATATATAATAAATCCAATGTACAAATGATTTAAAAAGTAAAATAAAAGATATACAATAGGAAACAGGGAGATATATCTTTTACAAATGGGAAAGGGATCTAGAAATGGAAGGAGAGTCAGGGTAAGGAAGGAGAAATAAAACAAATTAAGATGTTATTATTTATATGTTGATGCCCCATTACATACAATAAATATGTATTAATCAATTTTTTAAAATAATAAGAACACTCTAATAAGTATTTTTCCAACTAAGTGTATTTTGGATTTTTTTAGTTTTACCCTAGTTAGTTTGGAAGAAAAATGAGGTAATGGCCACACCAAGTACATGATTTCCAACCCAAATATTTCAATCTGATCCTATCACTCTGAAGTTAGTGAAGTTGCAGCCACACTGCAGTCTCCCCACTGCAATTAAAGGAAACACACAGAACAATACCTTGAACATTGGTAATTATTTAGCAAGTATTAGGCAAAGGACTTTGTATATAGGATCTCACTTTCTTTTCACAAGGACCTCTTGAATTAGGTATGATCGTGACACTCATTTCACAACCAAGGAAACCAAGTTTGAGTGGTGAAATAAACTGATGAAGGTCACATAGTTCTAGATTGAGAAGCAGGGCTACGGGTCCATGCTTGTCAGCCTACAGAACTGCTCTCACCCACAATGGGCCTGCCCCTTCTGTTCATTTGCTTGCCAGTCCAGTACAAATTGAGATAAATTTGACTTGTGCAGGTTGTGGGAATATGAAGATAAATGAAAGATCATCTCACCCTTGAAAACTACTTCACAAAGAATGTGATGTTTGAGGGGGTCTGAAAGGACGAGTAGAAATTTGGCCCAAGAATTACAAAAGAAGAGGGGTTCTGAGAGGAGACAGAGTACTTGCCAAGGTATGGAGATGTGAAAAGGTGTGGTCAAAGAATTGTTAGGCAGGGCGGCCAGAGCAGAAGCAATATAAGAAAGGAACTGAAGAAGCTACTCAGTGCATGCAATCAACCTGTCGTCATGGGGAGCCATGGGTGTGATCAGAACTACGTGAAACCCCAAGGAACATGGAATCATGTGTGTTCTCCACCAAGGAAGTTACAGTTATCCATGTTGGTATCTATGAAGAAATCAAATGCCAAGAACTTCATTCTGCTAATTAAACTATAGACTCGATTTCTTATTTATTTCATTTGCATTAGAACTCAGAAAATAAGTTAAACTTTTTCTTCACAAAACTGAAAATAATACATATTTAAAAGTTATATTTCAATTTCACAAAAGGAAGATGTTATATTTTTTCTTCTCTGTCCTTTGAAATGTGTGCTATTAAAACATCATACATATTACAATAAACTAAAGTACTATGGTGGTAGATGAATATTTATAAAGATATGCAGAAAGATGATCATATTAATTTTAAAAGGCTGTACTTAGGATTTATTTTATCTGGACAAAAATAGTGTTCAAAGCAAAGTTCAAAAGAGAGGAGAAAAAATCAGTTAGCCTCAAAAGAAATTCAAATACTGACCAAAAAGGATCAATGTATCCCTGATAATAAGCATTTTTAAATGATGACATCACACCCAGATACAAATAGGATACAGGCCTCTATGCCAGTCAGCACGATACATTCAAAAGAAAAGTCAAGCAATTGAGGATCTTCTCGTTCATAGCAAAAGTAGTTAAAATTCCTGGATATCTGTCCTGAGACTAAAAAACAATAGTGCTTTATGAATCAATAAGCAGCTTATTAATATGGAATATTATAATTTTTTCTCTAGTGTAAATGAGGTATTTGGAGAACAAGACCTCTGGGACCTCTTTCAGTCTATACATTGTGTTTCCTACTCTGAGACAGAAAAGGAAATCTCCTTAAATATTTTAAATCAGTAGCAAGCCCTCTGCACGTTCCATCATCTCAGACTGGGGCCCCCATATCCAGGGTGTAGGCTGTGGCCTGAACAGAAGTGACTGGTAACAGAGATATGAGGAGGTCTAAGTCTAACACCAGCTCAGCTTCCCCAGCCAAGAACTTTGGTCAGCCTAGCAAAGGGGACAGCTTTGTGGAATTTATACCCAAGGCATCTGTGATCCTCTCCAATCTAAATGTCCACAAGTAGGGAAATAGATCATTGTATATCTGTGAATGGATGTGCTCATGAAGTTTCACGCTCTTTGAGTGAACCTCATACCGGTCCATAGTACACAGAATAGTGCCCCCCGACAAATCCATGCCTATCCAGAACCTCAGACCGTGATTTATTCAAGGCAAAGACCAGGCAAGATCATACTAACTGAGTGTGGGTCCTAAATCTAATGAGTGATAACCTTACACTAAAGAAAGGAGGAGAAACAGAGACACCTAAAGAAGTAGGTGATAAAGGACGAGATCGCAGCGATGTGTCCATAAGCCATCTCTGCTTCAGAAAAGAGACACACTTTTCAACTCACCTTTCTTATCTTCAAGGATCCTGCATGAGAAAAGGCCCTCTCTATAGTGACATTGGTGAGTCTGTTTGGGCGAATCCTATTAAGTTATGGCAATAAAAATCTTTGTCCCCTAAACAGTATGATTAAGTGATCAACAAAAAAAAGGACAGAAAATGGCCAAGTATTTGTTCTTTTTTTAATTTCACTTAACTAGGAACTGAAAAAATTCAAAGGAAAATAACAGCAATTTGGCTTGTCTGAGTCTGTTACTTGGCAACTATTATAATAAACCAAGACTGGCAAAAGACTGAGAAATAACATTCTGCTCATGTTTGTAGCAGGAATTTAAGCCAGCAAAGTCTTTCCAGAGGGGTGTTTCACAATTTATGGGAAGAACTTAAAAATTTAAACATTTGCTTTAGCTAACAGTCCCATTTCTAGGAATTCAGCTGAAGGAAATCATTGGCAAATAACACTGAAGGATTATTATCACTATATATTTATGATGGAGAAATGTGTAAACAATCTAAATACCAAATGATTGCTAATTAGTTGAGTATCCTCAAATATATAATAGAATATTATACAGCAATTTTAAAATGATCTTTTAAACACTAGCTAGTATTGAAATATATTCATAAGGTGTTGCTAAATGGGGAAATACTGTATTCAGAATAAAATACCAACTTTTAAATAAAAAGTATGTATTTTTTAAAGTCTTAAAAGCTATACAAAATATCAATAAAAGTTATCTCTGAGTCTTGAGATTATGTTTTTTTAATTTTTAAATTTTTTTCTTATAGTTGAAACTTTAGAAATGATTATTACTGAAAGGAAGATTTTTAAAACTACTTGGCACAACACCAAGAGTGGGTAATGACATGTCAGCGGAGTTCCACTAGCAAATGTGGGTGATGTCAACAGCGGGGAGACTTGTTTAGGCTGGGATAGGGCTTATTTGGGAAACCTTGCACTTTCCACTCAGTTTTGATGTGATCCTAAAACTATTCTAAAACATAAAGTTTATTAGTTAAAAGATACTGCAGTCTGAACAACAACTATGTGTCGCACTGGCACAATGTCACTTTTGCTATTTTCCATGGATGGAAGTAATCGCAGGACCAGGGTTAGAGAAGTAATTGCCATTTGATGAGGAGGAACTAGGTTACTTTGGAGCAACCCCGTGGGATAAGAGAAATGGTTATCACCATCACTGACAACTACAATCTGCTATTTAAGTTTTTTTAAATCTCTGTCAATCCACAAAAGTTGAGAAGTGAGAGAAAAAAGAAGCCTTGAAGAAGAAAGGCAATCTTAAAATATATGGAGTATATATGTGGGCATAGCACAAAACAGATGAATAAAGCTAAATGACATTCTGAAGAGTGGAAAGAAAATAACAGAAAAATATATATGGAAAAGTCTAACAAAGAGCTAACTGTATTTTCATGATACTACACAGGCCTCAGGACAAAACAATCATTAGATAGAAGAAGGTCACTTCTAAAACAAGCAAGCCCTCGAAACTCACTCACCGCCCAGAGACCACATGGTTAATGTCTGAATAGTGATGTTCTCTTGTCCAGAGAGTGAAACCAAGTAAGCATCCACTTCTGCAGGATGACCTGTGAGTCATGCTTTTTCTCATTGAATTTTCCACACAGGGAAATGGACAGAACTAAATGCACCTGAATATTTACCATTTTCTATTTGGAACAAATACAATTTTGAGCAATTTTTTTTACTTTCCTATATTTTCAAGGTTTTTATGGTATAGATGTTATTCATATATCAAAAATACTACTAATAATAAAACTTGGAAAAAAAACCTTACAGATTTTCTCAGGTTGAGAATTTTCCAGATATTCAAAAATCAAGAACAGTGTCCTCTTGCCAACTGATTTTTCATAGTTTTGTTTTCTAAGCTTGGAGCAGTCTAGTTTATACAAGCCCAGTTAATCTCTGTTATCCGTAAACTGCCATCACCCTCGTTATCAATAAGCCCTCGCCGAGCACTTCCACTTTGCTTGAGGGTGGAGAGACACAGCGAGGAAGTTCACTCACAGTCCTGGCCCTGGCTCCACTGCAGAGGCACACAGTGGATCAGAAAGGCAGAGCACAGGAAGTGAGAGAGAAAGCGTCATGCAAGAGGTCATAATCATAGATGACAGATTCACTCACACACAGCGAGTGAGTTCTGTGAGCCAACATCATCTGAATAAAATAATGCAATTCCACAAATTGGATTATTCTAAATTTGTATAGCAACTATTCAGATAGCATGTACAAAATCACTGCCCTATTGTTTTAGAAATGTGCCTCCCAAGGGCCGCTTTACAAGACCCCTTTCTGTAAGAATTAACAGGTTTTTCAGTATAGAAAACAGGAGGCAAGAAAACAAGCATGCAGACCTCAGACCCTCTGTTTACAGCTCCAACACATAGGAAGCATGTCAGACTGATTCATCTAGAGGACCGACCAGGACAGGGGAGAGATGGGGAAGAAAATGGGAGGTGGGGAGCGGGGAGGCTGACACTTCTGCAGACTCGTGGAAGAGAACTTGGCAGAGCAGGAGGTGAAGACAAGGAGGCAAGAATCAAGAGAGACCTATATTATTGCAGCTGCCATTCCCAAACTGTTATCACAAGTACGAAAACAATCAGAGCCACCATTCGGGTTGTCTGGCCATTTCACTTTCTTTTTCCTGCTTTCAAACCTCTGTTTGGATTTCTTCCTTCACAGCTGCTTCATACATATGGTGTCTGACTACATCAGGATCTCTCAGGATCAGTTTTGTGTCCTCTGTTGGATGACAGACTGTGGTGCCTGAACCTCCTAAGGCAGATCTTGTAAATGGTACACGGCTTATATTTCATGCAGAACTGAGAACATCCCAAACGTGTTCTCTAGGTCTGAGGAAAAGTCATTCAGTGTTTTTGCAAGGAAGAAAAGGCTAAAAGATAGAAGTATTTTCTTGCCATACACAGGTGAGAGAGGAACTGGAGCAATGAGAGGCCTGACAACTGTGGAGGGTTTCATGGTTTATGGAATAATTTCACCTACCTAACTTTATTCCATCCCTCAAGCTGCTGTTCTTCCTAACCCTTCACCAGTGTTCACCCCAAACCCCGCTTCAACCCTTTAATGATTTGTCCATTGTCCTTGGTATAAAAATCAAAACCTAGCTGGGAACGGCAGCACACACCTGTAATCCCAACACTCTGAGATGCCGAGGCAAGAGGATCACAGGATTGAGTGCAACCTGAGTGATTTAATGAGACCATCTCAAAATATAAAATAAAAAGGGCTGGGAATGTAGCTTAATGCAAATACCCTGGCTTCAATCCCCAGTACAATAAATAGGTAGACAGAGAGAGAGATAAAAATCTACTCTCTATCTCACAATGTCTGACCCTTTGTCCTCTGCAGTCCAAGATGCACCTGGCTCCCACCAGTCCATCCAATGGACCCCAAAACTCTCTCAGCTTTGCCAGTTGTGTTCCATGCTCCTTTCCAGCCCTCATTCACCAGTTGATTCCTACTTCTCCTTCCATATTCAACTTCATTATCACTTCCTCAAGGAAACATTCTCCTCTCTCTCAGGCAACATCAGCTTACTCTCAGATTGTTCCATATACTTTCCTTTCTCAGCACTTAACCTGATTACACTTTAATTATATAATTCTTAGCAACTACAATTTTATATGTACTGCAGGACTATTTAAGTGACCCCTATCTCCATTGGTAGGTGGAAAGTAGTGGAAGGGCAGCAACTGTGGCTATTTTTTTTTTTCTGACTGTACCACTAGGACTACCTCAGTCTGTGACACATGTATTCCAAGACATTTAATAAATGAACGAATGAATAAAAATCTGTGCAGAGAGAAAATAGTATATCCACATTTGAGAAATGGGGAAACTGAGTCTCAGAGAATTGAAGGGATTTGATTCCTAACGTCCAGGCCATGATGTGCATCAGGTGCAGGTGCAGATTTATTGAATGAAGAAAAAAAATAAAAAAGAATAATTCAGGAACTTTGATATGGCTTTCAGTGTAAAAAAGATAATGTTGTATGTGACACTGGGCAGGTCACATTATTACAGATACCTAGATTACTTAGAAATATTATAGGCAGAGAGGTCAGCTAAGAAAACAGCTGTGGGTGGAGGTGCATTCCTTGAAGGTTAGGCCTCAGGATAAAGAGGAAGGACTATACCCATATACTCCCCCCCAGGGATGAACAGCAGTGATTGATATGCTAAATAGGCACCTTGGGTGGAGGACCAAAATCTCCTTAACCCACCCCTTCCAGAAAAGTCCTTGTTCATCCAATGTGCATTTACTGGACTTGCTTTCCCATTTGATCCCCATTTAATCAATATTACCTAAGTGACTATACTCATACTCTTATTGGTTGACAATAGTTTTTGTCCCACCTCATACCTGCTTTGTGATTTTCCATTAGATTAATACCACCTAAGCAGCTATACTTGTAATCTTATTAGTTAACTATAATTTTATCCTGCCTTATGCCCAAATAACCTTGTGGTTTTACTATACAAAATTCCTGCTTCTCAGTGGGTTCCTCCTGGGACCCTCTTCTGGCCCTCTTAGAAAGAAGTTTCTTTTTCTCAGTAAATACTTCCTACTTTTAACCTCCATTGGTTTTAGAATTCATTCTTCAATTTTAGAGAACACATACTCAGTGTATTGGACATCCAACAGGTTGAGAGTTAGAATAGTTCCCCTATATTATTTAGATTATGTGCAGGGCCTATATCATCTCTATATCATAGGCCCTACATCAACATCACCTTTATTTCTCTGCTGAGGGCTGAACACAACAATCTCCAAGAATTCAGTGGACTCCAACCATCCCTGGAATTGTGAGATTCTATGCTTCTAAACTCTTCACACCCAGGGATTCTGCCTAATAGCAGGAACTGACATGTAGTGGCTAATTATTTAGCAGCCCAGGTTTGACTTTATGTTTTGGATCATTTTTAATATATTCAAAGAGAAATTATGACTATGCAACAAGAGGGGATTACATCAGGAATAACATATGGTAACCATGGAAACAATGGAAAATTATTGCAAGATGTTAAGCATAGCAGAAGGAAAAGCTTTGCTATGAACTTGACAGTGGACCCTGGGATATGTAACATAGTTAAATGCAAAGGAGTAAAGAACATCTAGCCAAAATTCTAGTGTTTTTTAAATTTTTTATTCCCATTGTCAAATGACTTAGAAACTAATAAAATGGAATTGTGAGTGTTCTTAATCATTTAGTCAAGAAGCTGAATAGAAATTATAAGGGAGCCAAGAATCATGGCACATGCAACTATAATGCTAGTATTATAAATAACTAAGTTATTTAGAAATACTGTAGGCAGTCAGAGCTGAGCCCTTGAAAAGGGCAATGCAGAAGACAACTGCAGCTGGAGATATGTTTACTGAAGGTCAGGCTTCAAGAAAACAAGGAGCTACTCACCCATATACTTCTCCTAGGGATGAACACAGTGATTGACATTCTAAACATTCTATATAGACATCAATTACCTGGGTGGAGGACCAAACCTCCTTAACCAGCACCTTCCAGGAAAATCCTTGTCCACCCATGTGCACTTGCTACTTGATTTGCTTCCCCATTTGACCCCCATTTAATCAATATTACCCAAGCAACCATACTTTTGTAATTTTATTGGTTGACCATAGTCTTATCCCACCTCACACCCATCCTGTGATGTTTCCATTGGATCAATATCATCTAAACAACTATATTTGTAATCTTATTGATTGATTATAGTTCTGTCCCACCTTCAACCCACCTCACCTTGTGGCTTTGCTCAATAAACACACCTGAGAAGCGGAATTGGGAACAGCCCACTTTCTGGGCCCCCTTCTGTCCTTCTTAGACAGAAACTTTCTTTCTCAATAAATTCCTCCCACTTTTAACCTCTCTTGTTCCTCGAATTCATTCCTTGATTTTAGAAAACATGAGTTCAGCATTCCAGACATCAAGTACATCGAGAGTTTTTTTCCCCTCCATCATTTGGAGGTCTTCCACATGGATGGAGGTAAGAGTTTGCTTTTGTTTCATAGACTCTGTATTGTGACTTGCTTAGGTAATCAAAAATTTTATGCTTCAAAATTTATGTTATATCTTTGTCCATTGCTTATAATTGCTCATGCTTTGTCTCATATAATTTTGTTAAAATAATGATAAATTTAAGTTAAAAACATGGGAAAGTTATGATGCTTCTTTAATGGAACATTTTATTCCTGTTTTGTATATGTTACATTTGGACCAGTTGCTAAACTTACTAATGTTCCCTGTTTGACCTGTTTGACTGCTGCGGTTTGTTACCTTAGGAGTGCAAGACAAAAATAGCATTAAAAGCTTTTCCTGTTGGGTTTGCACATGAAATGCTATAAATGGTCTTTATATGAAATCTAGTTCATATTTAGAAAATATACATGGCTATTAATAAACCACAGGACTCCTTCCATCAATTAAAAGATGCGAGGTTCATGGCCGTTTTCAAGACTTGGAGGACAGGTTTCACTGAGACAGACTGGCCCTGATCTTCCTCCACATCCCAGAGAAAATGTCACGCCTGTTCTACCTGAGTTTCCTTTCTGGTCTGATCTTCCACTGGTGAGGAGCTCCTACCTCTTGAGAGTCCCCATTCTCACATTTTCAGGCTGCAAGTGACAGCTCACGGGCAAGTTGTTTCAATAACTCACCATGAGCATGAGAAGAAAAGACTTTCTTTCCCTGATCTTATTTCTGTTATTTTCCTTCTACTTTGTATTTTTCTGGTTTTGGAGGCATGTAAGATTAGAGCAAGAACTCTGAACTGCCGCAATCTTTTCTTCCTACCCAACAACTGAGTTAGGCCCATAGAAAATGAGCATTTCCTAATGCGGAAGACAGCAAAATCATTTTAGATGAGGAACACATACCCTGTCACTGAGTCAGATGAGACACTGGAATTTGGCCATTCAGGAGAATACACATAAAAGTCATGTCCTGTCTTAGCATTCTGGGCAACAGTCTCCCTCAGGAAAGTTCACCTGAGGCACAGTGGAAAGAAACAACTTCTGGGTGAAACCAAAAGGAGCTATTTCCAAAGCTCCATACTAAAGGGACCAAAATACATTTAACATAAGGGAGGGTTTCCAATTCTCCCCTCCTAGGTCCAGTTATAAGTCATGTGTATAGAAAAATGCTTTGACAATAAATTGTGGACTTTGAAACTTTTACTGTAAACTTATAAAGTGCCATGTAATGATTTTGCTCAGGCTTTTACCCATCCCTTATCGAACTTTGACAAACACTGAGTACTCTGCCAGCCGGCTAAATGCTCTTACAGCAGCTGCCACTCATAAAGCAGAGGACAGATTTCTTCAGAGGGATTCTCATGAATCCCCATTGTAGTCAGTGGACAATGGAATGTTAACCAGACAGGCAGTTAGATTCCTTTCCAGAGACAAATCTCTGGTTGCACAGACAAGTAGAAACAGAGAGCAACTGAAGTATCATGGCCAGGACTGTCTCTGAAGGATATTCAAAGGTTCCTTGGTGGAAACTAAGCTGATGAAAACTCTCCACTTAGCTATCGTACTTTTCTCTCTCTGCTAGTAAGTTAGAAATTTCCCCTAAATTTTCTCCAACTTGATGGGAGTTAACTATAGAACCACTTTGTCCATAGACTGCACATCCCTCCAGAAATGAGGCTGAGGTAGCTTGCAACAACTGTTTGCCTTTCATGGAGGAAAATAGCTATTGGGAATGATTTACATTTGTGTCTTACACATGCTGAGAGTAAGAAAGAGATTTTGGGCAGCCTTTCTCTTTCATGTACACAAAGAAGACGAATAATTGTGCCTTTGCTAACATGTAAATTGTGATTGCTAGGTGATGGATATAAATTTTACTTGTGAACTTCAGACATATAAAAAATTTTAAATGGATTTAGGAGGCATAGCCTTGCTGGGCATTGTGGCACATACCTGTAATCCCAGCAGTTGAGAGGCTGAGGCAGAAGGAATGCTGAGAGTTCAAGGCCAGCCTGGGCTACAAAGTGAGTGCAAAGCCAACCTGAACTGCATAGCAAAACCCTATCTTAAAAGGACAAAAAAAAAGGTATAGTCTTGTCTTATTGCTAGAAATGGTTTCCCAGGTGATTAGGTAGATGACAGGAATGTCTTAGAGGCTTCTTCACCCTAGGGCCTGGGGCAGGATTTTTCTCTGAGCCATTTTTATCTGACTGTCTCTCTTTAGAGATGATCTCCTTTGCAGGCGGAGAAGTGTTCCAACTACTTTCACCTCCTTTTTGGTATTTGCTCTCTTTCAAAGAACTAGAAAACATTAGTTTACTATTAAGTAATGCTTCTTTAAATGAGCTGTTATGGCTGAGATCAATTGTAACTTGTATTTATAAAAACACCTACACAAGTAAGATTTCTGGGAAGATGAAATTACACACTAGTTTAAGGGTGGATTATCTTCTAGTCCTTCTTCAGATGGCATCCACCTCCCTGGAGTGGAGTCTACTCAAAGGACACTTTGAGGATATAGAAATCAAGTAGAATTAAAAGGGGGTGCCTAATTCTTTCCTTTTGCATTTCAGGTAGAAAATTGATATCAAAATCTCCTACTCCTTTGGAGTGTATTTTTTATTATTTTAAAGAGAGAAAAAAACAATAACAATGATACAGAATTTCAAAACAAAATATTAGGAAATTAACTATAGTTATTATATTGCATATTGTTATCAAAGTTGTTGCTCTGATTACCAGATACAGGCATGCAAAATTGATCAAACAATATAAGCACTAACTGTTCCTTCAATGAACTAATAGAAATTAGTAGTACAGTTATCTTAGCTGTCTTTTGTATATATACATATCTTTTCCCCATTGCTTCTTTTCTTTTTTACCCCATCTCAGTTGTTCTTTCCTTTTGAACAGTTTCTTTCCCTTTCATTGTATCTATTGTACCTTTTGGATCATATTTACTCTTTCAGTTTCTTACATGAGAGAGACAATATTATGTTTTCACATGCAAGTCTGGTTTGTTTCACTTATGAGTATGGTCTCTAGTCGCATCCATTTACCTATAAAAGCCCAGAGATTATCTTTTTTATAGCTGAGTAATACTCCATTGTATAAAAATACCACATCTTTTTTATCCAATCCTCAGTTGATAAACATTTGGGTTGTTTCCAAGATTTAGCTATGACAAATTGTGCTGCTATGAACATGGGTGCACATATATCGTTTGGAATGATGTTTTCATTTCTTCTGGAAAAAAAACCAGAAGGTGAACAGCTGGGTCGAATGGGACCTCTAATCCTATATTTCTGAGGATTCTCCATACTGAGTTCCACAGTGGTTGTACCAGTCTCACTCCCACCAACAATGGAAAAGCGTTCATTTTTCCCCACAGTCCCACCAGCATTAGTTATTTGTTGATTCTTAATAACAGCCATTGTTTCTGGGGTGAGATGGAATCTCAGTTTTGTCTTAATTTGCATTTCTTGAATGATCATTGATGTTGAACCTTTTTCATATATTTATTTGCCATTTGAATTTCTTCATCTGAGAAATGTGTTTTCATCTCAGATGCTCATTTTTAGATTAGGTCTTTGAATTTTGGGGGCCTGATTTTTTTAAATTCTTTATATGTTCAAGATAGAAGTCCTTTGTCTGAGGGACAGCTGCCTAAATTTTTTCCCAATTCATGGGGTTTTTTTCACTCTGTTGGTGATTTCTTTTGATGTGCAAAAACTTTTTAATAAAATGAGATCCTAGTTGTTGATATTTTGAAGTATTTCCCGTGTAGTTTAGTTTTTGTTCATGAACTCTCTGTCTACCCCTATGTCTTCAAGATTTCTACCTACTTTCCTTTCCAGTAGATTCACTGTTTCTGTCTTAATATTTAGATCTTTAATACATTTTGACTTAAGTGCATGATGATAGACAGGGATGTAGTTTGTGTACATCATGTGCAATGCCAATTTTTCCAGCACCATTTATAGAAGAGGCTATCTTTCTTTCAGTGAACATATTTGCCTCCTTTGTCAAAGATAAGATGGCTGAGTGTGTTTGTAGTTGTGTCTGCATCTTCTTATCTGTTCCACTGATTCACACATCTATTTTTTTTGCCAGTACTATGCTGATTTTATCATAGTAACTTTGTAGTACAATTTCAAGTCAAGGATTGTGTTGCCTCCTACCTTTCCTTTGATGGCCAGAATTGCCTTTGCAATTCTAGGTCTCTTCTGGTTCCAAATGAATTGTAGGAATGTTTTCTCTAGATCTGTGAGGTATACTAATGGTATTTTGATCAAGATTTGAAATCTGCATAACAGTGGGAGTATGGCCATTTTCACAATGTTAATTCTTCCTATCCAGGAGCAAGGAATATCTTTCTGAAATCTTCTTCAATTTTTTTTCAGAATATTGTAATTTTAACTGTATAGATCCTTTATTTTCTTTGTTAGATTGATTCTTAAGTATTTCATTTTGGTGGATGCTATTGTGGAGGGTGTAATGTCTCTGATTTCATGCTCAGTGAGTTTGCTGTTTGTGTACAGGAATGCTATTAGTGTTTAAGTGCTGACTTTGTATATAGCTACACTACTGAATTTGCTTATTAATTCTAGGAGTCTTTTGGTGGAGTTTTGGGGATCTTCTATGTAGAGTATCATGTCATCTGCAAATAATGATAATTAACTTCTTCCTTTACTATCCTTATTCCTTTTATTTCTCTCTCTTGTCTAATTGCTCTGGCTAATGTTTCCAGAACTATATTGAGAAGGCCACAACTAAGCAAGACCTTCCCTCAAAAGAACTAGGAGGGAAAGCCATCTTCTTCCAACAAATGTAAGATACACAATGTAATTAGTAAGGGCTATATATTTTTATTCCTGCCTTCTCCTAATCAGATTCCATACTAACATGCTCTGTAGTCTATTACTTATTTTCCTCTCCAGTTCACTTACCACCCACTCTTTGCCATAGCATGCTCTCTGGCCTCACAACTCAGTATTTCACGACTCCGTGAGAAATTCCGTTGTTCCGCTCAAATGTCACTTTCTCTCAGAAACTTTCCATAGTGCTCTCAGGAAGAGCTGAGGGTTACTTCCTCAAAAGTCTGCAGTATTATTTATACTCAAATGACAGTAGTATTGATCATCTCAATATATTAGGGTTATTTGTCTGTTTTCTTGTCTGCTGCTCCAATCACCCCACTAGCCAGTATAGAAACTATGCTTTATTCATCGGAATTGATGCCAAAAACATATTGCAAATCTGACATGTAGAAATTCCAAGCTAAGTTCTAGGTAGAAATCAATCAACCAATGAATTTATGATATGGACCAATGAGTCTTACACTGACCCATACAGCAGCATTTTTCTCTCTCTCTTCCTTCTTCATCTCCTACCCTTTCTCTCCCTCCCTGGTCCTTCCAACTCTTGGTCCCCTTTCCATTTGCAAAGCTCTGTGTTCATTATTTTGTCTTTCAATTCTTTTTTCTACTCCCTCTCTCTTCTCTCCTCTCCCTATATTTCTTGCTCCCCCATGCTTTTGAAGAAAAGGTGCCTACATAGAAACTTTCATATAGATATTTTCATAATTTCATGTCACAGATACCTCATCATCAGTCTACTTATTACCAATACTTAAAGGACTTGCTTCATCCTCTAGTATGCTCAGAAATGCTTAAGGACTAGCACACTGAGAGACAGAGAAGTCCCACAAGTCTAAATTCACATAGCTAATAAGAAAAGAACCCAAGCCATTTGACTTTAGCACTCAAGAGTTATCACACATTTCCCTAGGGCATGCTTGCATCCTTTGAAAGTTCACAGGTCAAGGTGACTAGAACTATGTTACTCGCCTAGTCAATTCCTGAATCAATTCAATAGCAGGGACCAAAATCACATATGAATGCAAATACCTTCTTTAGAAGAAAACCAAAACTTTGTGTTTCCTACATGCTGTCACTGCCAGATAATGGAGCCAAAATCTGTACCAAGTTGTAATTTAACCTTTTCTGCATCCTTTTGGTGGCCTCAGTCCTGCTTCTAGCCCTAATTGGCACCATTCTGCACCAGACTTACTGCTTTTAGAAAAAATTAGGTAAATAATCTCAAACCCATAGCCTTCTGCCTGGTTGGTCAGATTATTTTCTCATTTTATCAAGCGCTATCTGTCAGCTGAATGTGGTGGCACATACCTGAAATTCCAGCACTCTGAGAGGCTGAGGTAGGACTCCAAGACTGAGCCCAGCCTGAGAAACTTAACAACTTAGTAAGCCACTGTCACAAAATAAAAAAGTACTAGGGATATAGCTCAGTGCAAAGATGCTGGGTTCAATCTCCAGTATATATGAGAATTTTTTTTAGTTTTCTTTAATAGACTCTCATGGTATAGCCCCAGCTGACCTCCTGATTCTCCTGCCTCAGCCTCTTAGCTATTAGGATTACAGCCATGCACCACTGGCACATATGTGGCCAGACATGCACTGGCCGGCACACATGTGACCATGATATAGAAATAAGCATTAATGTTTCCTGAGTCTGTGTATCATTGCAGATACCGTGCTGAACTCTTCCTACAGATCCCTTACTTAGGTCACACTACATGTGCCACATTTCACCAGGGAAGCACTAGGCCACAAGCAGCTGAGAACATTTCCCAAGGCTCCATGACTGGATCCCAGGCACATCTATTCAATCTGTAGTATCCTGGGCTTAATCACATCTGGTACTATTCTAGTCTATTTCCTTCCTGTAATTAAGGAAAGATACATAGACAGATTCACCAAAAAAAAAAAAAAAAAAAAAAAAAAATGGAAGGAAAAAAGAAAATAGATTACCTGATAAAGCCCATCTCAGCTCCATTCAAATCAACCATTCTCAAGACTACCATTTCCCTCTCTGTGTTTGAAGAATACCTGGTCCGCAAAAAAAAAAAACAAGCAAAAAAACTTATTGAGGTCGATATCAGAGACTAGCCCACACATATGATAAACAATAAAAGCACTCTCTGTCTCTCTCTCTCTCCCCCTCTCACACACACACACACATACACACGCATACACACACACCAAAAAGACCAAAAAAAACCATGCCTCTTATCAGATTTCCCAATTCCCCTGAGAAACAACAGTCCTGTAAACAGCATCCAATTCTTCATTCCTCAGCTAAAAAAATAGTTTGCAGTTGTGATCAATGTAGGATACCTAAGCCAACTAACATAGCTGAAATATATTTTTATATGTCATATTATATAACACATATATATTTCTTACAAAAGGTTTTGTTTCTGATACTTCTGCTCATACAAATTTTAATGGAATATCTAAAAAGAGTAGCCAGGCTGGGCTTGGTTGTAATCCTAGCTACTTGGGAAGCTAGGCAGGAAGGCCATAGAGTCAAGGCCAGCCTGGGCAACTTGGTGGGACCCTGTCTCAGAATAATTTAAAGAAATATCTGGAGATAAAGCTCAGTGTTAGACCACTTGCCTAGTATATGCAAGCTCCTGGATTAAATCCCCAATACCACAATAAAAAAGAAAAGAAAAGAAAGAGAGAGAGAGAGAGAGAGAAAGAAAGAAAGAAAGAAAGAAAGAAAGAAAGAAAGAAAGAAAGAAAGAAAGAAAGAAAAAGAAAGAAGGAAAGAAAGAAAAGAGCAGGGTGTACACAAAACCAAAATCATTCAAGACCTATAATTTAAATGTTCTTTTACATCCTTTCAAGAAAAATCATATATTTCCTAAAAATCATTACCTTTCAAGGCTATTGAAAAATGTGCAGAAAATGTAAAATGTCAAACTGAAATTATTATTGTACACTGCCACAGTAGGCAAGTACTTCACTTCTGTCACAACCTGCTTCATCACATATAATATTAATAATACTAATAATTATCTCCTGTAGTTGTTCATTTAGTTACATTAGTTTTATTTCTCTGTTTTTCTTCCAAATTCTTTATTCTTGTATCTTTTTTCTCTTGCCCCACTCTTGTGGACTAAGATAATTTCTTTTGGATTTGGTACAATTAAAAGAGTTATTCATTAATTTAACAAAGATGCGTGCTTGCTTCGGCAGCACATATACTAATTTAACAAAGATGCACGTTAGGCACATTTTTATCTCCATTTTATAGATGAAGAGGTTGAGAGCCAATGCAGTAAATTCAGATGGGCGGGAACATGAAGTAGAGACTACAGCTGTGCCTGATTTCAGGGCCTGGAGTGCTTCACAAACCCACTGTCTCCGACAGCCAGCACAGCGCAAAGACTGGAAAAAGTGGCGCTTGTTTCTACATTCACTTTTCATTTCTGCTTGTCTTAGACAAACATGTTCTCAAATTATCATATCTACCAGGTAACAAACAAATCAAATAGCAACAAAATTTCAAAGGAAATATATTGATTTTATTCTGACAATTCCTCTCACCTTGCTCTCTCTGACTGTGGATTCTGAAGGTAAGAAGTAGGGCTTCGGTTGATCTGCACACCAATGACATTTCCTTTATTGATGAAGATTTTGCCTGGTTTCATATTTTGGTGTGCAATGTCAATGCTCTGAAAAGTAAAAGAAAAAGAAAGTTGTAAGCTTAGACTCCCAGTAGGGATAATGATTTAGTCAATACAAATGGAAGAGCCCTGTGGTTAAAGTCCTCCACTATAGGATAAAAGCTGGAGAATCACATTTTCCTGGAAGTAAATACAAGCAGCCTTCAAGGCAGAATGAGAGAAGTTTAGGAAGCAAAGAGCCAATCAGCTGCCAAACTCACAAAATGTTCCATCTCCTCAGCTCTTAGGAACGTTTGCCATTTTGCAATCTCAAGTGGCCAAAATGGGAGACCTGACCTCTACCGCACTGAAACAAGATTTGTTAACATGTCAGGGTTGCACCCTGTCCCTCTTAATCCCCCATCACCTAAGGCAAAGTTCTCTAAACGTATTTGATTGACAGCCACAGGGAGTGACACATTTTTCATCACAATTAAACACTACCAAATAAGCATCTGAAGGCAAAAAAATCACAAAACAACTGCTACCCTCCCTGTGTGTCATGTACTATATTTTCCAACCTATGTTACTAGAGTTCTTCTGTATTTAACGCTTACAGCAACCCATGAAATATGCTGCATAAACTATTAACAGATTACTAGCCACATTATGGAAGCACTGCTATAAAGAGCAATCTGCCTTTGCCAGCTGGATCTCTGAACTTCGTGAGAGGCTAAACCTGGAAGGCGAAGAATAAAGAAAAGCTTTAGTTTGAATCTTGTGCAAAAAGCAATAAGCAGAAACCAGGTGTGAGAGGAGTACAAACTACTCAAGCCAAGAATGGGAGAGGAGCTTAAAGGTGTTGGTTAGGAGCCCTGTGGGGTTTGGGTCTGCTGTGCGGGCTTAGAGAATCTTATCTGTGAATTTACCAACTGGATCCTTCTTGCTCTTTGGGAAATACAAGGAAATATTAGGACTATTAAAAATTACTTGTAGTCCCCTGGTGGGTTCCTTTTCATGTGACTTTGTGCATGACTATATGGGGCCCTATAATTTATGAGGTTTATTTGAAAAACATGTTTCTTTAAATAATAACATAGAAGCTTACTGCCACAGAACACTTCTTTTCCAACCAGTCAGTGCCTCAGACCCGATCGCCCACAGCTCAGCAACCAAAGCAAAATGGAGGCAGGAAGGAGAAAGCAAAGTGAGTGCTAATACTGTGGCCACACTCACATCCTAGAAGGAGTTCCTCTGTAATGTCCCAAACCACCCCTAAAACTCCGGTAAGGAAAATTAAAGAACAGCCCCCTCTAGGACTCTGTGCCTACCTTCATGATACCAGAGACCATGTACTCAAAGCTTCGATTGTTAAATCCTTCACTGGCAAGGACAAATAAAGTGTACTGGAAAAATCCTCCTGGGCCTGAGTGTGTATGAGTGCCACTCAGAATAACATTGTCTCTTCTGTACAGGGATCCGTACTTATTCTGCAGTCTGTCCATGACCTTTAAGGAAAAAAAAAAAAAGAAGAAGAGGAGGAGGAGGAGGAGGAGGAATACCAAAGAAGGTCAGCATGAGAAAAGGCTCTAATGAGTTCCATTACTGATCTACCTCTTTCAAGTGGTCTTCACTCTACTTCAGTGCGTCATAGGTGGTAAGAAGTACAAGAATCACGGCAATATCAATAGCTAACATTTTGCAGATTTTTAGTGTGTTCAGGCACAGTGACAAGTATTTTATATACATTATGTCACTTAAAAATACTTAAGACAACCCCAAGAAGTAGACCCTGTCAACCTCGGTTTTTAGCTGAGAACACTGAAGTACTGGACACAGAAGTCAAATAATTTTCCCACTGATCTGAGTCTCTTTAACTATGAAGACAGCATTATTATTCCCTCATCCTTAAACACATAGGATTAATATCCAGACATCTGTTCTTAGCACCAGGAATTTAGCACAATGTCTTTATTCTACCTTGAAGATGTTTTTATTCTTATGGAGGATGTAGTGTTTCACTGATTGTGTCAACTTGAGAAGTTTAGAAGCTTAACTAAACTTGGCTGAGCAATTGGCTCAGCAATTCTACACCCTAAGATGTAGAGGAGCCACCCTAGGGTGGATTGTCACCCTATATAAAAGGGAAATGAGAAAGGACAGGGGCATTCGACTCTTCTCAGGAGCTCCAGTCTTCACCTTCAGCTTGTACATCATCTCCTGGCTTCTAGTGCAGACTCTTCCGCTTCCGACTTGGATCCTTCAACCTTCCAGTGTAAACACATCAATCTTCCACTGCAGACCCATTGACCTCCTGATACGGACTTGCACGGACCGCTTCAGTGAACTCCAGACCCTGGACTGAATCCTTTTGTTTCCAGCAAGCAGACACCCTCTGCACACTTCCTCATCCACACTGTGGCTGATTGTTATAAACCAACCATGTAATTTCTTATACATTTGTATATCTTGTGTTATATCTGTTTCTCTAGTAAAACCCTGACTGATACAGAGGATAAAGACAATAAAGAAGCAAATAAATGTATAACATTATACCACACAGTGATAAATACTGTGGAAAAGCATTGCTAGAAAAGGAAAAAGATAGTGGATATTAGGAGATCTCTTTCTGAAAAGGGGGTCTCACAGAGACTTAAATGAAGACAAAAGCCAGTTGTGCAGTGTCTGGGGGGAAGCGTCCAGGTGCAGTGCATGAACTTTGCAAAGGCTCCTTAGCTCCTCTGCTGCCTCATTTTTTAAAATGAAGAATTCACTGCTCCTTGACATAGGCTATCACACCCAGTGGTCTAAGGAAGTCATCCACTCTTGTAAGGATACCCCTGTAATCTGGAGAAAGCCATGTAGGAAGAAGTCATCTCATCAACACTCACTAGCCTCATGAGGGAGCAACCTTAGAAGCAGATTCTTCAGGCTCAGCTATGCCTCTAAGCAACTGCAGCCCCACCCTACCTCTGTATGCCACTTTGTGACACAGAAGTGTCACATGAGACTCATTCTAACACATGTCAAAATTCTCCACCTCTACCACTCTGGAATTTCCACCTATAGTAATACATGACTATTCCTGCTTTAAGCCACTGAGCTTTTGGATGATTTATTTTTCAGCAATAAATAACTAATATAAACCTCCACTGAAATAGACAATGTTCATTGAACTAGACAATGTTCATTGAACAATGAACATCCAAATACATGACTAGTCTTTGTATGGTGTAAATATGCATTAAGCAAATAGACAGAAAATTAATAATACTGCTGAGTACTATTTCTGATTTGCTTAAATCAGCTGCAGTCTAAAGTTTGATATTATTGTTACTTCTTTATGACAGAGCATTAAAATGATTCAACAAAATTATCGAACCCAGAGTAACCACTGTCAACAGTTTCCTTGAGTATTGCATAGTCTGATCAACTGTCTTATTGGGGGAAAATCCCTTTATTTGTATTATTTGCTAATGTTTGTAATGTAATACTCCTATCATAGTCAATGTCAAGCTATCAAGAGTTTAACAATAAACTGATGAGCTTCCTAAACATTTAATAATTGTCCCACATGAGCAGGTACAACCCAGTTCCAGCACACTTCTTGTCACTGAGGAGAAGCAGCCCCTGTGTCGTATGTATATTTAACCTACATAAAGACCTCCACTAAACCTCTTCTACTGTAACTGCAGAGCTGCTCCACCCTCATTATAGACGTGGCTGGTGAAAAATGAAGAAGATTTTATAAACCATCTTCCTTATTAACATTTCCATGCCCCCAAAAGACCAATTATAAGATTTCCATGTCCATATAAGCAGTCCTGTGATGCTAAGCAAATTGGAAAAGAAATATGACATAATGACTAACATTCCTCTGACCAAGCTACTCTCATGCTGCATCCCAGGAAATTTTTGTGTTCCTTCTATTTGACCGTAACTCCAGCTCTAACTTCTTATCATTCCCACATATTTTTCTACATATCAATTACCCCGCTCATGAAGAAGAAAGTTTTATACAGAGAAGGGGAAATAATTTATGAAGGGATGCCATAAAGCTGAATTGAAACCAAAAGCTAATATTCTAACAATTCTGTAGCCAAAACAAGACAGCAGCAGAAAAAAGAACTACAGGTCAACTTGAAATTTCTCCTGACCCTACTCAATATATGTCTAAAGGACTATAACATTGCTTTTAAATTGAATGTATTTCTTCATGCCTATTCAAGAATCAGGTTCTTAAAACTATAGTAAATATGAATCTTAAATTTTAAGACAAAATCTATAAACAACACACAGAAATTTTATCCTAAAGTACAATATCTGATAGGAAGATTGACACATGGTACTTCTGGGGAAAAGAAAAGAAAAAAAGTAAATATTCAATCATATAATAACCATAGGTGCAAAGGGCCGTTAAAATTAGTATGCTTTCCCCTTCACAAAAGAAGGATATTTTAATATGCAGCAAAGCAGTTACATTAATAAAATTAATTGTCTTTAGCTCCCTTCTTTTAATAAGTCTACATTCTATTTCCTGTTGCTGCCACTCTTAGGAGCATGGTGCAGAAAGAGTTAGAAAGTCATTCTGTTTTCCTGCCTGCCTTACTGCTCAGAGATCTTCCCCAGTCTTTATTCCATGCTGAAAATTTCATCAATCTTAGAGCTGAAACCGAAAACCTACCTAAAACTTGGTGCTGTAAATGAGCTTAATGGCACCTATTTCGTTGTATTTATTTTTCTCACTTCCCCTTCTGACAGCTTGAGACTACTAAGCAGGTTCAAAGCCCCTCCTATTGGATCTTAGATTGCATGGCCAATATAGGAAGAAATGTTGTGCAGTGTCCAATGTAGACATGATACCATCTACAAAGTAATACATTAAACCTCTCTTTTCTTCTTCACTCTACTCCTGGTCTACTTTATAATTCTTCTGTTCCTTTTTTTAGAACTTATTTTTAATTGATATGTAATAATTACATATGTTGATAGCTTACAATGTAATATTTTGTTTGAAGAATAGGTTCCATTCATTGCTTAAAAATGAGGGTGGAGTAGCAAGATAGTATCAGTGCTTAAAAATGTGAAACACTTCACCACTTTGTATGTCATCCTTGCACGGGGCCCATGCTAATCTTCTCTGTATTGTTCCAGTTTTAGTATATGTACTGCTTAAGCAAGCATGACTTCTGTTTATTCTACTGTCCCCAGAATTCCCAGTCAGAGCTGTCTTTGGTTCCTCAGAAAAGCAGAATAGCGGAGTGATAATGAACATAACACCAAGAACGCTCAAAGTTTCAGTGCCAATTCTAACAGTCCCTCCCTATGTAACCTTGGATAAGTCACTCCATCCTCTTCAACTTGGTTTCCTAATTCATCTAATCACATAATATTAGAACTCCCCCCATAGAGTTGTTTCAAGATTTTAGTAAGTTTATCTATGCACATATAAACTATATATATTCATTTATTTATAAAACAGTACTTGGATTATCATGAGTACTATATGTAAGCTTTTACATTCATTCTTCCACAAATCTCATTAGCATTTAATTTCATCTCCTATCACAGTGAGGTCTCTTGCCATCCCACTGAAGGCCTCTATGCCAACCTCAAACGATGCAGATAAGATTGTCAGGCAATGTTTAATAATCCTTCCTGCAGCTCTCGTTTCTGTTTGTTGTTCTTTCAGACCTCCAATGCCTTCTAAAGCTCTTCTGTATTAAATGCCCTTTGTCTGAAATACTTGGTATGATTACTGTTTTCATAACTAGACCCCCATCTACAGTGCCTCAATACTAAAGAATCTGCTCATGTCCTCACCTCTAGTTCCAGTTTATTCTAATCGATTATCCTAAAGCAAAACTGTGTTCACATCACTCCACCATATCACATAGAAAAGTTCTGTGAGACTCCCATTCACAAAGTTAAAAACAACCTGGCACCCCAGGCCCTCCACAATTATGACCAATACACACCTTCCAGATACATCTCTAACTGTGTCCCCACACGTCCTAACAGAACTCCTCTGTTCCCTACAAAAGTATCTAAGTCCCTCCTTTGCACTTCTATGTGTGCACGCTGTCCCTTCAGTCTGATCTCTCTCCCTGCCCATTTTAACCATTTCAAATTCTGCCCTCGAGTTACTTCCATTATGAAAATACTTTCCTAATTCCATTTCCTGAATTACCAAGTGATGATGGTCTTAAAAAACTGTATGTTCACAAATTCTGTGACACTTCTCCCTCTAAGAGTTAAAGCTTAAATTTCTTACCTTTAAGTAGGCTGGACCTAGTGAGCTGCTTAACAGAATAGGGTGAAAGTAATGGAATCAGAGTAATGGAATCATTAAGAGTAAGAGTAATGAATCACAGTTATAAAAAGCACTGTGACTTGTTCCTTGCTGTTTGTCTTGGGTCACTTACTCTGAGGGAACCCAGAAGGGAAAGGGATTAGGAAACAGGCTTTCTGCCAACAACCACAGGGGTGAACCTTGCAGGAAGGATCCCGCAGCCTGAGTCACACTACAGATTTCCACATTCTTTGCCGTCATCTTGACTGTAAGCGAACCTAACACAACCACTTAGCCAACTCGGTCCTGAATCTCTTACCCACAGACCATGTGGTGTAACGGCATTTGTTGCTTTGAGCACTATACCCTGGGATAAATTATAAATAGTAATGCATCACTGAACGTTACTTCGGTGAGTTAACTGTGTTTCTGTTACAGTTCGTCCTCCTGCGCCTCAGCCCGATAGGGACCTCACGGGCACTGGGTGTGACTCACGTAGCTGCGTCTCCCCTGTAGTGACAAAATACCTTGCAAAAGGCAAGTGATACAGGCATTTTACTTTCTAAAAAATAGAATCTCTTTTAAAAACATGGGTTCTGGAGTTAGGTGCATACGTGCTTAAAACCCAAGTCTAATCTGTCTGAATTTTAGAAAGTTACTGACCTTCTTAAGACACAGTTACCTTGTTTCCATAATATGAGGATAACCCTCAGTGTCTGGTTGTAAGCATGGGAGGGAGGAAAGCTCCTTTTCCACGGAGGAGATGCTTCCTCTTCACTGCCAGGACGGGGGGTACTGCAGTGATGCCTTAGACCCCTCATCGCACCTCACCAGCCCCTTCACCCAGCAGTGTTTATTAGGTGGGGCTGACACAGGGCAGCGCACAGCCCACATTCGCGGTGGTTGTTCTGAGTGGGGCTCCCGCCTCTGTGCTTTCTCACATTCATGGATCTGTGAGCATTAACGGAGCACATTCACTGCTTGTGATCTAACTGTAGACAGAGAAATGGGGCTGGATGAGGGCTTCAAATTTAACTTAGGTAGAACTGAAAGTCCTTGTCTATTACTTTATG
Source organism: Chinchilla lanigera (assembly GCF_000276665.1). NCBI lineage: Eukaryota > Metazoa > Chordata > Mammalia > Rodentia > Chinchillidae > Chinchilla > Chinchilla lanigera. The sequence continues at coordinate 5,868,436 of NW_004955425.1, read as the reverse complement.
CTAGCCTGCTTCCTTCTCTCCCTCCCTATCCTCTCTCCTTCTCTTTCTCTTTATTTCTCTTTTTTTCCATCTCTCCATCTCTCTGTCTCTGTCTCTCTCTGTCTCTCTCTCTCTCTCTCTCTGATCTTTACAGGCCACAGACCCCTAGGAGTGTCCAAGTATTTTTCTACTAAGCTCAGTGGTCCCCAAAGGTGGGTAACAAAGTCTAAATTTGGAGAAAGTCATAGAAAAATCTGGCAAATTCTATAGTAGAGTTTAAAGATTAAGAGAGTTGATGTTTCATAATCTTCGTTACAGAAAATTTCAAACTCCAACTGAAACAGGGAGATAACAAAAGACCTCGCCCTTCCTCCAGCAGTATTGGCACATCCTTGGAGGGGGGAAATGAAGCAGGAGATAACAGACACCTGGGAGAATGAACCACTAGCCCTTCACGCTGGTGCGGCTGGGCTTAGGTTCTGCTCCCTAAGGCTTGGCCCTCATTGTCCTAACCTAACAAGGAGTACCCAACAGTTACCTACACGAGCAGTTTCTGTAAAGCATGATGTTGAGGATGCGCAGGACCCTGCGGGAAGAGGAGGGGATTTCTCAGAGTGACACTCAGGGGAGGGGAGCGTGGGACATGTCCTGACCAAGAGTGTTACAGAGCGGACAGACAGCCCGGGAAAAACAGCCACGCCTAGGAGGGAGCAGGAAAGAGTCAGTGACGGACATGACAGCCAAGGCCAGGGCACTGGAGGCTCAACAAACAAAGGCCTCACTGAATAGGCGACATTTTCTTGCTCCAAAATAAGTCAGACCTCTCTGAAGAATGTCTCTGTTCTGTTTAAAGTTACAATTAAAGGTGCTTACAAAAGTATGCCCGGTACATGCCCCGAGTTCCTATTGGCCCACGTCTAAATCAAGCTCCTGCTTACAGGTTGATCTCAAATTGGCTGAGATGTATTCTTTTTTGTTGTTGTTGTTGTTTTTGTTTTTGTTTTCCGGTACCAGGAATCGAACTCAGGACCTTGCACTTGCCAGGCAGGTGCTGTGCCGCTGAGCCAAATCCCCAGCCCCATCTTTTTTGTGTATAAAAATCCCTCAACAAAATCACTTTGACAACATATTCAGCCCACCCCACCAGGTTCAGTAACCGAGGGCTCTACAATAAATGCTGCCTTCTGCTTTTGCGCTACAATAATTTCTCAGTCTGCTTTTGACTCTCTGCTTTGCAGTTCTTTCTGGGTTGAGAGAAGAACCCACCAGCCAGATGGTAACAATACAAACACAACCAGAGCAACACATTTAATCCCCATGGGCTTTTCTCCTAGTTTCCACACTTACCAAGCCATGGCTGACATGATCAGTGTTGCATTTTTACTCTTAATCACTAACTCCTTGCAACTATTCTCAATTGTCTAAGAACTTGATAGGAGATTAGTGACTAATAGGCATTCTATGATTAAATGAGCAAATATATAGGAAGGTTACCTGGAACATAAGAAACTTCTACCCAAAACAGTTTTGATCAAGATTACTTAGATGCAATGATGAAGATCATTTTCCTTGTACAACTGTCTGCTGGACTGGCAAGATCAAACTGCTGAAGGCAATAGAAACTCACTGGTGAGAAACCAGGAGTGCTTAATTCCAGTCGCCTTGACCCACAGACTTTTCTTCAAATCGTGCTACGTCTTTCACCTTTGAATTACTTACCTCCAGCCTGAGGCGCTGGGACACCATGCCGATGTCAATGCTGACAAAAGCTACTCGATTTGACCCATCAGGCTCCGCCATGACGAAAGCACGACTGTACAACCGCGTGAGCAGGCCTTGTGCGTTCTGACCAGCTTTGGCATAGCCCATCTAAAGAGAAAACGAGACTCAGGGCCATTCTGTCTCTCTCCCGTGATACCAGCAGCCAGGCACAAATGTACAAGAATAGACTTCTTCAGAGAGACAAAGATAAAATCTATATGATACTGTGGCTCCAGGTGCGATGAAATGTATTTTCCAAAATATAAATAAATAAATACACCAAATAATAATAGAAACTTAAATCTTGCAGAAAAATGTGAAGGCACAGGATGGGTCAGACTGGCAGAATGTGTTCTCATGCATTAGGGCAGGGAGGGGGCTGATGTGGCTTGGGATAGAATTTCGGAATAATGATTATTACACTCTGGGCCTTTGGGGGCCTCTCTGTTCTTTGAAATGGAAGTTTTTTCCTGTTTTTCTTCTTCAAGCTCCACACGGCTGAGGAACATCATGAAGACTGGACATGCCTCCGTGTTGGTTGTTTAGTGTGTGATTTCTTTTTTCTGAGGAAAATGCCATCTTGGCTTTTACCACATTACTGCTCACGGAGTTCAGCCAAATCAGTCACATAGGCCAACTCCAAGCCCCTGCATTGGCCACGTCATAAAACTCACACATCAAAATTATACTCAGGTCTTTAGAACACCCCTCCCCTGTCGGCCTTCCCCTCTTGAGAGTGTTCATTTAGGGTTCACATTGCCAGAGAACTTTTTAGATCAGACAGCTTGGAACAATTAGAATCTAAGATTAATTGCTAAGTGAAAACAAATCCCATCTGACAATATCAAACTGTGGTTCCCTAGGGAGGTGCTGACATAAATAAGCATTTCTATCTAGGCATTTCCAGTAGGAACTACCCAAAAGGTTACATGCCGGCAGACAGCACACTACCCTGACCCACAGAAGTTGCTTGATGTTGGCCAACACTAGATTCCCAATTTTAACTGCAGTCACTTGCATTTTTCAAGTGAGAGATTTAAAGCCTTAAACCTTCAATTCACAGATTTTCTGGTTTGTCTTGACAAAACCCTATAATAAAGAAGTCTTGAGCTCACAGCTCTACTCATACTGATTGATCAATTCACTTTTCAAAGGAGTTGTGGCTGGGGCTGGGGATTTAGTTCAGCAGCACAGTGCCTGCCTGGCAAGAGCAAGGTCATGAGTTCGATTCCTGGTACTGGAAAAAAAAAATCAAAAAAAAAATTTTTAAGAAAAAACAAAGGAGTTGGGTTGACTAAAAGCTTTCCTCTTCCTTATAGGATGCTATTCTTTGTGCTAGACGGCAGAGTCCATTGAAAAGCTAGGAGATGATGATGTAATAGTCAGGGATGAATGCAGGAAGCAAAATAACAAAATCTATTTGTTTCTCCTGAAGAAAATCATTTACCTACCAAATTGATGTCTGATACTTGTCCTGTGCAGTCAGCTCGCCCAACACCAATATGGTAGCCACTGAAGTTCTGAAAGAGAGGAGGCTCTGGGGTCGCTGAAGAGGCGTGGGTGGCTGTGGGACACTCGCTTGCTGGGGTGTGTTGAGTGGTTAAGAAATCATGGCTTCCTGAATCTAAAACAGAGTAAGATATTTGAGAACAATAACTCAATAGGCTTAATTGTCTGCTTCCATTAAAATACATAGGTTCAGGTTTCTAAGGAAAAAAAATCTGTGTCCATTCTCTGATAATAAGATACACACTGAAAAACATCACATAAACTTGTTTAAAATCATGATTCGAAGTAGGATCTTCTTCCTGGACTAGAGATGTTTAAGACTAACAGTTCTAGGCCTTTGTGAAATATCCTCCAACTTCCCATCATGAGTGCTTCGTCGTCACACTCACTCATGCCATTTGCGTCCCCTGCTTTTCTGTTTCAAAGAAACAAAACAGATCCCAGATTCCCACCATACAACCCGCTAAATCCAAACTCTGGCAACTTGTTCCCTCCATTTTCTTTCTGCAGACCCCTCACTCCATTCCTCTCCACCGGCCCGTTTCCACTACTGCCTTCACACGGACGCCACAGCTGTGTCTGCTGTGCTCTGGTTCTTCTTGGTCTTCTAGAGACTTTTGGCAGTGCCGTTGGATCCCTGTGAACTTGGGGATGTGATCCCACTTTAATCACTGTCATACCCACAGGGGCGTGTGTGTGCACACAGATTGTATTTTAAACACACACGAATGTCAAGGAGGCACAGTGACATTCCGATCAAGAGGCAAATGTTAAAAACAAATTGCCTGAGTTTGAAATCCTACTCTACCAGTAATCAAACAAATTGCCTTACTTATTTTGTCCCAGTTTTCTCATTTATGTAATGGACACAATATAAATGCTTTCTGGGGTTCTTTTGAACAACAAATGTGCTGGTACATTTTAAACCTTAGAACAATGGCTGCTACACAGCTTTCATTTTCTTTACATATTTAGATATTATTTATAATATATACATAATATATATCTGTTTGCTTGTTTGTTTGTTTATTTCAAGCCCCAAACAATACCTAAGAGCAGTCAGTGTGACAAGGCATTAGTGGTCACAAAGTATCAAAGGAATTACAGCTAACTTCTGGGATTCTAACATTTCGGAGCTAAAAATATTTTACAAGGGGCTGGGGATTTAGCTCAGCAGCACAGCGCCTGCCTGGCAAGTGCAAGGTCATGAGTTCAATTCCCAGTACCAGAAAAAAAAAACAAAAACCAACAAACAAAAAAAAATATTTTACTGACAAGGAAAATAAAACTTGAAGAAGTGACCTAAGTAAGATTTCATAAAGAACATGAGTCAGGTGCCCAAACCAGGTCTTTACGCACAATCTAATGCTTTTTCCACCAAATTCTATGTGAAGTTAAAACCTGTCCTATCCCCAGATCCACATTTTCTACTCAACATCAAATATTGCAAGGAGAGAAGCAATATTTCTGATTTTGCCTCACAGCTACCAACACAGAAATGTGATACCAACTAAAGCCAAACCTAGCACATAGCCATGGGCAACTTCTTCACAATCTCGAATTCTCAGTCTCCCATCTGTGAAAGGGCACTATAACTAACTACAAATTCCTGCCTCTATAGGAGTTTTGTGATGAGAAAATGGTATAGAGCCCTACTATATTGTTCCATACAAATAAACCAGAGTAATTACTACTGTGAGATACTATGAGTATAATTATTAGTAACCTCCCTGAGTCTCTAATTTTGGGAGCTAAAACTAAGTCCTGAGCCAGGACATGATAGAGAATATGCTGGGAAAGAGAAGAGGCCACAAAAGAAAAAACTAATTTTAAAAATTCCACCTCTGAGCTGGGAGTGTTGACACATGCCTGTAATCCCAGCTACTTGAGAGGGTAGGACAGGAGGATCACAATTTCAAGTCCAGCCTGGGCAAGTTGGCAAGATTTTGTCTCAGAATGAAAAATAACAAGTACTGGAGGTGGAGCTCAGTAGGGTAGCTTCCCTGGGTTTGATCCCTAGTATGGAGGGGGTGGGGGAGAGTCCCTCTCCATCTCATTTTGTCTGAAGCCACCTCTCCCTTCACTTTGGTCAAAGCACACAATCCCTACCTGTCTTCTCAGTTCACAAGTATGTACCTTAACACTGAACAGAGACTATGTATATCATAGACCCACTACCAGTTTTACCTGTAGATGTATTCCACATAGTTTCAAAATTACATTTGTTTCTAATAGCACACACAAAAATATCCCAGTTTTCAAGTTCTCTTCAAAATTCAGGAGATCTAAGACCATGAAACACTGGGACAACAAGCACTCAGGAGAGTAGACCCCCTTCTGCAGAACTGCACCTGCTCCTATACTGTTCTCTCTTCACTCTACATTATTTACAGAGCTTGATTGCCCTGCATAAGGATTTGAGACTGAGGCTTGCTTCTTTAAAGCTTTCAATAATCTACCAGCCATCAGCAGTACAGTTATCCTAGCTATCCCTATATATGTATATGTATGTATGTATGTATATATATGCACCCTTCCTTCTTTCTTTCTTTTTCTTCTGTCCCTCATCCCAGTTGTTCCTTCCTTTGAGCAATTTCTTTCCCTTTCATATTATCTATTGTATGTTTGGGGTTTTATTTACTCTTTCAGGTTCTTAAACTAAGGAGACAATATGATGTTTACACATGTGGGTCCTATTTAGTTCACTTATGAGTATGGTCTCTAGTTGCATCCATTTACCTATAAAAGCCTTGAGTTTATCTTTTTTACAGCTGAACAATACTCCATTGTATAAAAATACCACATCTTTTTATCCATTCCTCAGCTGATGGGCATTTGGGTTATTCCCAAGATTTAGCTAAGACAAATTATGTTGCTGTGAACATGGGTGCACATATATCACTGTGGTATGATATTTCCACAGACCAAATATTTTGTTCTTCTTCTGTCTCCAGGAAACAATGATGCCAACAAGGAAATAAAGGGAAAGAGTAGAGGCTGGGAGCAAAAGCTGATATTGCTGGGCTCTGAACAATCTTGATTTGTGCTTAAGTTGATGGAAAAGCTAAAGGCAAATATGGTCATGTGCTTTTTAATAGGCTACTTGAGAGCAAAGGTAAACTTGATAAAAATTGCTATCAATGCAAGAAGAGTAATTAAAGGAAACAAAGATGGCCATCCAAACCACTGAAGTACACACTGAGCTATCAGCAGACATCTTGTCTTGATATCCCCAGTAATCAAAAAATTTTCTGCAGATGTAGCAAAAGTATCCCAGAGGGCCAGTGACACTTGCCTTTGTGGTTTTCAATGGTCCCACTGGTGATAAACAAGAGGCTGAGAAGTGCCACAGTGATGGCAGTCATCATCACAAGGAGGAAAATCAGGAATGTCTCCAGCATGGAGAAGGTGCGCTTCGCCATTTCTCCTGAGATGAAGCAGAAATGGAAGAAGAAACATGAGAGAGGAAGAAAAAGGCCAAGTCACAAATTAAAATGCATGCACTTCAAACTGCCCAAGGGTAATAGAAATTAGCGCTCTCATATTAATTAACAGACTCCACCAAGGCTGGGAAGTAGAGCGCACCTACCTCTAGCTCCATATTTCAAGCCCATGACAGCCAAGCCCAGCCAATCACAACACATTCTGAGAAGGTGCGAGTATGGTTGCAAACCACAGCACAACACTCCTCCTGCAACCACCACCTAGGACTTGGCTCTGGCAGCTGAGTTAAATCTATTTCCTCCTCTTGACTCAAGGGTACTGCTTCCTTTATGACAGTGATGGCTGCTGATGGGTCTGCACATAGGCCGGGGCCAGGAATGCTGCCAGAAAAGATGCTTGCTACACACACACTGCTGTGTGCAGGAGAAAAGTGACTGGGGTTAGAGCTATACTCCATGTCCTTAGCAAAATTATCTTCTCCAGATGGAGGCTGAAGCCTATAACTTTGGTCTTTGTGTACTAATTTTCAATTATTACCTGGTGAGGAGAGGATATAGGAGAGGGGGTTGGCATTTCTAGTCTCAGGTGTTACTAAAATTTCTCTTTCGGTGATCAGAATTATCCCACTCGTGTTGCATTCTATGCTGTGTAAATGCACTTTTTATAGGTTCCTCTCAATGTTTTTGAGAAATCAGCTTTCAGAGGGGGGCTATGAAAGCTAAAAATCTCATGTACTGCAATAAGAAGTATAATATAGTGGTTAGAAACTGAAATCTAATTCCAGCTTAAGTCTCACTCCTGCCACTGACTGGATCACCTTAGGAAATCCTCCTTCAATACTCAATCTGTTTCTCCATCTCCAAATAGGGATACGATGATAATTCTAGAGCGTGGCTCATAGATTTTCTCTAAAAATAAGATGATATGATGCAAGTAACACTTACTTTCTTCCACAGGATGTAGTAAGTGTTCAAAATGCTAGCGCTTATCATTAGGTTTCAGAGTAACAAAGACTCGGTGCCCCTGTCTTTGAAAGAGGAATTATAAGAAGCTAATGCTAAGGGATGATCAGAGTCAGAGATGAGATCTTCAAAGTCCATTTTCCTAACTCGTGCATTAGGATATCTGAGCAATAATATGCACTTGGGATTCCAGGACCTTTCCTCGACCTTGTGCCTGTGATGTTGCTAAACATCATGGCCCAAGCAACCTTTTGTTTTGTTTCAATTTCACCTACTTGAAAAATTAAAAGACAATTTGTATAGTTTCATTGTAAAGATAGAGTTTGCATTTATAAATCTGAAAGTTCACATTTTCTCTCACAGTCAAAATATGGCAGCAGCTACTGTTCTGTTTGGGTAGAGCAAGCACTCTTCAATGTGCTAATCACAATGTGCTAATCACCAGCCGGCCTTATCCCATTAAATCAGGTCCTGCTCTATGCAGGCATTTGATTTTGCAATCCTAGGTCTAGAGGTAAAACATCAATATGACAGCAAACTCTTCAGAGGTAGGACAGAATGAGGTTGATCAGAGATACTGGACATCTCCTTACATCTCCTGGGTACTGGAAAACTTTCCTCATCCTTTTATCGCCACCACAATCACCACAATCTCAAATTTAGGACAAAACTAGTTCCACTGGTGTCTTCCTCCCAACTTCTATCATCAGTCCCAGGAATCCCAAAGCACACCAAAGACATACTTCTAAAAGTTTGATAACTAAAAGGACGTATTAGACTGTAGCTGCTTTCCCACAGAAAACTTCAAAACCATTACACCAGTTCCTGTTTAAGGCTTTATTTTCTATGAGCCTTCTTCCAAGCCAAGATGACCAACAACTGGATGTCCCAAACCCACAGCATCAACACAAAGACTGTGTGTGTAAATGTAGTCATGCAATACCAGCCTGTGTATCAAATTGGTGGTACAAATTTATATATGTATATGTACTTTTATTACATGAAATTTAATTTTGTTATATACTGTATATAGCTATAGAGATACATAGATTTTTTTTTTTTTTGGCTAGTTTTTGCTCTACCAAACGGATAACCACTGCCAACCTTCTAGATAAGACAACAATGGCATTTGATTCTACATAAAAATTTCTACCTCTTCCTCAGACTTGAATGATCTACCACACACATTTCACCACTCAGTTTAGCTGCCACAATTGCAACCAAGACATTAATAATCTTTTGAAACTATGTTGGCTAACTTTACCATCACCTTTAGTGAAATCAGAATGTAGGTCAGCACTAGTTATTTCTCCTTGAAGATTAAAATGTGAACTTGAGCACGAAGCAGAATGTAAATGCACCTTCAAGAGCTGAGCCCATGATTACATCTGAAGTGATTCTAGATTTCATAATTATTCCCACTTAATCTGTCACAACCTACAAGCTCAGTGATGAGACTCTAGTGACACAATAGCAAGCTATTTAACATATCGTTTATCACACTGGAGTCCCTGCTTTTCAAGGTGTCAGTAAAAAGTAACAATTTGGAAAACTGGGTTTTGAAAGCTATGAAAATTAAGCGGAAGCTTTAAGATTTTCTCAAGATCTCTGACACAGTAAGGTGACTCTTGCTTCCCTTTCTTCCCTCCCTCTCCAACAAAACAATCATTCTTACCTGATTCTACTACTCAGGAGAGTATCTGTATTCTAGTAAAGCAAAGCGCTCTTCAGAACCTGGTTCCCTTCGCACATTGCTGGGCTTAGACGTCTCAGCACTTGGAAACCTGCTGAAGAAAGAGTTTTATAGTCACATCCAGGACATTAGCATACCTTTGTAGGCTTGGTACCAGGATAAGATTAAAGTGTATTGATAAAAAAAAGGTTAATGTGCAAATTCTCCCAGGACAACTGTTGTTGGAGACAGAAATTGCAGAAGGCCTCCTAGACTGAAGGTCATTTCAAACCTTATACAACTCTTCCGGCATAACAAGTTCTGTGGAAAGCCTGAAAGCCAGCAATCCAGAGCGCTCTCTCGCACTCTCTCTCTCTCTCTCACACACACACACACACAAAAAAAAAAAAGCCAGTAAAATATTAAGAAGTAATTATCTGGTGATGGATGGTTTTGGTTTTCGTCTTTTTGCCTCTTGGTGTTTTCTGAAATAGCCATTCATCATTTTGTAACGGGGAAAATAAAATGTCTTTCCTTCTCATAGAGAATGTATTCTACCAAATAGTATGAGAAACAGTGGCCCACAAGAGACAAAGAAAACAAGAAATGTGCCGACTCTCCTGCTTGTTTGTTTATTTGTTTATGTTTCCTAGTAACTCGCAGGTCTCCAGAATCCCACTTATATAGGCTGTTAAATTCTTTGCAGAGTGAAAAAAGAGACCAGCCCCTAAAGTTCCAGTTGAAATACTAGAGCTATAAATGCCTTTGGCGAGGTCATTACTAATGCATCTCAGATGTTTTTCAGCTCCTACTGAAGGAAATGGGTTAAATCACGGTAGTAACCAATTTTGATATTGACTATGTAGAATCCTAGGTTACAAGCAACAGAAAATAAATCTATCTAATTTAAGGTGGGTAGAGCAGGCAAATTTATGGCAAAAAAAGCTAAGATCAAGCTCAGGAAGGCCAGAAATCAGGAAGGCTCTGTATATCTAGAGATAGGATCAAGGCTGTGGGACCATCTCTCTGCAGCACTGCCGTTGAGATGGACGCTTCTCAGGTACCGTAGTTCTCTGAGTTGCTCCCCCCAGGGTTGGATTCTGGCTAGCCCACCTCAGGTCATTTACTGACCCTTGCCTTTGAGAAAACTTCAGTGAAAATCTTAATAAGAACATGTACAGAGGGAAGGACAGTTTTCCCAAATGAAATCAAGATGGAAGAGATACTGGATAGATGAAAACGGTCCACTAGTGAAGTGCCGCTGGGTTTCCTTCTCTCGTTCTCCTCCTTTGCAGTGGGAGCCTCCAGGCTGACTCACGGCCTCCTCCAGACCTCTTGGGGTTTCTCATTCATCAGAAAAAGGAGCCACACTGTGGCCTTGTCTTAGTCACTTTCTCATTGCTGCTATACAATACAGGACGCCTACAGTTTAAAAGAGGAGAGACTTATTGGGGCTCGCAATTTTTAGAGGATTCATTGCACAGTTGGCCACCTCAAACACAGAATGGGTCTGCTGCAAAGGAAAGCTGCTCATGTCGTGGTAGCCAGGAAGCAGAGAGAAGGGAGAGATGAGGAAGGAAGATCCACTCTTCCAGGTCAAAACCACAGTGACTCCCCTGCAGCCAGTCCACCTTCCACTAACAGCAAGTTAGCTGGAACCTCCCGTGATCAAATCCTCTTCCCCGCACACAAGGCTTTTAGGGTGATTGTAGATCTAAACCACAACAGGCCCTTTCAAACAGTCCTGCTCAAGGGTGACACCCAATCCAGTCAGACAGCACCACTTTAACCAGTGGTCAGTAGGTTAGATAATGTACCACTGCTCTGAGCTAACATTTGAAGGCCCCTATCCGATCAATAAAGGGGTGAGAATCATGGAGATTCCACTTGTGGCAGAGGAGGAAAGATGTTGGGCCTAGGAGACATGGTGCCCTTTAAAAGAGCTGCTCTGACAGCCAGATACAAGACTACACTAGGGTGAGATGAAGATAGAGTCAGCGCAGATATTCTAGGTTGTGTGTGTATTTTGTGTCTGCCTGAGGGACACTCACATAAATCTTGTTACCAAGCATAAGCTAACTGCCCTTCTCTACCTCAAATATTCACTCACATCCGTATACTCTGTGCTTTTTATAGATGAGGAAATAGGCACAGAAAGATAAGTAGTTTATAGAAGAAAAAAAGAAGGTTAAAAGTGAGCATGGTTTGGCAGGGGTTATTGTAGAATGCAAGCCCAAGCCTCTGGACCCTAGATAAGACCTCTTACCCTTCATCAGATTACCACTATCTACATCACCTTGACCTGGTGATGGCATGGCAGCCTCTGGGGGTATGAAAGTCCACATGTTCACTCGTATTACAGTTGATGGAACAAAGCCATGTTCTCTGTGTTAGCACCCTCCCACACAGGAAGAAACTACCCATTGCAAATTAAAGGCAGCTAAGGAAACTGTATTCAAGCTAGATTTTTTCCCAGATCTCAACTCTTAAACCACTAAGTCATAATACTAGCATCACAAACTTGCTTAATATTTACTTATTCACGCCATTACCTTCAACATTTTTAAATGTTTTGATTAATATATAGTGACAGGACATACTTATGAAGTGTAATGTGATTTTCAATTCAGATAAAATGTGTACTAACCAAGTCAGAGTTACTAATGTTCCCACTGTGTATCATTAGTTTGTCTTCAAACCCTTCTCTTCTAGTTATTTACAAAACATAGATTATTGTAAGCAAAGTTTACTCACTGGCATAGAACACTAGAATTTCTTGACCAATCTAACCGAGTTAGTTTTTAAAAGATGCTAGGGAATCGATTCATTTTCTGAAAACTGATACCAAAAACTAGGGAGAAAGTAAGAAATAAAAAATTACTCTTCTTTTACTGTATAAACATATTTTGGGAAAGTCAATTAGTTGAGGAGGGACAATTTCTCACCCTGGAAGTATTATAGCTAGGAAATGCGGAGGAAATGACAGGTGTAATGGGGTTACAGAAAGTCTTACCTTGCCTTTCAAAAATTCTTATCAGAAAGTGAAACCCACATGGGAGCAGCCTCTAGATCTTAGTGCTTGTTCACAGGAAAAACAAACAGCATATGTCAGAGGGCACTGTGAGGATACAGTAAGCAAAATCCAGGCTGGGGAAAGCTCTGTAAAATGCATGACGTCATTTCCTTAACAAACAAACTCCAGTGGAGAAGGAAAGAAAGAAGGGCAAGAGCAGGAGGGAGAGGTGGAGATGTGAGCAAGAAGAGCAAGAATAAGATGAGTAGAGGAAGGGAGAAGAGGAAAGAGGGAAGAGAAAAGCTATAGAGTAAAAAAGCATTAAGAGACATCTCAATCAATGGTATTTTAAGCCCAAAACCAACATTATGTACAGCCTGATCCTTTTGAAGCTATGAGACAATCTAGGAAACTTCTATACTGTGTAGATGCTTTGCCAGTACTGAGGGATTATTGTTAAAGTGCTAGCATGATAAAGGTACTGTGATTATACTTTTTGAAGAATTTTTTAAGAACAAAAAATACAAAAATTGGATGGATGGATGGATGGGTGGATAGACAGTTTGAAGAGATGAGAAGACAGCTGAATGAGAAATAAAATTCTTTCTTTGCTATGCTGGTTGACAGGCAAAGGGTAGGTTGAAAACACTGTGGCAGATATCATGGAGTGTTTCACTCAATACACATGTGAGAAGCTAGTGAGCAGAAGTGGACACCCATTTGCCTTGATTTTCTCACGTGCTTAAGGTTCTGCTTTTCAGATGTACTGGGATGTGGCTCTGACTAGGAACTGACTGATACACTTGGAGAGAAGGGGTGTATGGGGCATCCACTGTACTAGGTTGGATCTTGGCAGCGTGACTCTCAGATGGCAGCCTACCAGCTGGTCCCTGACGGTGCAGTCTGCTTCCTTCTTCTGTAACCTTGACCAAGGCAGGCTGTCCCAAGGCAGCTCAGTTCTATGATTTAACCTGGAGAGCTGTTTCTGGGAGCTCATCCTTAACCCTCTGTCTTCAGCCTTCCCCACGATGCTGAGAGTTATCTCTACCTATCCTTTAATAAAGCCTTTTCTCTTTAAGCTCCTGGAGTGGATTCCGTTATTTCTAGCAAAGAACCTGTCCAAGCTAAATCTCACATTCCAAGAATCAGACTCAATTATATGCCAAGTTGTCTCTAAGAATATTTTTAAACTGAAAAGTAACAAGCTGTCTGACACAATAAGTTTTATTAGGTCCAAAAAAGCTTAGTTTAAAGTATGCAGGGTGAGGATTACCATCTCATGATAATGCACAGGAGAGAAAAAACTCCTTGAACCCAAAAACAGCTCCATAATTACTTCAGGAAAGATTCACCTTTCTACTTGCCTCAGTTTAACCTTTATTTCAACCAGCAAGTCGTGGAACAGCAGTCCCTTCCAATCTAGTTGGGATGTATGTTTTTTATTTAAGCACTTTTGAGCCCATCATGCGCCAAGTCTAAGGCTACAGCAAGGGATATGCCACAGTGAGCCGGGCAGGCCAGGTTCCCAAAGGAAGTCCCAGATTCAACCAAAGTTGCAGGGCAGGAAGAAAACAGAGCATGACAGAAGAGGACACCACCAATCTTCTCCCCTTGCCAAGAAATTCAGAAAACCCACAATCCTATCAAAGAATACAAGTAGATGCTGACAATCCTGCATTTTCCAGCACACAGGGAAAACTACATCAGAGTTTCTCTCTTTACATTTACCCTACTTCTGCCCTCAGTAAAAAGGAAAAAGATAAAAAGGCATTGAGGGGTGGGGAAGGGCTGGGATTTGAATTGAAAGATTATGATTTGTTTCCTGAATCTCTCTGAGATTTATTTTGCTTTTTATAAAAACAGAGATCTTAACAAGAAATTACCTTGTTTAAAGTTCTCTGCTGCTTGTTTGTTTGTTTATCTGCTGAGACAGGGTCTTGCCATGCAGTTCAGGCTGGTCTTGAACTCACCGAGTTGGCCTTGAACTCTTGGCAATCTTCCTGCGTTAGCCTCCCGAGTGCTAGGATTATAGGAGTGCAACACCATGCCCAGATCTCTGCTAATTTTGTAACAGGATACAGTTAATTATTACATTAGGTTAAGTGTGCATGCCCAAGACTGTGTACGTTTTGTGTGTTTTCAAACCTATAGCCCAGTTATCTTTTCTTGGTGCATCTCCTATGGCTGCTGATTCCAAAGATCTCCCTTATAGTTTGATAAGCTCTGCCTTGAAAGCAGAGTGTCTTTTGCTACTTTCAACACATTCAGAGGGTTTAAAATCTAGACAAAATTGAAATTGCAAAACCTCCCTATTTCTCCTTTTAGATATGCAGTACAGAGCTCCATAACCTTTTCAACAGTATTTGAGAATCATTCCCTAATGATTTGTCTTTTTCCAAAACCACAGATAAGAATTTCTTCCCCTTGGCAGTGACAAATGTGACTTGTTTGATATACAAGATTACAAAGGTAGACTGGGAGAAAGCAGGCCACAGCTGCATTTATCATCATTTCAGGGACAGCGTGACAATATCTTTTGATGTAGCTCTTGGCCTCTGCATACATTTCAGATTCTTAGCTAGATCTCCAGCCTGGACTGTGCACCAATGGGAAAAGTTCCACATTACCCTTCCATAGAACCTGGAAAAAGAAAGACTAAAAGAGAAAAATCTGATCATATTAAACTCCATCTTGACTCAGTTGGTATTTTCTCTCACTAATGCAGGGAAGAAGGAAGGAGAGGCCGAGCAGCGTTTGGCATGAAGCTATATTGTCTTTAACATATTGGACATGAAGAAACCTGAAGAGGAACCCTGAGTGGTAAAAATCACCCACTTCCCCGCCTGGAGCAAACTCACGGGCAACCATGCATTAGAGCAGCCCCGCTTAGATCAGTCATGAAACAAAAGGGAAAAGGAACCAGACAATCCCTTTGCCAGACAGAGCGGAAGTGTACCATTTCTCATGTTCTCTGTCGCTGCAGTTGTCTAAGCCTTCCCAAGGGCAATCCAATTAAGATGTAGGCATGTGGAAGAAGAAAAGATACTTGCTGTGGTACATACCTACCTGGAAGGTTAATGCCTGTAGGAGGATTTAGCACCTTAGGTTTGTCATTGATTTGAGATAGTGATAGAGCTAAGTGACATCTGAAATATCCAAGCTCAAAAGATATAACCAATGAAATAAGAGTGTCTATCTGATACTCCCTCTACTCTGTGGAGGCCAGCACCAAGCCTTGATGTGACCTGGAGACTGAGGTAGGACCTGAATCCAGAGGCAGAAAAGTTAGGGCTGGAAACCCGGACTTGAGATGAGTAAGCTCCCCAAGAGTCTGAGGAGCCAGCCAAGGAAAGTCTATGTAAGACAGCCAGATTAACAAGGGGAATCACCCGGGAATCTTGAATTTGAAGAAGTTGAAGACAAGATCCAACTTAGGTCAGAGCCCAGGCAGGGTCAGACAGGGACAGAATCAAAGCTACAGTTGATGAAGCACTAGACCAAAGGGGTTGGAGGGTGGGTACATGTCTTACACAAGCGGTATGCATAACTCCAGTTTATGAGTCAGTAAAATAGAGACTTGTATGGGTTGGGCTGGCTTATCTAGCCAGTACAAGAAAGATAATAATTAAAACAACAACAACTTTGTGAGCTCCTACATGTAGACACTTATCAAGCCAGGGAAAGAACAGTCACCTTTAAAAATTATTTTTAAAATAAAATGAAATAAACTTGAATTCTTGGTATGTTCCAGACACTGTCCCAAGAACATTGCTGAATTGCCCCATGTAGTAGTCATAATAATTCTATGAGGATCATACTATTCCATTCTGCAATTAACATTTGAATTGAAAAACTGAGCCACAGAGAAGTTAAATAAATACCCAAAGGCAACATAGGCAAGCTAGATTCAAAACCAGATCATCTGCCCTCAGAGTTCTCTAGCTTATTAGCTATTATGTACCATAAGTATGTGCCCTTTAGTAGTACCAACGTACTTGATAACCTCAGAATAACAATAAGATAATGCATACAAAATAATTAAAATCCACAACACCATTATAAAAAGAACTCAAACATTTAGACTCAGCGATTTAGAGAAGTAAAGATTCATCAAGGCCAAGCCCCTTATCACAGAGATAAAGTTAAGTTACTTGCCTAAGGTCACTGTGGTGAGTACTAGTAGCCCGCATTCAGATCTGCTTCTCTACACTTTCGTGGTAAATGGCAAGGTGATGTTTCCCCTTCCAGTGGTGACTGCCAAAAACCTGTGGATGGCAGTGACATTTGTCACTTCTAGACTGAACTATATCATATGGAGGCATCTGAGAGGGGGTGTGGTGTGAGTTGCGCATGGCCTGTCTTCCTCCGCCATGGTTACCATGCGTCCCAAATGCCAGGTTACAAGATCTCTGAGTCATCGCATGGAAGATACCAACCTGAGAATCATTAGACCAGGAGGAGGCTCAGCATGACAATAAGTAAATATTTGCATGTTAAGCAACAAAGGGGGGGGCAAACCTCCTACCCATCCTGATTAATACAACTGCAATGCCAGTTAATAAAAATGACTCAGCAAAATTATAAATCCTCTTTTGTAATTTCTCAGTCCAATAAACACCTTAAATCAAATGGTTTTATCTGTACTTTTCAAAAGCATTAAAATTTCTTTAATTCAATATCAAATTTCATGCAACTTCAACTCTGACATAACCAAAAATAGGAAGCAAATAAGAAATTCCTCCAAGTTGCAAAAATGCATGAAATAAAGCCCATCCCTTTTATGCCATGGGGCAAGCACTAAAATTCATTCAGATCATGATGAATTCTATTTTACATACAGTTCACACCAATTGTTCTTTTTCTTCTGATCATAAAAAATTAGAATAATCCAGGTTTTTGGAAACAAGCACACAGGCAGCAAAACTGAAAGCTGAAAGAGCTGGAAATGAAAATGGCTCAAAAAAAATATGCCTCAGTCCATTAGTGACTGGAGTGAAAATCTGGGTCATTTAAGAGCCTCTGAGATAGAAGAATGTGAAACATGTTTGAAAATACTTTTCTTCAAGATTGTTTATTTTGTTTTGTTTTTCCACTCTGGGATTTAAAATAAGGATATGCAAGTTTTAAAGCTACTAAAAACAAAACAAAAAAACAGAAACAAAGAGATAAACTAACCCATTTCAAAATGATACTTTTTTGTTAGGGTGGGCTTTGGGGAACTTTCCTGGTCACCATTTTACTTCACCATATTTTAAATTGCAGAGCAATGACCATATATTATGTTTGTGCTACAAAGGTAATTTTTCTAAAGGAGTGAATTTAGGTAGATGCGAAAGTCACATAGAATGAATAATTCTCCAACCAGGCAAAAAAGGAGATGTTGACTTTCCTACTCACCTCTAAGCATCATCAAATTAAGAATGAAAGCAAAGTTTCTGCTTCGTTTCTGAGATGTGTGACTCCATCCTGGTTGAGTTCATGAGTGAGCGGATTGAGCACCTGGGATTTTAGTATATGCGCTGCTGAAGGTGGCGCAACACATACAGCTTTTCGAAGTAACGAGGCATCAGCCAATCTGGTCAGGACTCATGGAGCCAGGTGTGTTCCACCTGTTTATTCACTTCACTAATCAGGAAATAATCTGAGCTGCCTGCTATGCCCAGGTGAAATAACCCCTGGGTGTACCATAAAGATAAAGTTTCTTCTTAACTGGATGACTATATTGGTATTTATGTGCGGGACTCAATTACACTAGTTTGCCTGGATCTATGACCAAGTTGTCAAAACTGCCTTGCAAATGAGTCCAAAGAGCTGAAGATAAGATTGAAAGTACCGGTTTTTCCATTCCTATGTGTCAGTTCTGGGGTTGATATATTTAGAATGGTTACTGGTCGAGTGCTACCCAATCAGAGCAGATGCCAGAGCAAACAATGGTAGGGCTGTGTTCCTGCTGAGTGTCAGGCAGCCTGGGAGAGCTTCTTTTTAAAGAAATTATGAGATTTGCATTGGTTGAGAGTTTTCTTCATTCAAAGACCCAATCACTGAGTTATAAACTTCAGAAGTAAAACAAGTAGTCAAAACATAAAATAAAGCCCAAAAGAAAGAAAGCCCGCCAATCACACCTCATACTGCTGAAAAATTACTTCACTCCTTCTCGAAGGAAACAAACTAGCCGTAGTAGTTCTATAAAGTCTTAAGGGCATCGTTAAAGGGTAAATCATTAGAAAACTGGCATGATGTCTCCGACAGAAGCACCAGCACTACTGGGTGAGGATGCCTCTACCCAAACCACAATTTTGTCACATCAAAATACAATTATGCAATGAAATAAAGCATCTTGTTGTAATATGGGTGAATTATAAGCAGAGTTATGCTTTAAATCCCTCCAGAGGGAGAGAAAACAAACCCAGTTTGTAGAGGAAGAAAATGAAACCATAAGCGGTGCTTCTTTTCCCAGAAAAAAAGAGGGTTGCATTTGTGTGAGGCAGGCTCACACTCTTATCTGAGGCAGAAATAAATATACGGACACAGTTAGGGCTGGGGATGTAGCTCAGTGGCATAAGCGCCTGCCTGGCAAATGCAAGGTCATGAGTTTGATTCCTGGTACCAAAATATATATATAGAGAGAGAGACACATTTAAAAGCTCTCTTAAGAGTTGAATGTTTTAGAGCAGGTAATTGTGTGAAAGAACCCTGAAGGTTCTATTTTCAAGAAAACAGCACCAAATAACAATAGCTATTGAGACAATGGGAATGAGTAACGACGGTCAAAATCAGAAAAATCTGTGCCCTGTTGTGGTGGTTCACCTTAGTTGTGTCAATTTGATTGGCTTGGGAGCTCCCTAGGGGACTAGTAAATCGCACTTCTGGGTGTATCTAGGTGGGTCACAGAGGCATGGCCCTGGTATTATAGCAGGTCCCTCAGTCCTTCGCTTCTGGCACTGTTTACCTCCTCTCCTTCCTGGTTGCCATGAACTAAGCAGTTTTGCTCCACCATGCCCTTCTGCCGTGATGTTCTTGCCTAGCAGGCTGCCAGCTATGTACTGGATTCCCTGAAATTGTGAGCCAAATTAAACTTCTGCTCCTTTAAAGTCTGTCACAGTGATGGGAGACTGACTACCATAATACACCTAGCTAAAGGGGACAGCTGCCATTCATTTGTGCTGTAAGGAAATTTGGGCCCAGTGCCGATGGAGCTCCCATTTTTAATGAAAAGTCAGGACTACAGACGTTTATCACAAACTTCTTGATTTTTAAATGTAGGCAAAGAATTCTGAGAAAACAAAACAAAATAGGGTTATCATTCTTCAGGTCAGCACTACACAGGACAAACTGAAAATATGTGGTCCGTAAGTTGTAATCTATGATACAATCCTTTCTTTCCTGCCTTCAAAACTATTTTCTGAGCATCTGTGGAGTACCAGATCTGGTGCTAGGGCTAAATGATATAATTCAGAAGGCCAAGGTCCTGCCCTCAAACATCTTACAATCTGGGCTGGGAATATAGCTCAAGGACAGTGTTTACCGATCATGCACAAGGTTCTGGGTTCAACCCTCAACACTGAAAGGAAAAAAAATCTTATAATTAAATGTAGTCAGAGGTGATACATAGGTAACTCTACTGTGAGTACCTTGGGGGTCTGTAATAGGAAATCTTATTAAATGGGGTTGTCAGAAATGGAGATAAAAAATGGCTTTGCCAAAGCAATAACATCTAAGTTGAGACCAAAAAGGTAGCTGTTAACCTAGTATATCAGTTATCTTTGGCTACATAACGAACCACTCCAAGATTTAATAGATTAAAATAACAGCAATTTATTCAGCTCACAATTTTGTGTGTTAGCAACTGGGGCTGAGCTTGGCTGGACAGCTCTAACACACAGCTGGCTAACACACTGACCAAGCTGCTGGTCTAGGGTGGCCTCCACTTCAGCAATTTATCTTTGCCCTTCAGGGTCTCTGATTCTTCCCCAGGCTACCCAGGGCTTGTGCACATGGCAACTGGGAAATCTGGCAAGAGGAGGAGTGGAAACATGCCAGCCTTTTCATTGCCTCGGCGCAGAGGGGGCTCGCTGTGAACTTCCTCTGCGTTCTGTTGACCAAAGCAAGTTCCAAGCCCAGCTCCGATTGACGGGGAGGGGAGATGGTCTCCACCTCCAGATGGGAAGTCCCAGAAGGTGCAGAAGGTGTGGTAACAGGGAGAAGAACTGCAGCCATTTTGGCAAAACTTTTCACCAGATAGGAAGGCACAGTGTGTGCAAAAGCCTGAAGATAATTGAGAGAGAAAAAAAGAGTTTGAGAAATTCCAAGTGAGTTGGTGTGACAGGGGTGTAAAAGCAAAGGGGTTTTTAGGGGAAGGTGGCGAGGCGTTCAGAACAAGCACAATCACGAGGGACTGTAGCCCAATAAAATCGAAAGATTTTTTTCAAACCTTGTCACCCCACAGATTATCTAGATGGTAAATACAAAACAGCCACTAAAATACCATGCAAAGTTAAACATAAATGTCCAAAATAAAGTGCTCCAGGAGTTCATACTCTTCTGAAACATTAGGGGAGGTGTCATAGTGAAAGTAGAATTTAAGGTGAACTTTGAAGAACAAAAAATGACTTTGCCAAGTAGAGTTCCAGCAAGGAGGCCAAAACCTGAGCATTAGCTGAACTGCGGGAGCAATAAAACCCGGAATGTGTACAACAGCACGCAGAGCTAAGGACAGCGCTTCTGAGCTTGTTTCTACCTTAGCATCCTAAAAGGTGATGCATACATGAGACGCTCTTTCATATTCACACCTGATTATGCCCGAGTTAAGTAAGGCAGGACATGGAGTTAGGTATGAACGCCAGCTCTCTGACTGCAGCCTCGCCCTCGCCCACCCACTGGTCCTCTGTGACACTGAATCTAATGCAGGATTTTGTAGGACGGCAGTGAAAGATACAGATGAGAAGCTTCATTACAGGCAGAGCCTGGAGGTGCTCAGATGGCAGGCTAAGGAACTGAAACTTAGGGAAAGCAGTAAAAAGTGGCTGAACATTTTTGCATAAAATTTTTTTGCATAAAATTGCATTTTTCAATCATTTATCTAGCAGAAATGTGTAAAATAAAGCAGAAAGAGCCCAGAATGTTTCTTCCCTAGCCTCTTCTATGCCAGGCATTGCTAATCAATCACGAGACTTTTTTCCTAAGAGGCTCAAATAGATCCTTCAAATTCTTCCCAGCCAAGACTGTAATGGTGATGAGGCGGGATGAAATTTAATGAGCTAGAGGCAGGCAACTACCTAAGAGGCTGAGACACCATTTAAGAGGGAGGGCAGTGGAAATGGGAAAGGAAAATGCCTTGAAAAGTGCTGGGGCAGCATGTCAAGAGAACTTGGAACTTGCTTAATGAAAGAGTGGAGGAAGTAACCAATTATCACTCAGGTTTTCTAAGGCTGTGAGAGAACTGTGATGCCACTAACCAAAATAATAATAATACTATGTTTTTAATTAGAAAAAGAAAACTTGGGAAAATACACTGGGAAAGGAAAAAGAAAATGGTTAAAGTTTGAGTGTTTGGTATAAAAACCAGACCTAAACACATCTGAAAAACTAGGTGTGATGGTGCATACCTGTGACCCCAGTACTCGAGAGGCTAAGGCAGGAGGATTGTCGTGAGTTCAAGGCCAGCTGGGCTACATAGCCAGCTAGGCTACATAGCAAGTTGAGCTACTGTCTCAACCCCCCCACTAAAAAAAAAAAACGGAATAAATAAATAAATATAAATAAAAGCATCAGAATTAAGGTTGAGTCTAAAATTTGTAACAAAACTGAGAATTCATGAATATAACATTTCCTTCAAAGATTCTCACCTACATTGAAAGTATGCATGTGGAGACAAACCCCTTTCTTATTTCCCCTAAAAGTATTACACTGCTCAAGAGTCTCAGTAGAACTAAACAGGAGGAAAGATGAAAGACTGATGCAACAGGTTTTTAAAAAATTTTTGTTTTGCTTGTTTTTTGGTTAGTTGGTTTCGGTGCTGGGAATTGAACTGCCCACTTAGCTTGCACACATTAAGCAAGGTGAGACACACCCTCAGCCTCTATTTTGTTTTCTTTTGCATGAAAATCTGAAGAAATGACTCCTGCATTGCATGTGAGGCCACGACCACAGGAGTGCAAGCTGAGGGTCCTGACTTTCAACTTTAGCTGCATCTAAAGCTCTGACTTGTGAGATAGGTGAAACACTCGATCATGCTACGAAATGCATTGTTTTGCCACGTCCAGCTCAGGATGGTTTTCATGTAATAAACATGGGTGCCACTGTTCAAAGGAGGAGAGCTGCATTTTAAGCAACCTTCTTCTCAGAAATTCATTGTGGTTTAGTGTATGGTTTCTTGATTAAGATTCTCTGAGTTCAAGTTTGAGCACTGCCCTGTGAGGAAGTCACTTACTTTTTCTGTATGTTCATTCCCTCACCTGAGCTAATAGTATCTACTTATGGTTGTTGGGAGGATGCATGTGATGAGAAATACATGTCAGCTGAACTCAATTACTAAATACAGCTGCTTCCCAATTACTTATTTATAGCATAAACACTTCTATCAACTGCTAGTGAATAATTCTTCTTGGACATTATTATAATCTATAGGGAGATCTCATAGTCTGGGAAGAAAATTCTTTTTGGTTTCATTTGACTGGAAAAGGAACTTTGAGAGCCTGTAAATGAATGAATGCCTACCATGAAAGTATTCTTCTTTGCCAGTCTTCCCCAGTCTTTCAGAGTGACCCTAACCCTGGAGCTAACCCGCCATGGATAGCAGTCATACCTGGTCTCCATGTATGTGAGGTTAGGAAGATGGGCTTTGACAAATAGCCTCTGTACTGGACCTTAACAAAATCTTTTTTCTTTTCTTTTTCCCCTCTTCTCTTTTCTTTTCTTTTTTTTTTTCTGTTCTCTACTTTTTGTTCTTTCTTCAGGACTAGCATGCACTCTACTGTGGTGTCAGGGTAAGGATTAAAGTGACAAGAGTCACCAAATCACAGGTGTTCACTGAAATGACCTTGGCTGCTGCCTTTCTGCAGAGAAACTGGCTCTTTCCCCTGGGAAAGAAATGTTATGTACAGACAGACTTCAGTGCACTGTGAGCATGCCCTTGATTTTAGCCAGACCCAAGACACACTGCTCTAAGACATGCAGGCCTGTCGGTACCGAGCCACTTTTGTCTGAACACAGTACTTAAAAAGCTAACAAACCAGGAAGTGTTGGTGGTGTTTTCTCTCACCTGCCAAAGCCTCTGTCTCACACAAGATCCTTCCCCAAAGAGCTCCCTGTCATCCTTGGTGCTGTCCTGCCCTCATTGGGTGGTAATATATTATTGAACTGTGCTCATATCTGATGTTCTTTTGTAATTAACTTCCTTTCATCTATATAAACTCAGGATGCGGCTCTTCCCAACTTTCTGGGGCCACATATGTGTGGCTCTTTGCTGTTACACACAGAGACACACACTCCCAGCCCCAGCTCAACAAAGTTTTCATTCCTACCTCTAGTAACCCAGAAATGTAAAGGAGCTGGAAATGGATTAGGGTACTCTTTATTTTGTCCCCAAAGGTTTCCTTATAAATTTCTTACTAATATCGTGTCATTAAGATGGGGTGACAGTGTGTGATTTGATTGGCAGAATATATAAGTCTGAGCATTTAGGAAAGTAATACCCATTTCTGGAAAGGAGACCAGGCCAGAACACTCCTCATGTGCAAACTCTTGTTGAGCAAAAATTGATTTTAGTATATCATAATATTCTACTTAATAATACAAAGTAACATTTTTACTAAGGCCTTTTTCCTCCTAATATCTTAAAGTAGCATATTACTTTCTTATCAAGGAATTTTCTGCAAGAAGTAGTGCCCAACATATTGGAAGTCCTGCTAAACATATTGGAACCAGGCTCACCAGGAAGAAGAGGCCTTGGTGTGTAACATTTGCCAATTTCTATGGCATAAATAGTCCTGCCGGTGCTAATTTCAAAAGGTGAAAGATTTATACGATCTGAGGAGAAACCGGAGTATCCGGTTCTAATTTCAAGCAATCAAAGGCTGACACCCCTGAAAGTCAAGTGGGGAAGATCTGTATACAGGTGGCGCTAATGAGCCAACACGAATCTCCTCGGACATACCATTATACTGCAAAGGACCTCCTCAGCCACTAAGGAGGGATTGCCAAGCAGTGTCAGCTGACCGCAGTATGTTTAGAGCTGGGGAAGCAGTGTAAAGCAGAAATTGAGACTGCATCCTCCAGGTAAGTGTTGAAACCCTATCCAGCTACTGTATTCTGCTCTGAGTCATAAATATGTTTTGAGACTTTTCTTTATGTCACCTGCTCTTCTCAGACAAGCCCAGTCTGTAAGAGCAATTAGACCAATTATGTAACAATAAGAACAATAAAATGGTTCCAGATTTTCTGAGGCCTTTGGTAGTCTCTTGGCAGAGTCCCTGTAAAATTCTCCCTCCCTATCCCCAGTGCCATTATCTGCACTGCCCTCTAGTGGTGACAATGGCTGCTACCAACTGGTCGCCCCCTTCCGTTCTCTTCAAATGTCTCAGGTATGAGGAGAAGCCTCACTGAATCACGGATGCAATTGCTTTTGATCTCACCTTTCTGGAGAAATTGGGGACAGATTTCTTCCTGTTGAATGAGAAGATAGCTGAGCGACACAAGTTAGAGTCACAGCCAAAGCGTCCCTTGCTGCAGGGAGAGCCGAGGTATCCGATTTCCCTTCCCTCTAAAATGATCCCCGGGGGTGGGGATTTAGCTCAGTGGCAAAGCGCCTGCCTGGCAAGCACGAGGTCGTGAGTTCGATTCCCGGTACCGGAAGAAAATAAAAATAAAAATAAAAATAATAAAATAATAAAATGATCCCCTCACAGTCAGATCTAGTGATACTGAGCGATTCTGGTTTTGGAACCTGGATGCTGAGGAAGGATAAACTGCCACCTCAAAGTTTCTACGACTATTTTTCGGAGTTATCCATTTCACTCCGGTACTAGGAAAACTTCCTGTGCCTGACCAAGGAACAGCCCGGATGAGCTTCGTTCCTTTTCTCACTCTGCACTGCACTTGTCATTGGAGATCTGACATGCTCTCCACTTCTCACACCTCATCTCTGGGCAGAGAAGTAAGTATTCATTCTCTGAGGGGAGAAATGAAGAGCTTGAAATTACCACTCCAGAAAGCCCACAGGACGATTCTAATTTGGAAGAACTTTCAGGTCTTCTCCTGGTACCTTCAATTTAACCCTGAAAGCAAGGTTTTCAGATATCACTTTACATCACAGATATTTTCCTTTGGCAGCAAGTGACTGTGCCGAGAAAAGAGACTGCCAAAGGTCTTAGAAAATCTGGAACAATTTTATTGTTCTTATTATATTATTGGCCTAGGCTGGCCTTGAACTCATGGCAATCCTCCTGCCTCAGCCTCCCCAGTGCTGGAATTATAGATGTATGCCATCATTCCTGGTGTATTGCACACTTTTAAAGGTGATTTCTAAAATTTATATGCTTTAGTAGTTGCAAAAAAATTATTTAATTTTCTATAAATTGTATCTGTGTTTTAAATATATCTTGGCCAAAACCTTGAACATCGGAACCAACTTATAAATTTAGAGGGAATATCCATCACAGAACCTAATTAGTCAAACTAGCTCTATTACCAAATCAGCCTGCCAAATCATCACAATGTTAGGAAACATCTGACTTCATTTTATCCTTCTTGTAAGTGGATTTACACCCTGTCCCTGTAATAACCTTCCTGCTCCTTAATTGTTATTCTGAGACAGCCAGAAGGACAAGCCAAAGGATAAGCCTTTGGCGAAGACAAAATGAGATTGGGTCTGCTTCTGTCTGCGTTTGTCTGCTTCTGTTTGCTTGTCTTTTGCAGGCTCCTTCTCTAAAGCAGTGTGCTCCAAACACATCCTTCTGTACGATGCCAGGAGAATTCTGTCCTCGTGGGGTCAGTGTGAGAAAGTGAGATTCTGAAGTTGATCTTTATTTTCCAAAGCAGGAGAACTCCAACGAGCTCTGGGGTGGGGGCATTTGGAAAGGAGTTCAAATGGAAGCTGAGGATCTGAACCTTGATTCCCTGAGATGCCAACTACTCCTTGTGCCCCCGAAGTCTCCCGCGCCTCCATCTTCACCGCTGTGCAGGAGGCCTTCAGAGTCTGCCCTTACATCCAGGTGCCCACTTGCTGAGACTCAGTGTCCTCCAAGTGTTCTCCCTGGCTGCTAGTGGGGAGGCCCAGGCTGTTTGTTTGTTTGTTTGTTTGTTCACCAATGCACAGCCTTCAGAGCCCCAGTTCCAAATTCCTTGCTCGCACCACTTTTGCATTGCCTTAGAAAAGCTGCCTGGCTTCGGGGGGTGTGAGCTAAAGAGACATTAAGCTAGTTCATATGGAAATGCTCATTGCTGACCATCTGACCAAATTGTAAGGTAGCATTTCCACTTTTCAGAGAGAAACGTAGTTATCCTAGGAGGCTCCCATTAGCTAGAAATTCTGGCTAATATAAGCGAATCTAGAGGTACTGAGAAGGATATTTTTTGGGTGATTCCCAAACATTTTAATAAGAGTTTCAATCACTGTACTTGGAAGCCATAACCTTTTAAGTAGGATCTAAGCCTGCCAAGCAACATCCCATCATTTAAATCTACCAGGGGTGCTAACTAGGAAATAGTCATCAATGTGCTGTAGTCAGCTGGTGGCTGATACTGCAGTGTCAGAGGGAAACAAGAAAAAGATCCAGACAAATCTTATTTTAGTCCTCACATCACTGGAAATTCCTTTAAAGCCAAACCTTTGGGGGCAGGGGGGATACTTCGCGTCTGAGTCTCAGATATTTTCAAGTGACAAAATAAAAGCTGGATATGGCGGCACATGCTTTTAATCCTAGCACCCTGAGAGGCTGAGTCAGGAGGATATACAAAGTGACAGGAAGACCCAAGTGAGCCCATCTAAGAGGTCCCTTAAAGAAACCGAGATTCGGAAGGTTATTCCCGGTCATACTGTATACATGCAAGACGGAAGTTGTCAGGTTGTAAGAAAGAGAAAAAGCCACATCCAAAGTGATGCTTCTCTCACTCCGGCATATGGTGAATTTGGAGAAGTTTGCGCTGTAAATCTAAGGATTTGAATCTAGCCTTCCAAAATGGGGTAGAAAAATGGATTTCTGCCACTTGGCTTCAGCAGTTCAATAAATAACTCTTTAATCCAAATCCCTCTGTTTGACTGCAGATATGAAGATTTACAGAAAGAACAACAAAAAAAATGTCTTTTGAATTCCACTGTAACAGTGACATTCATATGACCTGACCATATAGCACCAGAATTCAGAGAGAATTTTTTAAAATCTGCCATTGCAATGAAAAGCATAAATGAGGATGAAAGATCGGCTCCCCCAATTCCCTGCACCACTACTATTTATTTTCATGAGAAACAGCAGGCTAATAAACATCTGTTCTTTTTCATTGTCCACGGGATCTTGTTTGCTAGCATGAACAGCCATCGCTTTGTTCTCTCAGGAGAAAGCAAAACACTATCAATCAAAGCAGAGATACATACCCAGACCCGCTGCGGCAGCTGCTGATTCCTCTGCAAGGCAGAGCTCCGGATGCTTCTGTATCCTCTGCCCCAGTGCTCGGAGCAGTGCTGCAGGTTAACTCTTGGGGGCTGGATCTTGAACCAGCAAAGCCAAGGCTCACGACTTAACCACTTGCCTGCTGACTCATGCGGCAGGAAGAGCACACCCCTGCCGAGCCTGCCCAGAAATGAACCCTTGCACCATCCTTGGAAGGTCACACCTGGAGTCTGTCATTTTGCACCCTGCACAAACACAACCTGGAAAGCAGCTACTCATTTTCTCAGAGTGACCGACTCGTCCTCTTTGATTTGGAAAATCTTCAGTTCCCCCCTGCGGCAACTACGCATTCCTGAAAGGAGACTTTCCAGTATAAATCTGTGCAGAGACATAAGTGAAGAATATTTTGGATAAATGAGTCAAGTTCTGGGAAAGAAGATGCTCTCTTATTTTTCTAGAAGGGTTCTGGAGACTTTTAGAGAGATTGTGTGACATAGAGGAAGTTAATTGTGTGTAGGCACCTTGGTAGTTTGCAGAAGCAAATACAATGGTGTTTAAATTGTCCCTGGTGTACTTTTGAGGGAAAACTAAAACTTAACTTCCTGCATTATCGCCCGTATTCTAATCTACATGAAAGTTACTAGGGCTCCCAGGGGAAAAGTTTCTGTTTCTAATCCTTGTGGTCCCTGATTAGCAGATAGTGTTACAGGGGGGATTTCAATATGATATAAGGGAAATACACCCCTCAACCTGTTAGATGTCTTATACACCAAGTTTGTGTTTTCTAAAAATTGAAGGAAGACTGCTAGGGAAAACAGAGGTTAAGAGTATGAAATATTTATTGAGAGTAGAAAGTTCCTGACAGAAGAACAAGGAATGTCCCAAATAGCTAGCCCAGGAACCCCACTCTACGGGGAAAATTTATAGAGCAATACCCACACAGTATTACACATGGTGGGTTACAGCTATAATCAACCAATAAGGATACAAATACAGTCACTTAGGTAATAGTGATCCAATGGGGAAAGAAGTCATGTAACAAGGGTATGTGGAAAGAACAAAGACTTTTTCTAGGTAATGATGGGTCCAGAGGTCTTGGTCACCCACCAGAGTGACAGACGTCTACCTAGGCTTCATTAGGCCTGGAGTTCGTCCATCAGTGGAGTATACAGGCCTGGTCAGAGGTTGGTCTCCAAAAGATGTGTCTCTGGACACAGTTGAGATGTGTTTCACCTTTGTCCTGGCTGTCTTGAGGGCCCAGTCCGGTCTGACTGTCTATAATACGTCTGCCTAGCTTAGCTGCCTATAGTATCAAAGGCAGGCAAAAGAAAAGACTCTGAGTGTTTGATCAGGTCTCCATAGTCTCCTGCATCCCACCCGTGTCATCCTGCATGTGTCCCGACAGCTTAAAATCGTAAAGAAAAGTGGCTCTGCATTTCTGGTTATTGGGGGATCATTTTGAATACCAAATTAAGAGGCAAAAACTTAAACCTAGGCAAGTTCCAGTTTTTCTTCAGACCAAAAGAAAGTCCTGTATGGACCCTCCTCCTACAAGGAAGTAGAAGGTAGGCGCAAAGCAGGCAGGTGCAGCACAAGTATTTGGTGGAAAATGCACTGTTAACTAGGGATGGTGACACACCTATAATTCCAGCTCTCCCAGAGGCTGAGGCAGAAGGATTGTAAATTTAAGTTCAGCCTGGCAAAGTAGCAATTTAGCGAGACACAAAGTAAAGCATTAATTTTTTTTTTTTTAAACTAAGGCTGAGGGTGTTGCTCAGTATGAAGACCCTGGATTTAATCCTCAGTACGGCCAAAAAAAAATAATAATAATAAGTAAATAAATAAATAAGCTGTTGAAGGCAAGCATGAAGTAGACGTGTAGCACCTTGGGTACTGAGATCAGGGACTTATTGTACAAGTTCTCTTCACTCTCTACTGACTGCAGCGACAGGGCTGCCTGCTGAGGTCATTAGCTGCTAATTCGGCTCATAGGCTCTGGGGTCTTTTTTGTCTAAAGTGCATCTAGCTTGGAGGCCTCAAAGCACTAGAAAGGAGAGTGCAAACCTATCTGTGCACAGAACAACATGTAGACCGTGTGTGTGATTGTACTGGTGCTAACAATAGCAGCAACTACTATGTTGAATGCTCATGTATGCCAGCAAATATGCTGGATGCTTTACATGTGTTAAATTGCAAGAATTGTAGCTCTTCAATAAAATCTATGCTCCCTTCACCTTTCTGACCTCCCTGCAGTCAGGGTAGCCATGTGGCTGAACTCTGGACAGTGGAAGGTGAGCAAAAGCAATATGCACCAATTCCATTCTTGGCCTATAAAACCGTCCCCATGTGTGACCCTCTCAGCTCCAGGAAGAGACCTGAGGGGATAGTTCCACAATGTCCTCAGAGTCTGTCAGAGGAAGAAAGGAAAAGACGCCATTAAAGGGAAAGACCACATAGAGGAGAGCTGCTGACCTTTACAATAACTTTTAAATTATGGGCTGGGAGTTGGATGACAACCCACAAATACACTTTAAAATAAGCTTTGAGGCATGTGTAACTATGACAGTGTGAAGACCTCTTGTCTACAGAGCAAAGGCTGAACTTTGGCATGTGTAACTATGACAGTGTGAAGACCTCTTGTCTACAGAACAAAGGCTGAACTTAATCAGGTGTTCATCCTTGGCCCTCGCATTGTGTTTGTCCCTGTTATTTCTCCTCGTCATTGGCGGTGCCATGTGACTCTTGAAGCTATGTCACCTAAGGCCTGTGCTTTCCATGTGTCTTGGGAGACTAGCTCTTGGAGCCCTGAATCACCTCATAGGATGTGTGAACATCCCAAAGCTGCCACATCAGATGAAACATGTACAGATGCTTTGGTAATTGTCTCAGCTAAATACCTCCTTCCACCTGCATCCCCACTAAGGCAGCAGATGTGCAAGTGAAGCCATCTTAGACCTTCCAAACCAGCCCATCCACCAGCTCAGTACAACAAGCACACCCCATAAGTGCCACATAGAACAAAAGTCACCTGCGCAAGTTCTGCTCAAACTTCTGGCCCACAAAGCCATGAGCTGTAATAAAATGGTTATGGACTTAAGCTACTATGCTCGAGGTAGTTTGTTATATAGCAAGAGATAACTGGAATACCCTCCTTCAAGATCCAAAACAGGTTTCATGTTTTTCAAGAAATGTTCTCTAACTGTTTCACGTGAGTTGTCCAGTCCTTTTAAAGTTTGTCTTGCATTTAAAAAAAAAAAAAAAGAATTATCTTATTCTACTTAGAATCCCAGCCCTTTTTAGTTCACTATATTTCTTAGACCTTAGATAATATGCTTTTGATAAATGTTTGAGCACTGGAAAAGAAGACTCATGTAATTTGAGACATATCTGTAACTATACAGTAGAGGGCAGGGCTAGGGAAGGTGGTGCCCCTAACTGGTTTTGCTCATTCTGGACACTAGAATGTTCACAGTAAGGTTCAGGGAGTATTTACTCAATCTGTTGTTCATTCATGCATTTACTAAATGGTTACTAGTTGCCAGGGACTTTTTAAGGCCCTATTGAGAGGTAACGAACAAAACAAAGTCTTTCTTTTCATTGAGCTTTCATTCTAAAAGAAGTAAGACAAACAAATAACTAAGTTAATTATAATCTATTATGTTGTAAGTGCTAAGAAGAGAATAAAACAAGATAAGAACACAGAAGTTGATTTTATAGCTTAATCAGAGCAATCCTCTCTAATAAGGAAATTTGAATAGACACATGAAGGGAGGGGGAAGGGGTTATGTCATATGCCCGGGCAAAAGGAACTCTGAGAAAAATGAGCAGCAAGCACAAATGTCGCCAGACAGGAGCAGCATTTTGGGGTTGAGGGAAGAGAAGGTGGTCAGAGTTTATTAGTCAGGTTTCCTATTGCTGAGACTTAATACCCAGAACTCACAACCCAAAGGAGGAAAAGTTTAATTTAGCTCTCAGTTTCAGGAGGGTCAGTACATGGTCATCAAGCTACCAAGCAGAAGTCTTATGGTGGAAAGGGTGGAAGAGCAAAGGTTCTTAGTTTATGGCTGTCAGGAAGCAGAGCAGGGGAACAGTGCAGAAAGAAACAGAGCGTATCAGTCAGTGCTTACTGGAGAAACAGATTTAATGTGAGATATACAAATACATAAGGATTTACATGGTAGGGTTACAAGGGCCACCTGCCAAGAGTCAGGTGTGGAAGAGTGCAGAAGTGTTGTCTGTCTTCTGGAAATCTGAAGGATCCAGTGAAAGCCCTAGAGCTCTGTAGTGTCCTGGGCAAGTTGGTATCAGGAGGCTGAAGGGTCTGTGATGATGTGCACCGAAGGCTGAAGAGTCTGTGCTGGAAGCCAGGAGATGATATCTGAGGTGAAGATGGAGACTGGAACTTCTCCAAAGAAACAGAAGCGAGCCTTCCTTCTTCATTTTCTTTTTATTCCATTTGGGTGGCAAGTCCATTGCTTGGTGCCACTCACATCCAGGGTGAATCTTCTGTCTTCAGTAAATTCCTTCAGCC
This sequence comes from Chinchilla lanigera, assembly GCF_000276665.1. Classification (NCBI taxonomy): domain Eukaryota; kingdom Metazoa; phylum Chordata; class Mammalia; order Rodentia; family Chinchillidae; genus Chinchilla; species Chinchilla lanigera. The sequence continues at coordinate 5,835,960 of NW_004955425.1, read as the reverse complement.
ACACCCAGAACTATGCTGGTCCAATTTAGTTGGCCATTTCTTACTTGAGTTGACACAATCAGTTCACTATCACAGAGAGGGACCATATATAGCGATGGTGGCAAATCTATGGCACACATGCCACAATGGGCACACAGAACCTTCTCTGTGACCATGCAAGCCAAGTCACCCCTGCATCATCACAATAGCCAAGCATCAGATTACAGCACAGTGTTGGCACTTTGTGATAAATAAGTAAGTTTGGGGTTGCAGTTTGGGCACTTGGTCTCTAAAAGGTTTGCCATCACTGATATATGGTAATCCAAGCCACATCTAGACACACTGAGGAGCATGCTTTACTAACTTGCTAGGCAGTTCTTAATACAATGAAGTTGACATACAAGGATTAACAGTCACAGTCCACCCCTTGTCAACTGCACACTCAAACACTTCTCTTTAAACTTGTACTTAATCTCCAAATGAAGATAACAGCAAGCTTATCATTCCAGTTTACATACAAGATGACTTGAGCACAGAGTGAGAGAAGGAGCAGCAGGCTAAGTAGTCAAGATGGGCAAAGTGATATGAAGAGGATGGAGGCAAGGAAGGGCCAAGGTCAAGGTGAAGGCATTATTAGATTTTGCTCCAAATACCGAAAGACATTTTAGAGACTTTTGAGCAGAACAGTGGCATGATCTGGCTTCTAGAAAGGTATTCTTTATCCCCTAGATCTTATGCAGAACACAAACTACATGGAGAGGAGCTTAGAAGAAGCAATTTGGAGGCATTTTGCAATATTCAAGTAAGAGTGTATCAGTCAGGGTTTTACTAGAGAAACAGATATAACACAAGATATATAAATGTATAAGAAAGTACAAGATCGGCTTATGACGGTCAGCCACAGAGTTGGGTGAGGAAGAACGCAGAGGGTGTCTGCACACCGGAGACCAAAGGATCTAGTCCAGGTTCTGGAGTTCACTGCAGCCTTCCATGCAAGTCCACATCAGGAGGTCGATGGGTCTGTGACGGAAGGCTGATGGATCCAAGGCGGAAGCTGGGAGATGACGTCCAAGCTTAAGGTGAAGACTGGAACTCCTTCAAAGAATGGAACATCTCTGTCCTTCCTCATTTCTGTTTTATATCATCTAGGTGATAATCTGTCCTAGGGTGGCTCCTCTATACCGTAGGGTGTAGAATTGCTGAGCCAATTTAGTTAAGCTTCTAAACTTCTCAAATTGATACAACCAATCAACCGCTACAATTAAGCTACATGACAAGAAGTGGAGATGGTGGGAAGTGGTCACAATGCTTTGAAGACCGAGAGAAGAGGATTTCCTGCTGGGTTTAGGAGATGAGAGGAAAACATGAATAAAGAATGACTTCAAAGCTCCCGGGTGTGGTGGCATGCACCTGTGATCCCAGCACTTGAGAGGCTGAGGCAGGAAGATCACTGTGCACTTGAGGCCAACCTGGGCTACAAAGTGAGACCCTATCTCAAGAAGAAGAAAGAGGAGAAGGAAGAGGAGCAGGTGTCGGGAGAGGAGGAGGGGAAGAGGAGGGGAAGGAGCAGGAGAAGAAGAAGAAACATTCTAATGCTTTTTGGACTCAAGAGTCGACAAGAGGAAGTTGGTATTTTTTTGTGACATGGGGAAGAACTTGAAAGAGGGTTTGGATAAAGAGAATCTGACCTGGATATCTCTACTAAAGATTTCTGGAGATGTTCTGTAACCGAAGACCTTATGAAGTGACTTACTGAGATTAAGAATGAATGTTCAAATATCTGTAAGGGCCATAATAAACAAAGCTATTTTACAAAAGGTGATTAAGTTTTCAGCAGGTATGTGGTAGACACCTTTTGACTGTTATATATTGACTTGATGTACTTAGAAATACAAAATATACAGAGACTAAAGCAACTTTTAATGAAGTCATTTAAAGAAAAGCCTTAATTAAATCCTAATACAAATGATAAACAGTGTGATAGAGAAATTGTCAGCTATATGCTAACTGATGAATTTTGGGAAATACTTCTGTACAACTGAATGTCCATTTAGCTCAAGTATCCTTCAGTTCAGTCTCTGCCAATGTGTCTTTTCTAATCCACTCCAAATTCCTGCTCTTTGAGTTGGCTTCTCATTGCTCTTACTACATGAGTTCTGCTCAGGCCTAGTTTGTCCTATGACAAAAGGCAAAAACTGCATTTGTTGATTATTCTCACTCCATGTTCATATAGAATTTCTGAAAGTTTATTCTAATTTGAGAATTTATGATTTGATTGTCTTGTAGAGAAGAATGTGGTTCCTCCAATAAAATACAAAGGTCAGATGATGTTGTTAACCTCGTTGTCCCGCAACATCACAGCTATAAGCAGCTCTGTCTTCAGACCACAGCATGGAGCCCATCTGGGTCTGTGTGGAGCACATGCACTACCAGGGATTTTTAGTCTTTCAGTTAATAGTGTTTGAAGGGGAGAGTCTTCTTCCTGATGGAAGAGGAAACTGGAAACTATCTCATGAGCCCCAGAACGTGACCCTTGCTACCTACAATCCTCTTCATCCATGTAAGGTCTTTACACTCAGTCCCCCAACCATATGAAGTAGTGGCTATTGCTGTACCCCTTTACAACAAAATAACATTTGGGGTTTGAATAGCTCAGTGTCCAAAGTCACACTGATGGTAAGTGACACAGCTGAAAAGTTTTCCAACCTGTTTGACGGGGGCCACAAACACTGCAAGCCTCCTTTATAATTGTGCCTCCTCTTCAGCTTCCCTCCCACTGCACACAGGACCCCATGACAAAGTCCAGTGGTGACCGTGTCAGATAACCCAGGGTTTTTCTTTGGATGAATTAAGTGTGCAGGCTGAATCTGTAGAGAGAATTGGGGAAAGAAATGACTATTGAAAAAAAAAAAAGTGGCTGCAAGGGGAAATGTAGAGGAGAGAACCCAGGAAATGGAAAGATACCTTGAGGAAGAGTGAGGGGTGTCTAATTTCAATTTTGTAGAAAACTGGTGTAATTTCTTCCATAAATGTTTAGTAGAATTCACCAGGGGACCCATCTGGATCTTTAATTTCATTTTTTAATTCTCAGTTTTATGATGGTTGATATGGCCCCATTTCCTCAGGGATACCCTGTTGGTCATGCTGTGCTTCTTGATCTGGAGGCCGGTTCCTCAGGTATATTTGGTTTGTAAAAATAATCAATATTACCTTCCTATATATAATATTCCACTAACATTTATAAAAATATTTTAATGTAGGATATGGTGGCACACATCTGTAATCTCAGCTACTTGGGAGGCTGAGGAAGGATTGCAAATTCAAGGTCAGCTGGGACAAGCTAGCAAGACTCTGTCTCAGAACAAGATAAAGGGAGCTGGGATTATTGTTTAGGGGTAAAGTATTAGTATAGACTGCACAATGCCCTGGGTTCAATCCCCAGTGCAAACTTTACTTTGCCAAATAAAAACTAAAATATCTCTGACTCAAACAGGCTAAATAGTAAGGAAATTTCCTTACTCACAACACACAAAGTCCAAAAAGGGCAGTCCTAGAGTTGGTTATTTCCATATTTGATGATACCATTAAGAGTCCGGGCTCTTTCTCTGTGCTTGCCCTGTCCCAGAGCTATATGGGCCTTTTCCAGAGGAAAAAAGTCCCTTCATCCCTGGAAATCTTCTTAAGAGCAAGAAAAGTTTGCTAGAAGCAGGTTTTAAAATTTCTTATAAAGTCAAGCATACATCTATTCTATGGCCCATCAGTCTCACACCTGGATATATATATTTATTCATGAGAAAGGAAAACAAAAGTACATTAGACATACACATATGTGAACACATAAGTACCTAAAATATATAAAAGAATGGTGTTAGCTACTTTATTTGTGTTACCTAAAACTTGGGAAAAGTCCAGGGGCGAATCTACAGAAGAATATACAAATTGTGGTATATTCAAGCAGTGGAATACTTTCCCTAATTAAAAAACATGAGGGCCGGGCATAGTGGTGCGCACCTGTAATCCCAGCACTCAGGAGGTTGAGGCAGGAAGAACATTGTGAGTTTGAGACCATCTTGGGCTACAAAGTGAACTCAAGGCCAGCCTGAACTGCATAGTGAGACCCTGTCTCAAAAAGACAAAAAATAAAAAATAAAAATAAATAAATAAATAAAATGAATTGCTAATACACATAATGCTGATGAATCTAAAAATATTATTCCGAGTGAAATAAGAGTATATATTTAATACATCAGGGGAAAAAGCCATGATGCAGGACTGGGGCTCTAGCTTAGTGGTAGAGTGCTTGCCCAGCATGACTGAGGCCCTGGGGTCAAAAAACATCCATGGAGGAAGCAAACTCTAGATACAATGGATGCTTCTGTGTAGGAACAAAAGAATGCAGAACCTCACTGCAGGAGTCTTTGGGGGACTCATATCTAAACCATAACATCATCTATCTAGTAGCTAGCTATCTACCTATTATCTATCTAATTTTATTTTTCCATGCATTTCAAAGTAAATTGAAGATACCAAATTAAAGATACCAAAATACTGCAACATGCATGTCATCAGTTAAAATTCAAAATTTGTTCACAATTTTTTTCTTCTGTGATAAAATTTATAGATGATGAAACACAAAATTCTTAACTGTGTGCTAGCTGTTTGGCAAATGCATGTATCTATATAACCCAAAGGGGTGTCAAGATACATAATATACACTAATAATACTACCTTCAGAGAAAGTTTCCTACAGACCTATTCCAGGCAGTACTGGCCAGTTCTCTATTCTTACAGTAAAGTGAGCAATTTTCCTCTGTTATGCCCTTCCAATATGATGTCTCTGTCTTGGAGCCAGAAAATCACTGACTGAAATCTCTAAAACCATAAGCCAAAATAAACCTTTTCTCCTTCAAGTTGTTTATGTTAAACATGTTGTCCCAGTGATGAAAATACAGAAAGTTGGTACCTGGAGTGGGGTTATTGCTATGACTATACCTCACTATGTGATTCAGAAGCCTTTGAAACTTGTTTGTGTGAGAAATCTGGAAAAGTTTGGAAAATTGGGCTAAAAAAGACCTTAAAGTTGTAGGCAGGCCTTGACAGACAATTCTAGAAGGAGCTCAGAAAACCAAAACGCTAGAAATGCAGACAGTGAAAATTGTGCCTATGAGATTTCAATCTTGCTTTGGTCCAATTTTTTTCTATTCTCCTATTTCTCCCTTTTTGGATGGGAATGTCTACTCCATTCCACTGTATTTTGAGATTATGAAAATTCTTTCATTTTTCTTTATCAGGAGCTCATGGTTAAGTCTTGAACCTCAGAGAAGACTTTGGCACTAGACATTTAAAAAATGCTGGAATTTTTGAGATTTTAGCAGCTCTTACAGATGGCCTAGATGTATTTTCTTTTATGAAACAGACATGAGACTTTGGATATGATGGGCAGAATATAATGGTTTAAATATGGAGTGTCTCTGCAGGACTCACATATTGAAGGTTTGATTCCCAAGGGTTTAGTGCTGGTCTAAGGTGCATGGGCAAGGTCCTGGGGTCAATTCTTATCACTGAGGAAAAAGTTCAGTGAACCCTAGAGCCAGCTTCCCAGGTTCAAAACTAGACTCCACAGTCATGATTCCCATGCAGCAGTATTCAGAAGTGGGACCTAGAGAGTACCTGGCTCATGAGGGTACTGAGTGTGCTATTAGGTGATGGGGCCCAGCAAGACACAGCAGGTCAGTAAGGCATGCATTTTAGGGCATGCTCACTTTTCTTGCCAGCTGCCACAAAGTAAGACGCTTTACTCTCCGCCATGCCTTTCTGCCATGGTGTTTCCATGTTGGCACCAGCCTACTATAGCCTGCAACCTCTAGTACTGTGAGCCAAAATAAACTCTTCCTCTTTTAAATTATTCATGTCAGGTATTTTGTCTGAGCAGGAAAGAGCTGACTAATGCAGATAGATAATGAGATAGGTAGACTGATATGTGGCAAAGCAAGTAGAACAATATAATGACAGAGACTAGGTGTGGCTATATGGATATTTATTATTAAATTCTTACATAAAAATGTCACCATAAAATGGTGAAGAGTTTGTAGAGAAAGGTTATCAGGGTCAAATAAATTTGGAAAATGATAATTTAATGTGACAAAAGTAGGTTTAAGGGAAAATTTGTCAGAACATTAAATATATGGACATGCATACTGATTTTATACACAATTGTACACACTTAATTTACTATTAAAACCACACTGAAGCTGGGACATGGTGATATACCTTGTAACCCTGTAATCTCAGCACTCTGGGAGATGGAGGCGGGAGGATTGCAAATTTGAACCCAGCCTGGGCAACATAGCAAGACACTGTTTCACGAGGGAAAAAGGGCTGGGGAGTTGGTCCAAAGGCCACAGGTTTCATCCCCAGTACCGCAAAAACAAACAATTGAAAGAATAGAAAGTCCTGGGAAGCAGAGGACTTTATGTTGTCCATACTAAAGTCAGCTAGAATAGTTCTTAAATTTTCGCAGGTCCTCCAATTCCTGATGGTTCAAGGCCCCTTGTCCCTGAGCTTCTACTCCAACTCCGCTAGCTCATTGCACGTCAGTCCTGGGCACATTACATGAGCTGCTCTGAATCAGAACAGGAACCATCAGGTCTTGCTGGTGAGCTTGGCTGCTGTTCTTATCCTGACCTCTTTTCAACACTAGAAAGATTGCTATTAATTCCTTACCACTTTTATCAAATGAGAAAGATTTGGATTTGGTCCCTCTTTGTTTCTAAGAAGGAAATCTGTGTCTAGGCAAGTTCAGTGTTGTTACTAATTTTAATTGGTAATTTAGCCCTAAACATCTTGAGATTTTCAGCCAGTTTTGTTAGCGTAGAGCTACAGGAAGTCAAATTGTCAGTTTTCCATATTTGCCATGTGTTAAAATGACATTTCAGATAACTTCCCATCTAATTTTGGTGACTTTTTGTTTGAGTTTGCACTTGGTGAATGTTAACAGTATGTGGGGGTTATGTGTGCTGAATACATTGACATTTTCTCTTGGAGAAAGAATAACTTTCTCCCCTTCCCCACATTCCAAGCACTTTGGCTGTGTGTTGGGCCCAAGAGTGCAGAGCACTGTGTGAAAGACTTTCTGGTCACTTTTTCTGGATTCCTCTGCTCTCAGAATGCATCTCTAGGAGCTCAAGACACAGCAGCCCCCAGGGGTGCGTTGTTAGGCAGCTGCTCGCCCTGGGTGGCTAGAAGAGGCCATTGTAAGCTGCATGGGAAAGGAGATCAAGCTCTGTCAAAATCATCCTGTGTCAGCTCATGAGCACGGGGATGTGCATGAGGACCCGTGCCAGTGACACTTGCATAGGGGACAAGTGCCAGCGGTACTAATTGGGCACAGTTCCTTTTCAAGCTATCTGCTGTACATGTTCATCCCTGGAGCCTGCGGAGAAAAAGAATTAGCAAATGCCTGCTAATTCATCTGCTGGCCTCTGGTATAGAGCCCACAATGCTCACTGACCCTATTATAGTGCCCCATACTAATGCTACCTGTTATGCAACCACGTTTGTGCTGGAAACACACCATATCCTTACTTACCCCTGCCAGGGGCCTTTGTCATAGTCAAAAACCACTCAGAGGTCCAAAGCCTCCTTTGACCAAGAAGGCATGTAATGAACACAGTTCCAGTAGACCTGGCAATGATGTGACTGTGGTCTCCTGAAATTCAAACCCAGTGATTTCAGAGAAATCAAAATCCAAAACAAACCTTTTAACAGCCAGATGATGATATTCCAACTGGCTTTTGTTTCTTTGCTAAAACACCTAAAGTATCAAAGGGCCCTGCTACACCCCTCAAAGGGAAATGAGAAACTTACTTTTCTGTGGTCACAGGTATTTCATTTAAAAAGCAAAAACACAGGAGACCATGCTTTGACTGAAACCTATTCTCTTCCTTCCCTCTCCCACTTATAAATATGATTAGCAAAAATCAGTTCAAATGATAACTCCTTCACGCAACACATAGAGCTGGAGAAGACTCAAGATGCCAAGAAATCATGGTAGTCACCCATTTCTGCCTCCTGCTTCTCTGGCTCATATTCAAGACTCTGTGTCATGCATTTCAGTCTGTCAGTATTGTAGCAACCACTGTCCATGCACATGAGTCTTTCAGAAAGCTAGGGCAATTACCCCACTAAGTGTAGTAAGAAGTAAATACACGTGAGCTACTGACAAAGTGTAAGAAGCCAAAATAAAAGCTAAATCTGGGCTTGCTCTAGTTTTTTTTTTTTTTTTTTGGTTTTTCTCCGGTACCGGGAACCGAACTCACGACCTTGCGCTTGCCAGGCAGGCGCTTTGCCGCTGAGCTAAATCCCCAGCCCCTGGGCTTGCTCTAGTTTCTCACCAAGTCCAGCACATTTTTTTTTTCGGCTAGGGTCAATCTCTGTGCCAGCTGGGCCTCTTTCCTGGCTCTACAAGAGGCCCCTTTCTCATTTCTGTCTCTCCCATTTCCCTTTATGACACTAGTCATTTACTGAGTGAATCATTTGTGCTCACAGACCAGACTGTTACTGGTCTTTGGAGTGCTACAGTCTCCTTTTAGAGGGATTTCTAGGTTCTTTCTGTTCTGAACAAAAAAACTGAAGGAAACAAGCATAAATGGTGGCAAAGTTTTAAATTTATTAAAGGTAAGAAAAAAACAGGCTCTGCAGTGCAAGTCTGGGCCAAGTAAAAATAGGAAAAAAAATTTTTTTAAATATACCCTACTGCATAGGGTAAGCTATGATGAGACATGATAGTAACTATTATGGCTACAATTCGGTTTTTTAGATTTCCTATGCTGGCATCCAGTCCAGGCCACCTGATCAAGAACCTGCTTGAATTCTTGTGAAGTCCATGTGCAGGCTTTAGGAATGCTTCTGTGAACCCGGTGGTGATTCCCTCCTGCCTCCTTTCTCAACCAGTTGTAGCCATACCCTATCTTCCTGCCTCAATACCTGCCCTACTTTACACTATAAGATGTGTAAAACAATCCCTATTTTGAAAATTGGGACATTAGAACTCAAAGACAGTTATATTCCAAGGGGCACAGTGTCTGTAACGAGCATAGTTAGGGTCTGAACCCACATCTGACTTCCCATTCCATTTCCTGAGGATGCACCCTCTGTGCTACACCCTCCTGGGGTTTCTCTTTTGCCCTGGGCAATTTGCTCTCATTTTTCCTAAAACAGCAGAATTATTCACTCATGCATCCTTTCAACTATCAAATGTACAAGTTAAACAGAAGGGGCACCTCAGCTCATTCTACAAACAGAAGGCCTTTCCTCTGCACCTGGTATTTACCCTTTTTGCTGGTCTCCCAAGGCTTCTTGGTTCCTACAGACCACACAATCCATGACGGACTAGAGTCCATTTCATCCCAAAGCAGCACTGAGTTGAGGAGCTAGTTGTGATGTGTGAACTAGACCAGCTTTTAGCAAAACTTTTTCAAACAAAATTCTTTTTAAAATAACTATTTTCTATTTTTGGAAACAAAACAGAGTGGAAGTAAATTATTTCCTCAGTTATCAGAAGTCCCAGTGTCTATAATCAATACTCTTTGTCCAACACTAAGGGCATACCACAGGTGTCAGAGTTCCAGAGGAAGCCCAGGGCAGTCCTGGAAGAAACTATTTTGAAGGAGACAATAATTTCTATGCAAATGAGATATTTTTATAGTTTCTTTACTTTTCTAAAAGTTCTCTTTGGTTGAAATCTACTTCACTGTCCTTTGCAATAGGGAATATTATACGCCTTCATGAGGGGAGTGACACCTGTCTGCTTTGTTTACCACCACTCCCACAGCTAACACAAACATATTTGATGAATGTAGAGAAGGCAGAGAGAAAGGGAGGAAATGTAAATATATGAATGATTGGATGAATAGTGAGCCTTGAAATCTTAGGTTTATGTCAGAATATTAAAAAGGGCATCTCTTATTGTCAAAAGATTTTTTATTCTTTTATTATTTGACTTTAGGAATGAGCTGACGATATTTATTGTATGTCAGTATATGGTCTATGTGTCTAAATTATAATTATAGATCTCCTTTCAAAGGCTAAGGGTGATATAATGTAGCTTCTATTGGTTCATATGGCATGTCAAAATCCAGTCTATCCTTGAGTCTATTATTGTTGCTAGAGTTGCTAGTCTATTATTGTTGCTAGCTGATTGTGTTGCTAGTGCCCAAGTGGCATAGTTGCTGCTATTAATTGGTTTTTCCTGTATACAAATATCTGTTTGTCTTTGTGTCATCCATAATACTGTAGTCCATTTCCAGGGAACTGGATGCTGAGCCAATTTTACTTCCCTACCTTCTCAAATTAATGCAGGTGGCTGGATCTTGGAATAGAGGCAAAAGACTACAGTGAACCACACCCAGAAAAGGCAGATGTTAAAGAGATCTCCATACTAGCAACAAAGCCTTTCTTGGCCTGAAAACTTCAGCACACATACAAAAGAAATATGAGGAGACAAGGCAATAAAATTCCTCCCCAAACTTGCAGTTCCCCAAAGCTGATCCATGGGACATCAAAGGGGAGGAAATCAACAGCCAAAGAGCTAAATCATTCAAAATGATAAAAGAGGAGACAAAAAACAGAGAGAGTGATCAACATGGCGCTCAGCATAGCTCAAAGATGATATAACTAAACAGATAATGGACTTAACAAAACTGTCATTGAGTTTACAGAGGCCACTAATAAAAAGCTAGCTAAGCTAGACAAAATGATAAAAAATATGAATACCCGTTGAGCAAATAATTGAGAGTCCATGAAATTGTACCAAACAGAACTCCAGGAGATAAAAAAATTCTATAGAAAGTATGCACAACAGAGGCGATGTTAGAAGAATGTCAGAACTAGAAGAAAATGCTGATGACCTATCTGTATACCCAGATACCTTAAAAATAAGAGAACATGAAAAATAGATTCAACAGTGTCTTGGTTGCTTTTCTCTCGTTGCTGAGACAAAGTACCCAATGCCCAAAATGAAGGAAGGAAAGGTTTATTTGGCCCACAGTTTGTGGAGGTTTCAGTCCATACTTGGCTGGCTCCAAGGCAGAAGACAGCAAAGCAACAAGAGCAAGGGGGGAATGGCAGCTGAACAGCAAAGCAGCCAGAGCAAAAGGGAGGAATTGCGGCAAGCAGCCTCTTCCCCTCCCTTACTTTGTAAACAGGCTACCCCCACCTAAGGGGCATGTAGCTCTCACATAATTTCCATGCTCTGCTCTTCCACAGGCTCAGGATGTATACAAAGTAAGCACCCTGGCTTCCTGCTGTCACTTAGCCAAACCTCTAGACTCCCCAAGTTGACACAATGTATCAAACAGTTACTAGATAATGCCAAAGGAACTAATATAAGATTAATTAGAATTAGTGAACACTTAGAAGATAGTGCAAATTGCACAAAGAAACCTTTTTACAGAAATAATAGCAGAAAAATGTCCAAATATGAAGAAAAATTCAACACATAGTGAGGCATATAGAACCCCAAATAGCTAAGATCTCCAGGATATATCATAGTAAGAGTTCAGAAGTCCAACACAAGTGCAGAATCTTAAAAGCTGTTAGAGAAATATAACAAATTACATATAAAGAAAACCCCATTAGAATGATAGCAGATTTTTCAACAAAAACCTTAAAGTCCAGGAGACCTTGGAATGAAGAGTTTTCAGCCCTCAAAGAAAACAATTTCAAACCCAGACTGATATATCCTGCAAAACTATCTTTCAAAATTGATGGGGGAAATAAAGTCTTTTCATAAAAAAGAGCACCTTAAGAAAGTTATGATCACTGAGTGCACCAAAACCTACCCAAGGATATCCTCAAAAAGACAATGAAACCAAAGATGCCAAAAATACTAGTAGAATAAATATCCTGGGCAGTGGAGCAAAAGGGAAAAAAGGAATCAGCAAAAGGACAATAATGCAATGACAGGAATAAGTCAATGCCTTTTAGTAATAACTATCAACTTCCTGATCACAAGACCAAGACTGGCAGATTATCAAAACAAACAAAAACCAAAAGGTATGCTATATACAAGAAACACATTTAATCAAAAAGGAATTCATACAGTAAAAAGTATGGAAAACAATATTCCATGCAACATGAAAATGATATAACTAAACAGATAATGGACTTAACAAAACTATCACTGAGCTTACAGAGGCCACTAATAAAAAGCTAGCTAAGCTACACAAAATGATAAAAAATATGAATACCAGTTGAGCAAATAATTGAGAGTCCATGAAATTGTACCAAACAGAACTCCCGTAGTTATGATCACTACTCCTAAACAAATAAGAGTAGTTATTCTATTTTCAGACAAAGGAATTCAAGCCAAAACTAATCAGAAGAGGCAAAGAATGTCACTATATGTTGGTTAAAGGAACAGTTCAATAAGGATAGCAATTATAATTCCTAATATAATTGCTAATATAAGATTAATTGGAATATATGCACTGAACACTGGCATATTCAACTTCATAAAACAAACACTGCTGGACGTAAAAGATCAGATAAACAACACAATAATAGTAGGAGACCTTACTACTCAACCATCACAAATAGACAAAAAAATCAACATCCACTTTGATTTTAGTTGGTATACATTGGGAGATACAGGTCTGCATTCAACCTTCTGCATGTGGATAGCCAGTTTTCCTAGCACCACTTGCTAAAGGGGCTCTCTTTCTTCTAGCATATGCTTTTGGTGCCTTTGTCAAAGATCAGATAATTAAAAGTGCCTGGGGCTGTTTCTGCATATGCTATTTTTTTTCACTGATTCATATCCGTTTTGGGGCCAATACCATGCTGTTTCTAACACTATAGCTTTATAATATAACTTTAAGTCTGGGATTAAGATGCCTTTTGCTTTGCTCTTGTTGCCCATGACTGCTTTTGCTACTCTATGTCTCCTCTAGTTGTGTATGAATTTTAGAATTTTTCTATCTAATTTTGTGAGGGATGCTGTTGGTATTTTGATCAGTATTGCATTACATCTATATAATAATTTTATTAATGTGGCTGTTTTGACAATATTCATTCTGCCTCTCCAGGAAGAGATCTTTCCCTTTTCTGATGTCCCCTTGATCTCCTTTTTCCTAGTATCATAGTTTTCAGTGGAGCAGTTAGGTTGATTTGTGTTTAATTTTTCTTCATGCTATTATGAATGTTTTTTTTCCCCTACTTTATTTTTCCAAGGGTTTAATATTAGTGTACAGGAATACTGCTGATTTTGCATCCTGCTACACTGCAAAATTTGGTCATTAATTTTAGGAGTCTTTTGGTGGAATTTTTTGGGTCTTCTACGTAATGGATCATGTCATATGCAAATAATAATAATGATAAAATATCCCTTTTATTGCTCTGGCTAATGTTTCAAGCACTATATTGAATAGGTGTGTTGATAGTGGACATTCTTGTCTTATTCCTGATTTTAAAGAAAGCTTTCAGCTTTTCCCCATTTAATATGATGTTGGCAGTAGGTTTTGGTAAAGGGATTTTTATCAAATTGAAACAAGGTACTTCTTTCTGCATTTTCTTCAGTAATTTTATTATTAACGGATGTTGTTTTTTTTTTTCAAAGTCTTTCCATTTTTGAGATGATTGTGCCATTTTTGTCCTTGCTTCTGTTTATGTGATGTAACACATTTACCGCATGTTGAACCACACTTGCGAAGCTTGGTCATGATCTTTTTAAGGACTTGGCATATTCTGTTTGCCAGTATCTTGTTGAAGATTTTTGCATCTCTGTCCATTAAAAAGATTAGCCTATAGTTCTCTTTCTTAGGTGTGTCATTGTTTGGTTTTGGAATCATGGAAATGCATCCAGGAATGACACTGGAAGTACCCAATTTCTGCAAAAATATATAAATAAGAATAAAAAATAAAATTACAAAGCATGCAAAGTAAGAATCAGATCCATGTATGAAAAAGATGCTAGAATTACAAAGAATTGTAAATAAACATAACAACATGGTAAAGGCTCTAATAGAATACATGACACTCAAGATATGAGTACTTGAAGTACTTTCAAGATGAAAAATTTAAGAGCCAAAGGAAATGTTGGAAATTGTAAGTGCTGTAATAGAAATGAAGACTGCCTTTGATGAGCTTCTAAGACAGATATGGCCAAAGAACTGGTGAATGTGATAGGTCAATAGAAACCTCAAACTCAAATACAAAAAGAATGGAAGAACAGAACAGGCAAGAACTGCATAATTTCAAAAGATGTAACATATCACAGTGAAAGAGAAACTACAGAAGAAATATTTGAAATACTGGCTGAAAACTTCCCAAAACTAATGACATAAACTACAGATTCAAGAAGTTTAGGGAACAGCAAAAATATCAAGAAAAAAAAATCTACACCTAGGGGCTGGGGATTTAGCTCAGCGGCAAAGCGCCTGCCTGGCAAGTGCAAGGTCATGAGTTCGGTTCCCGGTACCGGAGAAAAAAAAAAAAAAAAAAAAAAAAAAAAAATCTACACCTAGATTTGTCATATTCAAACAGCAGAAACCAAAGACAAAGACAAGATTTTATAAGAACCCAGGGAAAAATAACTCATTAGCTACAGGAACAAGGGTAAAATTACAGCATACTTCACTTGAGAAACCAGGTAAGTAAAATGAGAAATTTAAAGCACTTCAAAAATTGAGCAACAAATATATTATTCTATAGCTAGCAAGAAACAGCTAATCCTTAATGGTTTGGTCAATCTTGTATACATCTGGCAATCCGAGCAACTAAAGATAACAAATGAAATATAACAACCATTGTTAATTTCCTATCACTTTGCTTTGAAATTCTGTAGTTTTCTTTGTTCTTTGTTTTTACCTGTTTTTGTTTTTTCTTTTAAATTTTTAAAATAATTGGAAGATGTATGCCTGTATGTGTATATCTATGTACACACACATACACACACACACACAGACACACACACACACACACACACACACAGAGACATGTATTTTTTGGTGGTACTGGGGTTTGAACCAGGACCTTGATGCTAGGCAAATGCTCTTCTACTGAGGCATGGCAGGCAGAAAGCAGAGAAAGATCAACAGGGAGAGAGAGACTCTTCCAGGCCACGCCCACAGGAACCCATCTCCTCTGACCAGGCCTTGCCTCCCATCATACCCAGCCATGAAATCACCAGTGGGGCAGTATCATACTCCAGTGATCCAACCACCTCCTGAAAGCCCCACCTATGAGCACATGAAGCCTTGGGAGGGCATCTAGATATAAACCAGAACAGAAAGCTACCTGTTTTGAAGGGCACAGATAGGAATTTAGATCCAATTGGACCTAACCACTAACCAGCTGCAGCTTGCCCCAGGCAAGTTATTTAATACATCTGAGTTACTTTGGTTGATTCACATGTAAAATGCGGATAATAACTACACCTTGTGGTTGTGTGATGGTTACCAGAATAATACACAGAAGTGCCTAGCTTGTAAAATGAATGAAATAAACTAAAGCCATTGTCTGGGGCTTTATAGCTTACCAAGCTAAAGGCCAAAATTGATATGTGCTTATTCAGCCAGTCATTATCAACTGTAGTGCAGTTTCCCAAAATACAAGATATCTCTTTGTCTTCCTGAGATTTGCACATGAGAAAAGCCAGGGGACATCAATTCAAGTACAGGCAGCCATGGGAACAACCAGCCAGTGAATTTCCTAGAATGTATGAGGCATACAAACTTGTATGTGAATTTATTAATATAATTAATTTTTTTAGTAAAAAAAATCCCCACCTCCATCTTCTTTTTAGTATGTGCCCACCATTCGTTCACACTTACTTGCTTTCCCTTTCAGTGTGCAGCACCTGGACCACCGCTCCTCATGGAAAGCTACTGTAGTTAAATGAGGACCTATCCTAGAACTTCGCTCTCTCTGGCTCAATAGCACACCACATTCCTCGGTCTGACCCAAAAATTCAAAGCCCCGCGTAGGACAGTTTGACCAATTTCACATCTCCAGTTTGTGGCAGTAGAGACTGAACTGAGGGGTACTTTACTACTAAGCTACATCCCCACCCCCTCTTATTTTTTATTTGGAAACTAGGTCCTGCTAAATAGCCTAGGCTGGCCTCCAATTTCCTATACTTCTGCCTCAGTCACCCCAACAGCCTGGATTATAGATGTGTGCCACCATGCCTAGCTAACACCGTCCTTCTTTATGTCAACAATAATCATAATCATCTGTCTTTCTTTTTAATATTACCACTGATTATCAAAGTACTATCACACTGTCTTTCACTCCAGATTTGCACTTTTCCTTTCCGCCTATACTAGAAAAGCATTAGTTCCAGTTACGGGAAAAAAAAATAGTGACTTCTTTGAGAATTGGAGAATTCAAAACTTTTTAAAAATATGGTTTACATTTTGAAGGTATCTATAATTCTTCTCAATGAAAAACTACAACATGACAACTAACAACAGCAGGAGTACTTTTAAGAAACCTCAAGGAAAAAATAAGTAGATGATTTACTACGGCTCCATGTCCAAGTCAGTGAAGACATCTTGAAACTCCATTGTGTTTTGTTTTTATGATTTTTGTGAAGAACGTGAATACATTAGCAATAACAGCCACTTATTTGAAGTATCGATTTTTATTAAAAAGTGCATTTTGATTAATTTATGATCTAGGTAAGCTGTAAGGTATCAGTATACTCTCTGGAATA
The DNA here is from genome assembly GCF_000276665.1 of Chinchilla lanigera. Lineage (NCBI taxonomy): Eukaryota > Metazoa > Chordata > Mammalia > Rodentia > Chinchillidae > Chinchilla > Chinchilla lanigera. Next base: position 5,819,267 of record NW_004955425.1, on the reverse strand, counting down.
GTAACTTTACAAAGATTTAAAACAAACAATTTTAAAAGCCGTTTTATTTCCTTCACCATTATTGTTTTACAATACAAATATCACTTTGTGAATACACAAAAAAACCCTACAGTAGATAATTCTGCTGCACGTAAAATACAGAATGGATATATATACTTTTTCATCCTTAAAAAACTATTTTGTTCTCCACATTGGCAAGTATAGAATAGAATACTTCCCCAAACATACGTATGTTAGGAGTAAAACTTAGAGTTACATGCAGTTTCTGCACAAATATATTTTAAAGAAATAGATCTCTTTTGTTGTTGACCAACAAAATTGTCATGAGAGTATGGATAACTAATTTGTAGCTTTCAAGTTTTAGGTAAGTGATCATTTTCAAAACTCTCTTTTCAAAAAAGATATTCATGGCTGTTTTCATAGAGTAGTTAAAATCAAACTACCAAACAGATGATAAACTAATTGAAGTGGTACATGTCATTACTACCTGCTCACAATATGTGAACAAGCTCTGACTCTAATTAGTTGATTCTTTAATTCAAAGCAATTGTAAAACCATAAGCAGTCTTCTGATTTAATTTAGCTATAAATGCAAAATTTAGTAGTGTATACATACATTTATATTTTTGTGGAATACTTTATTTTAAATAAAAACATTTAAGATTGCCTACGGACCATACAATCAAGACAAGAAAGGCACTAGAAACATAGACACATTTCTCTCCCAAGAAGCATTTTACATTTTAACTCTTCTCTCTGGCATGTAAAAATCTTTAAATTTGGTTTTCATAATATCATTTTGAAAAATAAAGTTAGGAAATACTTAGAAAATCACTTTATAACAGAATCTTTTTTTTTTTTTTTTTTGCACTTTTTGACACACTGTCTCTGTTGATTTTACAAAATCCAAAGTTACCAAACCTCTCTGTGTCTGTCATTTTTATTTGAACATTGGTGCAACAGGTAGGAAGATTTCAGAACCGAACCCCATTCAGGTACTTAGAAACCTTCATAGAGACATTTGCTAGAAAATGGCTTACAGCCCAATCTTTGGGGCAAGAGATATGAAAAGTATGTTTTCCCAAGAAAATAATACGCTTTATTTCCAGATGTGACTGGAAAGACCAGAACTTATATAAAAGCTTACATTTATACTGTCGCTTCATATACAAAGGAACATGGTAGTTGTAGGTGATGTAAATCCCAAACTTATGAACAGAAAATGTGTACAGTGCATGATGGTTAAATTTTCTTTATTGTTGTCCAATGCAGGTCCTTTGGAGAGAAAAAAAGATCACAGTGCTGACCAGGTAACTCAATAGGTTAAGTCAAGGTAACTGTTGAAAGATAATAGGATTAGGGAGGTGTTTATTTTATGGCATCTTCTCTCATGGAGTTCTTAGCACTTTGGACAGTTCCTCATTCTCCCACTTTGTATAGCTGTTATGTGTCATTCACCAACCGGCTGTATTTCACTTGCTTACCGAGGTGGATTACTGGCCAGGGAAAGGGCCAATGGTAAGACCGAGGTACGATTCCTTGGACATTCTTTTCAAAGTACTGAAATGGCCTGTACCACCACACCCTGGCCAGGAGGTTCATCTGGGAAGCTTCCTTTAGCACCTAAAAGAACAAACATACAAATTTTTCTCACCCTCTTTTGCTTTAATTTCAAGTATTTTCCATGTTAAAATTCACAAGGGACCTCAGACCTGCCCCATGTCCACCCAAATGACCTGTTCACTCTCAGGTCATCACCCCATCCTCTGTACACATCTGCAAACTGGGCCACACCCAAGCAGTAAACCCCTATTCTGACAGGGCAAGAACTTGTGGCTTACTCATCTACCATCTATCAAAAAAATACGCAGGTAATTTTTTACTCACTCTTCTACACAGAAAACAGAAAGACATTCTTAAGCTGGTGATGGGCCCAGAGTGATGAGAAGAGGGTGGGAATACAAATTAAGCAATGGGTAGGCACAAGCTTAGGAAACATTTTCATGGACAACATTAGTGTGGGACTTGCTTTAGAAGGAAACAGTCTCCTGGATCAAACCCCTCCCCCAAGTACTGGGGACTGAACCCAAGGTTACCACACTACTATGCTACATCCATAACCCTTTTTATTTTTTATTTTGAAACGTATTTTCACTAAGTTGCTCCAGTTGGACTCTAACTTCTCATCCTCCAATCTCAGCCTCCCAAGTAGCTGAGATTATACCATCATCGATATATGCCACCATGCTCTGCTATGTCATTATATTCATGCACTTTTTCATTTTGATAGTGAAGATCAATGTCACAAGATGCAGAAAAAGCTTAGCTGACTTCCCCTTAGAAAGGTGAAGTTTAAGACACTGGTAGATTCTTTGCTCCTCTCCCACCCTCTCTCCTACCCAAGCCAGAAGCAATATCCAGGAATACTAGGAGCTGAAGTTAAATGGGGGAAAACCTTACTTGCTGATTGGCCATAGTGTGATACCACCAGAACAGTCTTGTGGTGATGTAATATGCCACCACCACGTCCACAGTGTAGTGGTCATGCGCTAAGAGAATACAGAAGATTCCAACGACACTGAGAAGCCAGCAAATCCAGTGGTACCACCAGAGTCGTCGAGGTGAATCTGAAAAGAGGAGAAATTGCAGTAGTCTACAATGACTCACAAACATTAGAAGTACCCAAATGTGCTTCTATCGCATACAGTACCTCTGAGTTCAATTTCCTTAGATCTTTCCTTCTGAAAACAAATCTCTTGGGGAAGTAAATCTCCAGGGTCTTATTTATCTGTGACCAAGGTTGCAAAAGCTTTCTATAAAGTGATTTTACTAGCAATGGTAATTCATATTAGAGTAAACCTTCAACTTATGAACATTCAAGTTGCAAATTTTCACAGATACCAATGGCCCTCACATTACAAACATTCATAGATGCAAACAAATCGTGGAAGTATCTCGTGTGTCTGCCGGATGTTGTTACAGTTGTGGTGCTGTGTGCTCACTGTATAGTGCAATAGTGCACAGCAGTACAGTGCTCCGTCAGAGCCCAGGATGTCCGGAAGCAGGAGGAAAAGCTGTGGTGATGTGAAGCAGATTGGTAGGAAGCACAAAGCAATATACACTGTATACTTGTGTTAAAGGTGTGTAAGACTCACTTTGACAGACTTGTGCATGAATCCCACTTAGCAATGTGCTCTCAGAATGGAATTCATTCATAAGTTGGAGACTTACTGTACTTAATTCATACAATCTCAAATACAGTTTACAGGATGAGTCTAATAAAAAATGTATTATGCTTCATTCTAAAAAACTATCCATTGACATTTAATTAAATTTATCTCTTTGTAATTTGGGCTTAATGCTCTATGGAATGGCAAACCTTTCAGAGACTGAGTGCCCAAACTGTATCCCCAAATTCACTTATTTATTGCAAAGTGCCAACACTGTAATTAGACCTCAATATTGAGGTTTTAGTTTGAAAAAAACAACTGTTATTTGATGCTTGGCTGCTGAGCTGATCTGGCTTGTGTGCTGACAGAGACAGCTCTGTGCACCTGCTGTGGCACACATGCCACAGGTTGGCCACCACTGCTTGATACAAAAACCAATAGCTATTGGTCCATAGATCTTTATACACAGACTAAGCAATTATAATTGATTTATTTTGATTTACTTTCCCAAGTTCTGCAACTATATAATAATCTAAGCCTTTGAGATTTTTATTTTTCAAATACAAATATACTGAGAATCAAATGCTTGGAAATGCTGCGTCAATTGTCTCCTAGAGGTAGTACACAGTCAGGCACTTATTTGTACCCTCATCTGGAGAGTCATGAGAGGAAAACATGAAAAGGCTATTAATGCAAGCCTTTCTACCTTGCATTCTCAATGGGGAGGGAATTTGAGAGTCTGAAATTTTAGACAAAATTTTGAATGGACTTGGCCTCCTCACACCATGGGAGAAGGTTCATGCTTTTGTTGGATTCCCAAGAAGTCCAACAACCACTCATTCATTCAGTTAATATTTTCTGAGCATTATGGCAGGGACATGAACTGCTCTAGGTATCTTGATCAATGAACAAAGCAGGAAGAGTGCCTCAGTGGTGAGAGTCCCTCTAAGATGGAAGAGAGACAAGACTGTAATCATGATCAGTAATTTGTATGCCATTAGCCACAGTGGTAAAGATTGTGCAAAAATAAAAAAGTAGGTCAGCAGAATAAGAGGTTCAGAAGTAGAAGTGAAGGGTAATCTGCAGTGTTAAATAGAGCATGGTGAAGGCAGGAGTTAATCTAGTAATACCTGTTATACCTGTTATTTGATAGTTTAACAATACAGTAGCAACTATTATTATTTCTGTGCAGCTCTGTTCATAAAGACTTAAGTTAAATAGTCTTTCCAGAATCATAGAGCTAGGATGTGATAGCATTAAGATTCAAACTCAGAATTTTGTGACCCAAGGCCTCTGTGTTTTCCAATATGGCACAGTGCATTAATGTCAAGAGTTTTAAGCCCTGACATGATTAAAGGATTTCAGGTGTCAACCAGCAGGGGGCAGGAATCCACCAGTTCTGCCAGCATCTGGCCTCCATGGTTCCCATTTTCCACATTTGGTTATGTCCAGTACAATGGTTACATGATGCCTGTGGATCCTCTACAGGCACTGCTAGAATCAACTCTATCTGATTACACACTGACTTCAAGTAGAACGTCTCCTCTACCTTCTCTCTCATTGCCCTCTGGCTCATTTTCTCTTCTCCATTCCCGTACCTTATTTCTAAGACAAGAACTGGGCTTTTATTCCCTCTGCCACCTCTCTCCTCTGCCCTTCAATCTATCCATGTTATCTGTTAACTCTTCTTTATTAATCTCTCCCAGTACCCTTCATTTCTCTCCATCCCTGATGCTGCCATGCTAGTCCAAGCCATTATCATCTCTTTGGTTATAGCAGCAGCCAGTCACCCAACTGTTCTGGTCCCGAGGGTTGTCTCTTTCCACCCCAACGTGCAAAGTGCTATAAGAGTATGTTCGCTGAAGAGCAAGTAAGATGACACTTCTCCATGGGTCCTAACACTTCAGTAGGTGCCCCATCTCCATGTGAGGGCACTTCAGACTCCTACGTGGCTCGGGGCAACCTCCTGATCAGTGCCTTCTCATCTCTCATTATTACTCCCACTCTGAATTCCAACCACATAAATTACCAGGGTGCCAGATGCTCCCAAGATATGTTCAAGATTGCAACACATGAACCTCCTCTGAAAGCACAGCAGACTGGTTTTACGTACTGCTCTTCTTGGGAACTGCTTAGGTAATGCTCACTAGGCCGGTTCTAACAGTAAAACACAATGCTGAGGACAACTGAACTTTCTATAAGCAGAGAAATGAGTGAGTAATTTGTGGTTCAATTACAGTACTGACATACTAACAGCAGGTAAAAGGAATGAGCAAAGTCTCAATGTCAAAAACATAATATGGAGTAAAGAGAGACTGAAGAATATAGCATGATGCCATTTATGTAAAATTTAAAAACCGTAAATCAGTAATACTCAAATACAGAAACAAGTGGAACAATATTGGCAAATAAAGAGGTGGATGGGAAAGAAGAAGTTTTAATCATACACTGTATTGTAACTTTTTCCTTTGTAGAAGGATGAACTGAAGGAAATATGGCAAAATGCTAATATATTTTAAATTTGAACAGTGATACATGCATCTCTAATATTGTTTGTTTCATAATAAAGTATTTTAAGTACTTTTCTTACAGCAAACTTTCCATGTAGTGCCCCCCTCACCCGTGAGCCTGGGGAGGCCCTTCTGAGGGGAGATGCATCATCTGACCTGCTGTGGTGCCCTCACCATAGGGCACAATGTCGAGGGCTTGAAAAAATGGCTGCTCAGCAAACATACGATCTTCTGTCATCCAATCAGTCCTCACACTGAACTCTGTCCTTATGAGCTTTCTTCTTGCCTCCTTATGGCAGTTGTGTCACTGGCCTGTAACACACCTGCATGCTCTGCTGGAAACTGCCTCCACCCCAGCACTATAAGAAACAAGAAACCCCCTCCAGAAGCATAGTTACAGCCTTCTGCCACTTGCCTAGGCACAGACCGCATCCCAGGCTTGATAAGTTTGGATGCCACCCTCTGAATTTTCTAGACTGGCTTCGGCAGACTTCCCATGAAATGTGGTTTTCCCAAGATCCAGAGACCCTGGGAAATGGCAAGTGAGGAAACTGTAATGGAGACCTGTTGTAGACTTACACTCTTTGATAAATAAGTAGGTAAGTGTTAGCATGACCGTGTGCCCGCTGTACAGATAGTCCCCACACATGTTGTGAGAACCCGTGATAGATAAGCCACCTCCAGCAATCAGCTTCATTATCCTCCGGACTTGGGCTTCCCAGTCACCAAAAAGCTGGCAAGAAAGGAAAAAACAAGATCATCAGCCCACGTGAGCATGTGATGTGATTACTACTTGTATCTCAAATTAGACTTTATTAATACATACAGAGTCCCTCCCATGACACTGACCCACTCAAAGCTCACCGTACTGCAGGCCGTCCCTGGCAACAGTATGATCCAACAGGTGAAGAATCTGGCTACAGAACTTTCCCCATGTCAGCACTTTCCCTAGCACATTTCAGCAGATGTTTACCCAATTTTTAAAAATTATACAACAGACAAAAACTGATGGGGCTGACTTATTTACCAATGATTTGCTCTAGAAAAAAAATTTTAATCTCCAGGAAAAAAATCAGATATATTTTTACCATGCTTGGCCTAGTGGACACTTGTTCTACTAATTTAGCTAAAGCATCGGAGGCTGGGATAGTGAAACGCATGGAAAAAAAAAGGACTCAGTAAGATGTGCTATTATTTTCCTCAAATTAAAAAACACTACGTGGTGTGGGAAAGGCAATACGTTAATCTACTTGTCTCTGATGCAAGCCTATAAAATTGAGGCTGAATCTTTAGAACACGCCCAGAAGGGGAGCACCCTGATCAAGAAGAGGAGAACTTCTGCTAGTGAAGACACAGGAATGAGGCTAAATAATAAAAGCAAACTACAATAACTTGCCTGTTGTACCTTATATTTGTTTGGTCAAATAAGATATGCAAATATCTATTTTATGCTTGTCAGCACGCTTAAATTCTAGTTGGTAAATTTAATCACCACATCTCTTTTCAACATCTAACTCATAATATTCCACCTTTGGGAAAAACACATTTCATTCTAATTCTCCTTTACAAAAAGTCATCCCAAGTTTCTAGTGAAGGATAGCAGGCTGCACAGACCACACAGAAGATATGAATTTCAAGTCAAAGAGACTCTTGAGTGCCCAGCCACCAGGAGAAAACCTGAGCAAGGCTCAGGGCCAGGGAACTTCAGAAACTGGGGACTAAAAAGAGACATTAGAGCCTCCAGAGAATGAAAACCAGCTTTAGATAAAGGATCATTAGAATAGAGACTTGTCTAAAGTGACACTGGAAAAAAGGGTGGCTTTTGGGAAAATCTCTTGAAATTCTAAGGAATATGATTTCCAATGTAGAATTTTAACAAGCCATATGACAACTATATAAAACCTCAGTGAGAAACTAAAAGACTTCAAACACACACACACACACACACACACACACACACTTTAGAAACATTTACCAATATAAATAAAGAGCAAAGTAAAGGATAGGTAACAGAAAACAGGGAGACAGATCTTTTGCAAAAGAGAGAAGGGACCACGAGAGGGAGGGCCAGGGGGTGAAAAAGAATTAGGTATGTTACGTACAGGCCCCAACTGCCCATGATGAATGTAATTATCACATACAGCTAACATGGACTAATAAAAAATAAAAATTGAAACAGTACAGGAAGTATGTTTACAAAGCAAGTAAACACAGAAAAAAGAAGACAGAGGCCTTTGTAGGACACCAACGAAAGAGAAGGTCACAAGCTGTGTAGGCAGCTAAACTGGATAGCGAGCAGCCTGAAGGCCCTGAAGAGATATCTCCAAAATGACATGAATAGGACAGGCATGGCTCTTACAGACCGAGAACACAGTCCTAACTCAGGAATGAATAAGCACATAGAAAACTACTAAAGCAAAAAGCAAGCAATAATTAACCCTACAGGAAACAAAATATTATGCAGAAAAGGGAAAGTAACTACAGGAAATTACATGGCTGGCTGTGAACAGCATTTAAAGAGCTGTTGGTATACGTCACGGATACTGAGGTTCAACAGGGAGTACTACAGAGGGAAGACAGCATACAGGTATAAGATGCGGAATGGGGGGAGGAAGAAAAAGCCATAGAAGGACACTGAATTCTCACCTCTGTACTCCGAGTTGTGAGGGTACACACATAAAAAACTATGAAAAGAGTTACAGACATAGCAAATATTACAAGACTCAGGAGAAGGAGCTGAAAGGAAGTAGCAGAGGAGACTACAAGCAGTCAGGGCCAGACTACTACTTCCCATAACATGTATACTGGGACAATTTCATTTTTGAACTGTATGTCTTTGTAAACATGATACAACTTTTTCCAAAGTCTCAAATTAAACGTGTGGTTCACTTCTGTAGTAATGGGTCTTATGTAGAAGAAAAGTATGGCAAAAAAACTTGAGGATCTTTATATTTTTTCATTATCTCAAATTACCTCTTTGTTTTTAAAAAGTCTAAATCACATTTCAAAGACAGTATTACCCTAATTTTCTCTCCTCTCTCATTTTAGCTGGAAAATCTCCACGGAGGAGACTATATCTTGCGTCAGGGCAAGGGGAGACAAAGCAAACATGGTACTAAGGAAAACATGAAAAAAAAAATCATTCTGCATTTCTTACGCTTGTCCCTAAAACCCCTAAGCTTTCTTCCTAGAATATCTTCCCATATTTGAAGATCGAGTTTTATAATTATTATTTATAAAGTATTTGAATTATGTATAAAGAAGCTAACAAGTACAAGACAAAGTACAAAACTGCAGAAACACTATCTTTATCACGTAGGCAGGATATGGAAGGCAAGTAAAACTCGATCGATTCGCAGACAAAATTTAGCAAAGGGTAAAGGATATGACCAGATGGAGGTGTAAACTATCAAACAGAAATAAAAATTAACACTTACGGGAGGTATTTCCTCCCAGGTTAAGAGGGCAAAGTTTTAAAAAAGAAGAAAGCACCAGTGATTGGGCAGATACAAAGGCTCCTGTAAGCAGTGGCTATCGATAAAGCAGTAGGAGGAAAAGCCAGCCTAGATCACACACACCGGTTAAAATCACAGCTCTCCCAATGATTTGCTGCTACCATTTACTTCTGGGCCCTTCACACGCACTCTCTACTTGCAACAGTGTTTTTAGCTGGACTGAATGGGAGGGAAGGACAGAGTATGCTTATTATTCTACTGTGACTAGATCTGGACTCTCCCCTATCAGTAGGCTTCTGAATGTCCATTTTTGATGGCAGTGTTAAACTGGGGACACCTGAATAAAAACTTGCAGTGGATACTACAAAGTCATGACAAGAAAGTCTTTTATTTATATGGTCCTCTAGGGTCAGAGAAAATCACTTTTGAGAAAATATAAGGAAACTTTCACCATATGCTAATGAGCAGCCGAGATATAAAGTATAGTTGCCCAATCTCTTAAGCAATATCAAAAGACAGAAACTGACAGAAGAAAAGGGAGGGAATGGCTTCTGAATAAGACAGCCATCAGGCAAGTGAGTCTATCATTACTAAAAAATAGGTCTCTTCAAGTATTTTTTCAAGGCCAAATAGCACTGTGTCATGCTGACAGTGTGGATGCCCTCATGAAGCCTGCAGGTGGCAGAACCACTGGCTTTCTAGCTGCACCTGTGGAGGAGGGGCTTCACTGGGAGGAGGGGGGATCCTGCATTGAAACTCAGCAACACAAATCACTGCCTTCAGCATAACTGATGAAGGGCTGAACATGAGAGCTAGGTAGAAATGCTATTTAAAACAATTCTTGACCTTTACTAATACTTCCTATTAGAGCAGCCCAGAGAAATCAGCAAGGCAGAGCCTATCTCAGCTACCAGGCCCCCTGGTGGGGGAGCTAAGACTGCACTCCAAGTCTTTATAATGCACTGTGTGTGACAGAATACACAGATGACAGCTGTCCTGTAATACTATAATGGAACTGAAAACTTCCTATCACCTAGAAATACCATAGCCATTGTAAGGTCATAGTGCAGTACACTACTCATCTATTGGTGGGAATGTAAACCTACTATGGGGCCAGTCACATAAAGGCGTAGCTCATATAATTACGTTCACGACAAAATACTTCATAATGGTAACAACTGCTATGTTACCGGTTTTTGTACTTGTTATACTACTTTAGTTGTTATTTTTAGAATGTACTTTATAAAAAAGTTAACCAAAAAGCAGCCTCACGTGAGTGCTTTAGGAGGTATACTGGAAAGAGCTATTGTATTGGAAGGATAGCTCCATGCACATTATTGCCCTTGAAAACCTTCTAGTGAGAGAAGATGGGCAGATGGTGATAATGATGATCCTGTAACAGTGCTGATGTGTCTGTGTCTTAGTTTTTAACAAAAATGTTTAAAAAGTAAAATAAAACAAGCAAAACAAAAACAACAGAAAAGCTTACAGAATAGGTATAATTTTTTTCTTTATTTTGGGTGGTGGTGGTTGTGGGTATTGATCTTTCATCTTCACAGTGAGCTATATCCCTTTTTCTTTTTTAGAGGCAGAGTCTTGCTAGTCACGGAACTGGTCAATCTGGGATTCCACTTGTAATCCTCCTACCTCAGCCTTACAGAGCACTGGGGTTACAGGTGTGTGCCACCATAACCAGCCAGAAAGAAAATATTTTTATATAGAAGTACAATGTGTCTTACATGTACAATAGCTACTTTAAACTGTTACTATGAATCAAAAGCTAAAAAAATTATAAAGTAAAAAAGTTACTTTACAGTAACCTAAGGTTAATTTATTATTAAAAGGAAAAAACTTAGTGTATCTAAATGCACAGAGTTTAAAGTCTACAGAAGTGTACAGTAACACTGTAGACCTTCACACTCCCTCACTGCTCACTAATAACAAGTGTACTTCCCAGTCCTGCAGCTTCAACCAGGCTCAGTGCCCTATATATGTGTACCACTTTTTTCCTTTATACCACATTTTTATTATAACTTTTTATGTTAGATATATAAATACTGAACACTTGTTAGAGCTGCCTACCAAATTCAGTACAGTTAGTAATGTGCTGCACAGGTTGGTAGTTCAGGAGCAGCAGACTAGTATATTATGTAGCCTACTTGTCATAGGTCACCCCACCAAAGTTTGTGTAAGTACACTCTCAGATGTTCACAGGATGATAAAATACCTAACGACACACATCTCGGGATGTATCTTTGTCATGCAATCACACAAGACGGTACTATTTGCAAAACTGGTATCTTGCACACTGCCAGCCCCTCACAAGCTTAGTTAAACCAGGAACTGGATACATACATAGTAACTTTTCCTTTAGCAGGTAGCTTAAGAAGTAAAAGTATACTACCCATGCATATACCAACCACCACAAACTGTCAAATGTCCCTTAAATTCCTTCGCTCAAGGAAAATATTTATCATGGGAAATAAAGCTGCTTCTTAAATATCCAAACGAAAGATCAAACCTACTAAAGGAATCAAGCCTCAGGGACAGAAAGAAGACTGGTGGGATTCTTTTCAGTCCATGGTGTGAGCAGCCTTCTCCTAGCAACTGTGCAAAACACTGCAATCTCCTTCTGCTTCAAGCCAGGAAATGACTAGGGCCCCGCACAGCCTTCCTAACCAATGACAGATACTTCAGAATTAATGCACGTGACAGAAATGTCCCTCAGCCTGACCTTGAAGCCCCCACTGGGAAGGTCACAGGTTTGAAAGTGTGATGAGTGCTTTAAATTTCACAGCAGGAGGCAGCGACCTGCTCAGCTGTTCCAAGCTGCCCCTTAGAATTTCTCCTGCCTTACTTTATTTACTCTTACCTAGTTGGGTAGTAAAAAAAGGATAGTTTAACAGAATGAAACAATAATTTTTGTTTGTACTGTGATTCCAATCTTTTACCAGAGCTTCCCATCAAAGATCTCATTATATCCTCTCAAGCCTGCCAGGTAGTTACTAAGGATGTTCTGATGTCCATATTAGAGATGAAGAAGTACATGGAAAAGCTACTGACCAGTACAGGAGGTCACACACACTGACTTGGGACCAGAACTCAAACATCTTAGGTCTGAGTCAAACAATGCTTCCTTTTTAGATCACTGAAAAGCACTGCTGCTGTTGCAAACATCTTTTGAAATGAAAGGGAAGTCCGTGGCTAGGCATCGGGACCTCCTTTTATTGTTCTAGTAAAACTGAATCAATTTTGCCATCTTTTGCTCCTTTGCCTTTTTAAGGATGCTCTTAATTTGACTTTAACTCTCCCTGCTTCATACTGTGCTGTCATGTCCCTGTTCACTTCTGTAGGAAAAAACAATGAGCACAAATCTAACTGCAAATCCCATTTTGGGTGAACCACGTAGCTGGCTCTGGACAAACCATTACTCATTTTGGTTTCAGTTTTCTCATTTGCAAAATGGCAAGGAAAAGACATTCTCATTTTTAACTCATACCCACCAAGTATATTTGCAAAAGTGACCACTAAAATACTGTTCCATAAATTTAAGGGAGCGTTACTAAGTTAGGTCTAACTTTGAGGGGCTAGTTCTTAAGTTAGAACTCAATGCCTAACAGCTAACAAGTGAAACTGGAATGAGTCTCCTTAAATATGGAGCTCTATAGGATGACTTCTCTGAATTCTTCCTCCACCTGGTAATCATTCTGCTCCAAGAAAGATGTGGTCATTCATGCTGACAAGCAGCAGAGAGGTTTCACTATGTATTCTTCTTCAGCTTTACATACAACTTTCTAAAAGACTCTTTCTTTATTTGGCTATGCAGGATTTGGTTCTCTACCCTTTTTGATTCACAAAATGTACTCATCAATTCCTATATCAAGCAGCCTTTTTTTTTTTTGTGGGTGTGTCTCTAAAGCAATTATCTGCAATAAAATACTAATAAAATACCAGCCTCTCTTTTAGCAAAAATTTTAAATTTTTTCATGGCCTCTATAAAGGAGATTATCAAGATGCTTCCTAAAATCTTTAGGTCAGCTATGGACTTCCATTATCCATATTCTTATTTATCACATTTTTGAAAGAAACAGTATTTCAGCCAGGTGTACTGGCACACACCTGTAATCCTCATACTTTGGGAGTGTGGAGGCCCTGGTTCAATCCCCGAGACCACACAAAACGAAACAAAACAGAAAAATCCAGTATTTTAGTCAGGCAGGATTCCTCTTTTAAAAATTATATTTGCCTTGCTGGGCATAGTGGAACATGCCTGTAATCCCTGCATTTGGGAGGCAGAGGCAGGAGAATCACTGTAAGTTTGAGGCCAGCCTGAACTACACAGTGAGACCTCATCTTATGAAAACAAACAAAAAGAAAGCAAAGCAAAGCAAAGAAAAATCTATTTGCTTTAAATTTTGAGGGTCTCTTTAAGCCTACTTGGTCATGAAGTAAAACTTGCAAAAATAATTTGTCCCAGTTTTTATTTAGAAACTCTCTATATCTAAAGAATGGTAAAATACTAACAACCATCACTTTGGCAAATGAGCACTATCTCATTTTGGTGAGCGAGGCAACTGTCTTATTAACTGTCAGCAATTTGCCCCTTTGCTTTTTCTTTCCCTTCTTACTTTTTTCCCTAGGTCATATGAGAGTAAGCTGAATACACAGTAATACCTTGCCCTAAATACAAAAACAAGGATGTTCTCTTCCAAAACACACCGTATTTCCCCAATCGGCAGTCTAATTGATCAGAGATACACACTGAGGTTACTGGTCAGGCCCTGATTTCCTTGCCATCTATTACAATTTCTCAGTCTTGCCTGCCACCCCCATGATATTTACATTTTTGAGGGGTTCAGTCTAACTTCTTTACAGACTAGTCCTCCAGTTTGGTTTTATATGATTGTTGCCTTCTGTTTAAACACAGGTTAAATGTTGTTGGCAGAAATATTACAGAGAAGATGTCTCTTTTTTTGCAGTGACATCAAGAAGTACTTGATCATCAGCCTGCTACTGGTTTACTCGCTTGGTTATGGGAGTATCAATCAGATTTTCTCACTAAATACATACATTTGCCCCTTTATAATTAACAAGCACTTTGTGATTTAAAAATGTTAGGATGCCCAACCCACTGGTTTTACCATCATCTATGGATGACTGTAAATTACAGTTTTTGGATTATTACTACAAAGGGTGCAAAATGGTGATTTTTTTTCCATTTCTATTACATTTATAAATTGATGCTTGCTTGAAACAGCCCTATTCACTAAGTTTAAATGCTTTTATGAAGTTATTATAATCCGATACTATCATTAGTCACTGTGACACTTAAATGGTCTAAAATATGGCCAGTGGGGGCTGGGAACACAGCTCAGTGGTAGATCTTCAGCACTGAAGAGGAAACAAACAAGCAAACAAACAGTGGCTAGTGGGAACTCTCCAACAGAATAACGTGGCTTCTGAGTGGAAACCACTGGGGTCTGTCGTGTCTAGGCAGCTCTAGAACCTACCTACCTGCACCGAGACCAGGAATATAGATTCATGTGCAGTCATACACTGGTACCTCTGATGAGGTGGTCTGGAATTCCTCAGCAAAAGCTAACTCTGGTGACCTCTCCACACTGGATGACTGTCAACATTTAAAAAATCTTTTATACCTTCCCAGTGTCTCCTACACACAGCCCTCCCAGCCCTGATGTAGGCCTCCCTCACTTTTAATTCAGACAGCCATGCAAAAGTATAACCTCCCTCCCTCATGGGAAGTACTAAGAACAGAGCCTTAGCAAAACGTCTTGCCTGTCATCTAGTACCTATGAGACAGTAAGCAGGTCACTTATCTCTGAACCAAGTAGAATTTCTTCCCAGTCAGTGTTGTGAGAATTAAAAACAAAGCATTTAGGATCTTATACCGCAAAAAAAGGGGAAGACGCGTAATCTGGCACCACTAAAAGTCCACCTCCATCCCTCCTCCCACCTTTCCCAAATATCCCAATATGAATGTCACTGGAAACAAACATTTCCAAAAGGCTGTCTTGTCATGCTGCCTGCTAAAACATCGCCTGGCTTTCTCTTGCTTCTTTATGATGTTCAGACTCCTTAAAGAAGATAAAACCTGCACACAGCCTACCTGGCTTTCTCTTTGGTCAGCGGGCCTGCAGGATCACAGGTGCGAGCACACCTGGCTACTTTATTCCCAGGATCCATCTCACACTCTTTTTCTCTCACCTGGCAAACTCTGCCTCTCTCCATTTCTACTTGGCAAACTCTTACTCACCCTTCTGAGGTTTAGCTCAGATGGTACCTCCCTGTGCAGCCAGCACTCCAAGCAGAGCTGCTGCTTCCATGGCAACTAGGCTTGTACTGTCCATCCAGGGAGAACAGGTAAGCCAGGGAGAAACCTTTGGCTTGCATGTGGCTCATGATGTCCACTGGTGAGAGCAGGAGGCACTTGTCTTACACATTTATATATGCTCAAATTCTACCACTCTGCTCACACAAGGCAATTTCTCTAGAAATGTTTGTGAGAACAAACCAAAAGGAAAATTATACTGACAATAAGTAACAGGGAGGCAGGAGGGAGACTAGGTAAAAACAAGCACTGTTAATTTAAGCTCCACTCAATTCAAAAGGAAGACATGAAGCTATTTTAGTAATAGAACCAGCTATATTCTGAAGTCGTAAGATCATCAGGAGCTAATTAGATTATCGAAATTTGTCAACATGGAGAGTTCTTGAAATATTCCACCAGCTACCTGAGAAAGCAAGAAAGAATTAAAAATGAGCAGAGTCTTCTGCTGTGTAAGACTGAACAGTGGCACAGAATATGATGGTCTTTCTGCTGTTGCTCTTCTTATTTTATTGTTCCACCTAGCAGTCAGCCTCAGGTGCTACCCAAACGTGACCCCTGTTCAAAAGTGGGACATGTGATTAAAAAGTGTCTTTCAAGTTCTAGGGATCAATTCACTGGAAACTTCACCTCCAATAAATACATCAGCCAGCTTAGTGCCTCTTATTATAAAGTACTCTCTTTTTAAAGGCTTTCAAACCTAAGGTCATCATGGATACCATAAAAGAGAACCAATGTGTATCTCATGTTAATGCTTAATCTCTATTAGATTAACTCATCAATAATTACAATAAGAGTTGAAAACTGTAAGTTATTTCTTTTCTTAATTAGCATTATGCTGTATATCTGAGGACCAGAATATACGTATTTTTTTAAAGTTTGCTAAAACAAATACCTACAGAAAGCTTAGAACATCAAGTAATACCTACAGAAAGCTTAGAACATCAAGTAATTCTTAGATTACTGCCTTTAGATTAGATTACTGCCTTTTAAAAATGAAAATAAATCATAAATAGTTGTGAGAAGATGAGATTGTTTTAGGAAAAGAACACATGCTTCTTGGAGAAAACCTGTACTAAGGTTAGCAAGTGCCAATCAAGGTATTAACCACTTGGCTGCCTCCAATGTAAGCCTGGTATGCATATCGCGTGGAATACACAACAGATGCTGCCCAGAAGTTCAAAATGCCACAAGTGAACATACCTTCCTCCCCATCCACATATCTCAGTGGTTTATCATTATCTAAGAAAGATCTCATAGGAGGCCTACTCTTCCTCCTAACTTAATCATCTTACATGACCATTATTTTTCAAGCTGTTATACTTAGTAAAGTATACTGTCAGCAAATGAATGAACAATAAGACCAGTTTTCATAATTGCTACTGGATACGTGGCACATTTTTCTTATAAACTGTGCATTTGAGCACTGGTGTGAAAGGAAGTATTAAGTGTACTAGCATGGTGATTGATGTGATAGTGGAAGCAAGTTGAAATCACATGATTGTATTAGACCATCGTATGTTTAAAGCTCAGCTTAAAAGTTTAGTGATGAGTAAGTGCAAGAGTGTATCAACTGACTCCACTGATACCTCAAATCACAAAATTGTAATTGTGGAAGCACTGTATTTTCTACATTCTGTCTCTGGGCCTTTTAATTCATACCCACAGATGATTAACCACCATCCAACAGATGATAAATCATAAGTATTTATTATGTGGTCCTGATTTCCACCTCAGCTTCAGACTTACATTGCTAACTGTCATGGAGATCACCATTTAGCTGTCTCACAAGTATCTTACACTCTACATATTTAATCCAAAATCAGTAACTCTACATTCCTCCCCTTTATAATTATTCCAATGATAAAGCCCTGTCATGAAAATCTTTCCCTTTTTCTTTATTCTCTACATCAACTCTACTGTCAAACCGAATTCATTTGATCTCTTGAATATCATTCCAATCTGTGTCTTTCCATCCTTGGGACCTATCACTTAACTTGAGGTCTTATAGCATTTAAAAAGAATTATTTATAAGGTACAAGTCTGAATCAGGTGAATTTTAAGGTACTTCCCCCAAGACAGGGCTTTATCTATCCTGCTCACTCCTTGTACCCTAGCACCTAAAACATAGTAGGTTCTTAATGCAAGCTGTTAAATCAATTCTCACCATGTGAAGAAGAGGGGGTTTGGGGCATGACAGCAATACCAAGTCCTCTTCTTATTTCTGTATAGCACTTTCCAAGTGACAGAGCCCTGTCTCAACAATAAAGGACTGAGGCTTGCAGTTAAATGACCTGCCCAATGTATCTGCCAGCCAGCTAATGCATTACTGCCACTCAGTAATGGGTACACCCATTTTAACCCTGACCTCAGCGATCTTCCACTATTAGGTAGTTTATATTTTTCTAGTGCTAAGAAATTCCTTCTCTGTGTAATGGTTAGAGAGGTTAATGAAGATCTGGCAGTGACAGTGTTCAGCTATCTTCTTTTTCTACCATTGGGTCGATTTATTTGTAATGAGGTTCCTTTCAATTCTGACTCCCTTAGCTGAGATGTGACTCTGAAGCAGGCAGCTGGTTGCTGACGTCTCTCTAGTATGTCACCCTTCTCTCCCTTCTAACACTGATCCCCAGTGTAGCATGCAAGTCTTTAATTTCTTAAGCTTGAATTGTCATTTTTAAGTTTCACAGCTTTTTCAACTCTTCTATCTAGCTTCACAAATCTTTCTGTTCTACCGATGAAGTATTCCTTCCAAAAGGGTTATGAGTGAATGTAACAAAGTCTCCAGAGCCAGAGGAGATGTGGAAGACAGGAACAAGTTAGCCAATACCACAAAGAAGCAGACAGGTTAAGTCCAACCCTGAATATGCCTGGCATTTAAGATAATCAGAAAATTCTACGAACTGATTAGTTGCTGAAATTAAAGAATTACTGTTAATTTTGTTGAATACCAACAGTGTTATTGTTCATCCACAGTGTTTATGTATAATAAAGTATATAGTGATGAAGGTCTGAGACCAAGAGGAAAGCAGAAAAAGAGATGACCCAAACGCACTCAATCTTGATGATTAATGAATTTAGGTGTTGGGTGACTGAAATTACCTTATACTAGTCTCTACTTTGAAATAAATTTGAAAATTTTCAGAATAAAAATTTGTATTCTGAATTCTAAGTGTTTTATGTCTGTAACAGATATGACTACATTTAATAGGTTTTAACCACTAATTTCTGCTAAGGTATGCTAATACTTTATCTCCTACTTCTTTTTAGATTCAGTTTGCAGAAGTCTGTGACAAGAGTTGTGGTCTTAGCTGGCATTTTGGGCAACATGATAAAGTGATATGCTTTGAGTTTAGCTTCTGTGCCTAATTCATGCTACTTGCCTTTACCAAGAAAACTTGCAAGCTCTTCTTAGCCACAGGATTGTGGTCAGATGAGTCTCAAGATGACTATTAAGTAACCCTCGCCCAAGTCTAGGCTTGCCAGCAACAGGGTGGAGCCTCTAAGGTCCTCACCGAGACACAAGGCTATGGGCAGAGAGGGGAAATGTTACACAGTATGGCCCCTTGGTGTCTGATCCACTTTCAATGTGTGCTTACTCACAATCCACATCTACCTACCCTTCTGCAGTAAAATGTCCCAATGCCCAGGCTCTTCTCAGAAAATAAAATACACATGGGCTAATGACCTAAACTGTCATTTAGTACCGAGAGTATGCTGTTAATTCAACCACTTTCCACAAGGGTCCACCTCACTGGATTCTCACTGATAACAAGGTGTTTTGTATGTCCAGGAGCTTGCAGTGGGCGCTGGAGAGCTTTCACAGGTGATTACAAAGATGGGAAGCTGCTTTCCTGGAGAGGACTGTGGGAACAGCAAGGCGGCGAGTGCAGGGCAGTGGGAGTGTGGACAGAGGGATGGAAAGTTGGGAATATCCATTCTCTATGAAGGTTCTTCAGAGTTCAAGAAGTGGTGTGCAGCAAAAAATGAAAAAGAAAAAAAAAAACAACTAGCCATTTCTATAAGGCACATATGTAAGTCTAGGAAAGAAGCAAGACAACAGTACAAAAACTAATAGGATTCAAAATTTCACATGATAAGGATGCCATCTTAAAAATCCAGAGGGAATTTTCAGTCCCCTTTCCAAAGCTTCTCTTCTAGAAACTGTCTCTTCTGGAAGGAACAGAAGGACAAAGAGATGAAAGAGTCTGCCAGTACAGCGCCAGTGCGGAGAAATGATCTCAAACGCATCACAGAAGCCCTTATTTTCTTCTACTAAAATTTAAAAAAGGAAATTAACCCCTTTTATTTTTTGCTGCATTGAAGAGTTTTAATGTATGTAAACGTTTAAAAAATTGTATCTCCTGTTTTATGAAATTCCAATAATCTCTACAGTTCCTCCAAGACAAAGGTGAGGGGGCAAAGAGGGTTCCATGAATATAAAGGAAAGGTAGAGACAATAAAAGAGGGACACAGTCTATTGTAAAAAACAACTATGCTACTAGATAAACTAGTAGATCCATGGCCACATGTTATCTCCAGAAAACAGTGGCTTTATCTGCATTGGTGGAGGACTGCCTGGAGACATGATTATTATCTCTTGCTTGCTCTTCTGTAGGTAAGAACAGAAAGAAGAAGAAAGGAAAGAATAACACTGGAAATGGAACTTTCTGTCTACAAGAGGGAGAATGCATATGTAAGCTTCTAGATCTATGTCAAACAAGTGGATGATGTTTTAAAAGTCTGGGAGAAATCAAAGAGCTACTCCCACATACAAAACCCAAGCCCTTCCAGCACATTCAGGAGATTATATACTTCCTTCCTCAGGAGGGACATGCTGGCAGAGCTGGAAATTCTAGAAGCCTTTGGCTATTGCTTCCAGTGCTTGGTGACTCCCAGACAAGGGTAGAGGGATCTGACTGTACTCTGAAGAAACTTTCATCTTTAACCTGTGTCAAAGGACCCCAGAGCAAGACGAGAAACAAACAAAAAGGGAAATTAGGGTGAGGAATAGTTTACCTTCGGAGAACAGTTGAAATGCATACCAGGTACTGGGAGTGTAGTAACATACATTGTAATACACCGATACAGGTACAGCGTGCCAACTATGCAGAAAAATCTTCTGCTAATAATAGACCTAGAAAAATGGAAAAACAGGGCAGATTCTCAGTCAAGAAATTCTGCAGGTTCATTTAAAGTTTTCAATGACCCACCAAAAAAAGCCCAAAAAACTACTCAAGAGCTTGAAACTGGATTGTTAAAATTAATAGCAGATCAAGATGAAGATTTGGAGAATACTGTGTCGTGCTTTTCTAAAAAACATTAATTGTCCAAAAGAGTTGAAATTGCTCTATACCACTATTAATTATGCTTCATGAGGCCTTACACCTGAGTTGACATTAACTGAGAGACAAATGGAGTCCATTCTGAGTATTCTGAGCACACTCAGTATCTATGGTTACACCTTCAGTATATTCTCTGTCAAAAAAGGGAAGATGCCCACAGAATGACATTAAAGTGAGAATTTAAAACTTGTACGCCATTTGGTAAGTCAAAGACATTAAACAGTTACACTTGTATATATCAGTAATTGATCCTCTGAAACAACCTGATGCCAAGAAAAGAACCTATCTGAAGGAAGAATCCATTCCTCCACCACTCCCCCATCACTGTGTGATCCTGGAACACACATTTACAGTAGAGTATTTCCCTGAGTCTCCATTTCCTAGTCAGTAAAGCAGAGATACTAGCACTAGAAAAAAGGTATGGAAAATCCCTACCATATAATAGCTTCAAATGGTAGCTATCTGATAGCAGGAAGATTGTTGTTGAGTTTGAGCCTTGCCAGGACTACACAGCAAGACCTTATTTCAAAAAACAAAACAAAAAGAATGACAAAGAAAAAGAATGCTAATTCTACTCAGCCAAAAACTTGGTGACTTGACCATCACCTTAATTATTTTCCTTGAGCATTTGCTTCCTCACCAAGAAGCTTTTCTACTGCTGACACAATACCCAAGACCCACAAATTCAAAGAGGACAGGTTTAATTTGGCACATGGTTTCAGGGGATTCGGCTCATGGTGAGTAGGTTTCAAGGCAGAACCATCACAGTGGAAGGGAAGAGTCAAGCAAGCTGCTCAGTTTATGGTGGCTGAGAAACAAAGCATAGGGGACAGTGACAGAAGGGATGTGGAAAGGGGACAGACACAGTACCCAAGATCATTGCTCCATACCCCATCCAGATGACCCCAGGAGTGTGTTCCAACAACCTCCAAGGTGGCTCCCAAGTCAATCAAGTTGACAGTTAAGCTTAGTGTCACAACAATATTGCCTTCTGGTGAGAGAGGCAGGTTAGAAATAACTGGAAAAGCTATGAGCAATACAAAGAATGTGTATCAAGATACTGTATTCTTTATGATTTTTCAAACCTTTAAGAAAAGAGGCTGGAAAAATGAAACAACTTTATTTAGGGCCAACTACCAACACTGCCAAAAACCTTCTTTTCTATTGAGGTATTTTTTCAGGTGTGATATTAACAGTAGCAACTACTTGGCTAAATTTCTCCTGTATCCAAGCTCTGTTCCATTTAGTTCTTAAAACAACCCAGCAATGCACAGCTATAATCCTTGTTTTATAACAAGGCTCAGAGAGTCTAGACTGAAATGTATCACACAAGACAGAAGTATTCAGACAAAACTCGCTTCACACTGCATAAGGCATCCCAATTTTTGAGTCTGAGTCAACATTCTACTATATTTTTGTTACATTTCAAGAACCACTTAAATTTTTCATTAAGTTTGTGTTTTATGTCGTATTTCATACTGATCAGAACCCTACAGACGTTTGTTAGTAATATTAGTTTTTTAAGCACTGAAAAACCTTAACAGCATCATGTAGATAGCCTAAATTAGATAAGTCTACTTTTTATTATAATTGGAGTATGGCCAGTTATATGTGCTATTCCCACACCCTGTTTATTTAGTCAGTCTTTCTGATGCCAGCCTTTTCTTAACACTCTATCTCACCTGCACTTCTACAATGACATGCTTTCTACCTGTTGTCCTTAATGTCACTTGTCGTCTGCTATAGTCTGAGTATCTGTGGGCCCCCAAATTCATATGTTTACCTCTAACACCACTGATTAGATCATAAGGGTGGATCTCCCAACAATGGGTCAGTACCCTTGTAGAAGGAATTATCAATGAACCAGCAAGGAGGCCCTCACCACACACGAATCACCTGATCCCACGATCTTATAATCCCGAGCCTCTAAAACTGTAAGAAATAAATGCAGATGTTGTAAGCCACCAAATTACGGAATTCTGCCACAGCAGCCTGAACAGACTATGACACCTCCTTACAGTCCATTCTAAACAGAAAAACAAGAATCATCTTTATGAAAAGTTAAACACAGTATGTCCTTTAAAATCCTCTAATGGCTAGCAGTTATATTTTACATAAGCTGAAAATTCCATCCCAAGAGTTTGAGGCTCTACGCTGGCCTCCCTCTCCTTTCCCTTTCATCCTCTAGACGTCTGTGAAAGCCCTTAGTGCTCTCTGATCATCCCTTGCAAAATCCCTGCTGCCCTAAGTAGGACCTCTATGCTAGGCAGCCGCTGCCTGGTCTCTGGCCATGCTCTGCCTTTTCCTACACTACAGCCTGTCGTTCTACCTGCTGCAGACACTTGGTCCAGAGAGATGACTGACTCTAAAGCAGCCCATACTCCTAACCTCATTCATCTACTTTACTTTCTTCCTAGCCCTCTGCACAATCTCCCCAACCCCAATTTCCACACTGTGAAGTCTAAGCTAACTCCAAAGAGATTCTCGAACCTATTTTCTTCCTTTTAATTCCTCGCTACGATCCCATTTCTCTGGATTATGACAACTACTCATCAACTCCTAAATTCAAACTCTGTAAACTCCCTTCACAGCACCCTTCAACATGACTCTCAGCCCTCTCCTCTGTCTTATCTGAGACCTGAATCCCATGGCACTCGGCAAAAAGAGCCATTCATTTTCCTGGAAACCTAACCCCAGATTATCACTTTTGCCTACAAATCTCTCTTCCTGATCTCTTCCCTTATTCCACAGGCTATAATCTTATCCATCTATCTCAAACCTTCTAGAAGAGTCCCTAAGTGGGCAGAACCAGGTCATCCTATCAATCAGTTCACAACTTTGATTTTATGGCGCACTTGTCCCTTGGTATACTTGGGGGGTTGGTTCCAGGATCTCTTTGGGATACCCAAATCCACAGATGCTCAAGTATCTTATGTAAGATGGTGTAGCATGTGCATATACCATCCACACGTCCTCCCGTGTACTTTAAACCATCTCTAGACTACTTAGAATACCAAATACAACGTAAATACTACGTGAACAGTTGTTATAGTGTAAGAACAAGAAAGGTCTGCATGAGTTCAGTACAGACACAACTTTGTTTTCAAAGTATATTTGGTCCACGACTGGTTGAATCCAGATATAAAACCCATGGATACAGAGGGCTGCCTGTAGTTTAAATAGGCAAATTGCTGTTACCACTACCAACGAAGGTAATGTTTCATCTGCTCCATTAGAGGAAGTTCTCAGGGAGAGTTAGGGCTCACCCATCTCTTGTTCCCAGTGAGATTTACCATGGTGCCTGTGCTATCAGTATTATTACACAATTCTGTGCTTAGGAGCTGTACCTCTGGCTCCCTCTGATAATCATTCCCTATTTTTCTCCATAGATATTTGTCCTTTAAACCCTGTCATTTATCTGCCAGAATTAATCCACGCTGATGCTCACTATCCCTTTGCCCGATATCCTTTCTGCATTCATATTTTAATTTAAAACATTTGCTGAGATGGCTCCATTCAAGCAATGAGGCCTTTAAACCCCAGGAGAGGAGGGACTATGAATTGTGACATTTTTCTCCCTTCCCTCCCCTGTGCTCTCTATGGTGTTTCTTTTTTTTTTCTTTTTTCGTACCAGGAATCGAACTCAGGACCTTGCACTTGCCAAGCAGGCACTTATGCCACTGAGCTATATCCCTAGCCTGATGGCTCCTTATAGGCTCCCCACCCATCAGAGCCTCTGGAGTACTCACTGCTCCTCAGGGCAGACCATGAAAACCCAGGCCTTCAAATTTAGGGTTTCAGCAAAGAACATTCCAAGGAAAGGATAGTTAAATAAAAGGGCAAGGATAAAGGCTGTAGAACAGAGAAATCAAAATTTAGAACTCATTTAAAAAGAATGTGAGAGTTAGGAAAAGGAGATACGTCATGCTCCCAGCCCAGAGATTCATCTACACAGGCACAATGCCACACTTTCTAAAATCCAAATCAAGGAAATTCTACATTTTTGGTAGTATTTTTATCACAATTCTGTTTAGCATATATTATTATCTCATTTTATAGAAGGAAAAATTATGACATTAAAAGTTTAAAGACTAGCTGGGCCAGTCAGTCAATGGAAGATTCACCACAAAAGTCAAGGGTCTAGACTTTAGTGCTTCATAAAAAGGGTGGCTTAGATTTTCCCCCTTAAGCACTCTGTAAAAACACTGCAATACAATGTAATACTTGTTGAAGTTTAGGAAATGACCCACTGGTGGGTAATTTGCACAGAAAATAGAACACATTATGAAACTATCCCTTTCTACAATCTTTTAGAAATACATTATTTTCAACTTGGTGTGGTAACGCAGGCCTGTAATCCCAGCCCTTTGAGAGGCTCATGCTGGAGGATCGCCAAGGTCAAGCCCAGTCTGAGCAATTTTATGACTCAGTGAGACACTTTCTCAAAATAAAAAATTTAAAAAGTCTGGAGATATAGCTCAGTCAGTGCAAAAGCTCTGGGTTCAATTCCCAGTACCATACCAAAATAAATAAATACATTTTAAAAGTTAAAAATTTCAGGTCACAGATTGTAACATAACGTTTTTTTAAAAGGTGATACTGTTAAGATAGCAATGAGAACATCTATGTGATCTCTTAATTGTCTCTACTTGAGACAGTTAAGAGCTAAAAGCAAGAGTCCTCCACAGAGTGCAGGGAAGTACATATACAAAACAAATTACAAATTACATTTCTTTGTGGTATTTTAGGTTATCAAGAAAACGCACACGTGTGTATAAATATGTGTATATATATATACATATATAATACCAATATGTATATGAATATATAAATAATGGAAATGTGTATATTTACATGATATCTTTTCCTCATTTTTTCCATTCATTAAAACTTACCCATCTTGAATCACTTTCTTAGGGCCTTGCTTAGGCACAAACGGCAGAACTGAACACTGGACTATCAAACAAATGGCATTCTCATAATAGAAAGTTCTACCACATACATCACTAGCAATGGTTAACATTTACTGAATTTTAGGGACAGTAACTAGCACAGTGCAATACACAATAATGCCACTGGCTACTATCTATTCATATTCACCATGAATGAATATCTATATGGTAGGAATTATTCGCAACACTAGGGGATATAGCAGTGAACAAAAAGGAAAAAGCCCACCTCATGGTACTTATATTCCAGCAAAGGATGAGAACAATAGACTAGTCAATGGATAAGTAAATATAAAGCATGTAAGTTATGTGCTAAGTGGCAGAATTAAGTGACAATGTCAGTGGGGGGAGGTTGGTTGCAGTTTGAGGCTAAATGGTGAGGGAGGGTGTCCCTTTGCAGAGGTTAATCAAGAAGTGAGTATCTGTGGGAGGAGGTTCCAGAAGCTAACTTGCACAGGTGTTTGCTGAACTGCAAGAAGGTCAGGGAGCAAAGTGCAGGAGGTCACCAGGTCTGGGAAGAAGCCAATGGGACTCACAGGAATTCCTACATCACAATGAAGACAGTGGCTTTAATGCTATGTGAGAACACAGAGGAGTGATACACTTAGCTAAGGCGAGAAAAAGTAAAGAACAATCTAGGTCTAAACTGCCATCTAGCCCCAAAGGTGTCTTCCTCACAATGTCCCTGGTAAAAGGGGAGAGAAGCGGCTAAGCAGAGAAGCCTTTCAGAAGACTAAGAGGTGCAGGCGATCTAACAAGAGAAGGGAACAGACAAAGGTCCCCAGGAAAGAAAAGGATCTCAGACCAGGCTCTAAGCCCAGACATATATGATGGCTCAGCATCAAAGAAGGGGAGAAAACTTGGTAGAAACAGAAAGAAAAAGAATAAAATTAGCCTGGTCAGTGGTCTTCAGTTGGAGACACAAGATTAAAGTTGTTGGTAAAGGGGTTTTCCAGACTAGTGATAAACAGGGCCCACAGCACACCTTGGAGGTTACAGGAGAGCAGTCAGCCTGGACCAAGCTAAGTATATTTTCTACAGTATGTAAGGAAGCAGCGATAGGCTATAACTATCAGGGTAGGCAGGGCACATGCATGTGTCTTCCAGATGGACTATAACATATAAGCTTCATTATCAAAAAGTGATCTGCTTTATTCCAAGTGTCTTATGCATTTGGAACCTATGCCACTACATCCACTAGGAAATTACATATCCAGGACAAGCGCTTGTTATATACCAGGACGTTTCCACACTGGCCTTACAGGGAGAGCCTTTCCTTCCTAGCATGCATTCTGTGGGATGTTGGGGAAGTCCACAGTTTCTCCAAGTCTTTGGTACCTCAGTGAAAAAAGGGACTAACTCTGTTTATTTTAAGAGGTGAGTGGAACAAATGACGATACCTGTAAAAAAAATTCTTGTGCTGCAAACATCAAGTTTGGAATGGGTCTCCTGAACAGGAAGAAAATAATTTCTGAGAACATGTATGAAAAGTAACAGAATAAAGGAGACTCTGAGCAAGGACAGGACAGATGTAGCTACACGTGTAAAGGGAAGAAAAAGAAGGGATGAGACAATCCGTGAGCTCTTAATCTTGCTTTATTGCGGATAAGAATATGACCAGTTATAGACCAATTAAATAACGATAGAGAGATCCAAAAAGCCACCATGAGGGAATTTTGTTCTTGTGAGTTTTGCACATGGACAGTTTGAATAACACACTTTGAAAAACTGAGATGCTACTGTGAGATCAAACAAAAATTCCCCTGAACGTTACCTCTATGGAAGTATTTTGCTCACTGCTGCAACCCTAGCACACATTCTCTAGTAATTCTTGGTAAATAATTAAATGTAAAGATAGCCTGAAGTCCCCTAGAGATTAGCCTTCTGATCTACCATAGTGTAAGGTTCATTTATAATAAAGTGAAATGACCTTAAGAAAAGGTTCTTCTGAAACTTAGAAAACCAACCATGGACTAAGAACCTGGAAAAACCTGCTTTCAAAGATGGCCATCAAAGATATAAAAACAATGAAAAAATGTTGACAATATCTATAGTCATAAACTACCTTGGAGCCTAGAAGAAGCATGAGTACTTTGATCCAATCAACTTAATGTGAAAAGAGACACTGAGGAAAATAGGGTCAAATGAAAGATAAACATTAGTGAAGAGTCTAGTCTGCTAAATAAAATACAGCCCCAAACAATCACATTAGCATCTGACAGCAGCACTTGCCAATCAGCCCCAAGATTCTATCTTTGTAAATAAGATTCCAGTCACAGAAGACAGGAAACTGCTGTAGTCTTTTGTTAGAAATCTAAAAAACAAAGCCCCTAACCAGAGACTTCATCAGACATTAAAATACAAAATAAGGGTGGAGATGTATCTCAGTGGTAGACTGGATATAGGGGCCTGCGTTAAATTTCTAGTACCAAAAGTAAGTAAAGTAAAATAAAAACAAAAATTAAGTCTTTCCCAGAGTTGATCCCTGCACATAAAGTATATTAATACTGATGAACATCTACAAATCCATCCCTGCATTTTCCGAGCACAGGCTGAGAGGAATCATACTGGAAAATTCTATCCTGTTCCTTCCTGCAGGATCAACAAAGCCCCTGGAAACAGTTCTAAACATAGACATCACTGAAGGCTTAAGCAGGATCTGTCCAACCATTTCCCTTCCCCAGTTCCTTCCCTTCTGGCATGGGATCAGTTTTCAAAGAACACACACAGTGACCATTTCCACCTCACCAATCTTGCTCTAATTCCATGCAACTGCTTGCGATAGAATGTTCTACCCGCTCCTCCCTAAAATACCTCTCCACTAAGCTCCTTCATCTCTACCTCATAACCCAAATGTCCACTGTCTCCTTTTCCATTTCCTTCAAACCTTTTCACTACCAATGGACCAATATGCCCTGTATAATATTTAATTCATTCTTATACAATTTGTGCCCCCCCCACCTCCAACTGATTTATACTACTCCTTTCGGCAACTTTTCTGACCCAAAAGCCGTGGCAGAAAGTATATTGGGATATATACGACTTGACTTTGCTCTAACAAAAAAAAAAAATTCAAGTAAAGTTGTGAGAGCTCCCAAAGTTGTAATTCTGTCTCTCCATTACATTCTACAGAAAAACCCAGAAAATGCAAAAGCCTTGTATGAGAAAGACATTGCATCAGCAGCCAGACCTACAGTTCCAAAAGATGGGCTGCTGTAACAGCAACACAAAAACCTCTTCCCTTTCTAGCACCCAAGATAAAATTTACTCACTAGATAAATATTAAATTTTATCCAAGCCCACTACCTGGACCACTGCAATGGTGTCTAAACTAATTTTCCCATTTTCCTGTTCTTGATCCTGCAGTTACAGTCATTCTTTTAAAATACAAGTGTGCTCATTTTCCTCTGACTTCCCACATACAAAATAAATTCTATCTCTTACCCCCCAATACTCATCCTGAGCCACCAACCACATCTTGCTGACTCTCTCCCAGATCTCTGGATCACACAAGCCTTGGGGTGTTCTTCAAGCAGGCCTGAGGCACTCTGACCTGCTGTGCCTCCTTCCTGCAATGTGGACACCTGCATGGGATTCTCCCTCATTTGATTCAGGTGTCCACTCAACTGTCACAATATTGGTTGCCTTTCTAATTACGCCATCTAGAAGATCACCCATTCCACTATTTCCAAAATTCCCTAGCCCTTTATACTTTTGCCCTTCTCGCTACTGCTCCTGTGGTAGCTGATGTTAAATATTCATTTGTTTACTGTCTGCCTTGCCCTTGCCCAAATAGAATCATCACGACAGCATGAGGGCCCTTTGCTCATTCAAGGTCCACAAGTGCGTGGCACATAGTAAGTTGCTCACTGAGCATGGTGGTGTGAATGGACTACAAACAACCACTTTCTATGTGTTTCCACGTGCCAATCTCTGTATCAGAGATCAGGATTTAAAGATAAATATCATAGGATCTAGTTTTTTCCTTCAGGGAACTTAAAATGTAGCAGTGGAGACACACACACAACTAACAGAATGGACAATGACATGCACTTAAAGTATGTGAAGAAAACTGTAGAGGAGCTGGAGCTTAGGTAGGGAAGACTGAGGGTGGATTATAAAGAAAACTGAGCTTCAGGTTAAGAAGCCCATTCTCACTGGAGCCTGTTAGGGAGCACCACAGGAATGGAAAGAGGGCATATATTTGAAATAATAACTGACAGACTTAGCTGGGTGCAGTGGTACATGCCTGCAATCCCAGCACTCATAGGCTGATGCTGGAAGATTCTAATTTTGAGGCCCTGTCTCAAAAAAAACAAAAATAAAAACAAATACAAAAAAAAACTAACAGACTTAGAACTGACTGATCTCAGTGACGAGATAGATGAAAGAAAATAAGTAATTCTCCTAGGTGTGTAGGAAGTGCCACTGGCCGGAAAAGAGAAGGAACAAGTTGGAAGAAAAAGCTAGCAAAGCTGGTTTTAGACAGGTTGAGTGTGAGGTGCCCTAATCACCACACTAAAAAAATCATTAGATTTTTCTGGTGACTAGAAAATGTCTGACTTAGAAATTCTATGGTCCATTCCTTGGCCTTCTTCCCTGTTGGGTGTTTACAATGTTCTGCCAGGACACAGCTACTCTTATCACATACATGTGAGAGCCACTGTGTTAGTCCCAACTTAGCTATTCATGAAAAGTCCTTAACTTCAGGTTTTATCAAGTCTTTAAATCTAATATATTCTTTATCATGCTTTCTTAAAACATGGGACATCTGTTTTGCAGGGAAGTCTGACACAATCACAGAAATTTCCCAGGAATTTTTCCTAGTCACTGGCTAGAAAGTTCAATTCTAATGAGACAACATTATTTATAACTTTAAAAATCAAAAATGTTCAAGCACAGGCATTACTATTGCTTTCCACCTCTCAATATCATGGAAAGCCACTGGATATATGTATATATAAACATATATACACTCAGATGTGATGGGGAGATGAAAAGAGGGAAAATTAAGTATAATGAAACAAAACCTACATTTAACAGCAAAGGACCGTCATATACAACAGGATAGAAACAAACACCACAAATTCAGCATCAAGGTTTCCCTCACCTCACAGAACTGGTTAAAAAAGAATATTAGTCTAATTCTAGTGGTCTCACTTCTCAATTAACAAACCACCCTCAACAGTTTCATCCTGTTTGTTGTCTGAAAAGCAGAAGATACAAAGAAAGAATAGGCTGACTTTTAAGGGCTCCAGGACCCTTTAAACGAAAGTGCCTTAAATGGAATTACTGGCTAAATAGGTTTAATTCTGAGGAGTTGAGAAAAATGTACTGGCAAGTGGCAAATCTCTTAATGGAAACTAGGGGCAGGAATCAAAACTTAAGAGTCAGGCCCCAAAAGTGTAAGAGGTTTTGTTAACTGTCTGTTAGAAAGAATATCCCATAACCACAAGGACTCGCTTCTTGAAAATGACAGATAAATAAAACTGCTACATTAAACTAGACATGAAGAGACTCTGACACTGCAAAAGGTTTTAATACAGTTCATCAATACCTGCTGTTCCATGTATAAATCTGTACCTTCCTACCTCTTAGATGTCTGTGACCCACATACACTGAAAAGAGGCCACAAGAAGGAGAAAGACAGGATATAGCTCACTAGGACAGGGGTGAGGGACGCTTAGGGCTGTGGTCAGCTTTCATTTCCGATAATGGTCCATCCAACAATGTTAGAATCAAATAACACAGTCATATAAGAAAACAGAATATCTAGGCTGAGAAGACCTTATTGTCTCTGTGAGAAAAACAAGAGTCCTGGGATTAAGAGACTCACCCAAGCCACCTAGCATACCAGGTTATGGCTAGGGCTGGAATCCAGGCTCCAAATCCCAGCATGGCATTAATTTTGTACAAGACAAAAATCAGCTGGCTCACTGCTGTCTCTCTGTCTATCTATTTTGGTATTTTTTGAGACAGGGTTTCACTATATAATACAGGCTGGCCTAGAACTCACTATAGAGCCCAGACTGGCCTCGAACTTCTGGCCTCCTGGATGCTGGGATTACAGCTGTGTACCACCACAGCTAGCTTTAAACAACTTATTTAAATGACTGCAGTACTGCAATAAGCACAAAAGAAATCTGAAATTAGAAAGTCTAAAGATAAGCAGATTTCAGGAAAATTCCCTGCTGTTACAAAAAAAGAAACATTTTAAAGAAATCAGTCTTATACTTATGTCACATCCTTAGAACAAAAATACAATTACCTAAAAGTCACAGCTCTGTGAAGGTCAAAGTTATTTTCTGGGGTAGTAAATTATTTGCATACACATAAGAATTTTGGTGAAAACCAAGAAAATGAATCCACAAAAAACAAACATCAGGAAAAAAAACAAATAATTTGAGTTAACTCTGTCTTTAAAAAGGCAAAACACTAGTGTGGGTTTTTTTTTTTCCTCCCCAATTGATACTTAGGTCTAAAAATAAATTTGAAAAGTCAAAAAGCTTTAGGTCAAAATCAGGACTTGAAGTTTGGCAGCCCAAAGAATGTTCTTAAAGAACTGTACCTCATATTTCTAGAACCTATTCCCATTATTTAGCCCCTCAAAACTGAAGAAACCTAAGCAGGTTTTCCACCAAATCAAATACAACTCAGACCATCAGCTGTAGTTTAAGTTCCTTTAAAATGGAGGATTGTCAAACCAGCCCCAAATAAATATCAAAAACATTCTTTCTCAGAAAGAAGCTCTTTCCTGGCAAACAGTCAGGAGCTGCCTTCATTTCCACTTGCAGATATATAATAAACAGACTTTATAAACATACCAGGAAAAAACTCATTATCTCTGTCAGAGAAACTCAGCATAAATTTCTCTCCACATTTTGTTTTCTTGATTTCAGATGATTTCTTTAATATTCAACCACACTGTGATCATGAAACAGAGAGAAACTGAGTTCTTCAACAAACTGATTTCCAACCCCCCATGCAGGGAAGCCATAAAGATGTTTCAATAAAAAAAGAATCAGACACCAATGGCAAGGGAACTTAATTACTCATAAAACCAAGCACAAGTGTTTAATTTACACATGTAAGTAGCTAGCTTCAGTGGCTCTCTACTGAGATTAGAGTTTAAGACATGAAAACTACTTTGAAGCCACCTAAATCTAAATGAAGGTGCCTACTTGACACCCTGAGAAACTTGAATGGACCACGACATACTGCTTCAAGTGCTACATACTCTAAGTGCAAATCCAAACAGGTTCACCTACATCCCCCTACCCAAAGTCATACCCTGAGGGTATCATTTTCTCAACAACCTAAGCCATGTGAAACAGCTGTTCTAAACTCTCACTTTGAAACATCTTTCAATATATATCGCTAAGGTTCCATGTCTGAATCTGTGTGGGAAAAGCTATCCATCATTCACAGAACTTGGGCCAGCTATCAACAATTTATTTACTAAGTTAATAATACCAATCAAGACTAGGTGGTTAATCTGTTGTTCAAATGCTTGTACTCTCTGACAAGACCTGAGTGTTTTCTTTCTTGTTAAATAAAAACAGAACATCATCTTTTCCAGTCTTAGTTATCATTCTGTATGAATCTCATACTTTTTTTGCGGGGGATAGGGGAGCATTGGGGACTCAATTCAGGGCTGTGAGTCTGTTAGGCAAGTGCTCTACCCTTGAGCTATACCACCAACCCTGAACCTTGTACAAGACCGGTGATACAACATTGTGTGAAACAGTGCTGGTATTTTAAAAAGAAAAGAAAAAGTAATTGATGTGCTTTGATACCAACTGCTTGGTAACGTTCATTTGCAAATAATAATTAGATTTTGGAGTGTGAATATCACCATCACCAAATCTTAAGAACTTTAACTTTACTTACTTGTATTTTAAGAGCAGCCACTGAAGTAACCAGAGTCCTACAAGGATCATGCCATTAATTTCACAAATAGAAAAGGCCCACTGCACCCGGTCAAAATGGTCAAAAAATGTGTCCGGTAGTGGAGGCTGCACCTCCTTAGGAGGTACTCGTTCATGGACGACCGAGATCATCACTGTGGTGAGGACAAAACAGGAAAGTGCATAAAGAAAGGCCAGAAAAGTCTTGCCCCACTCCATGGGGTACTGGGAGCGCTCCAATTCTGGCATGGGGATCTGTATCATCTCTTTCCTATACCCATTTGGCATCCCATTGGGTTTTGTCTTGATGCTGAAGCTGCCATCAGGGGTGGAGATGTCTACACCAACACTGAGGTGCCCATTGGCATGGCCATTCTTGTGTGCTTCCATGTGGTGCTCCATTTTCAGGGTCTCTATCATGTCTAAGAGCCGCTGCCCATTGTCTGAGGAGACTCGGCACAAGGGGGGTTTTGTGAAATCCTCTTGGGTTAGGCTGATCAAGTCTTGGCCTGTGAAATGTTCCAGAGGTTCACAGTATTCTGGCATAGCATTCTCCAAGAGCCAGTCTGCCACCTTCTTGGGTGACCAATAAACCACTTCCTTCATTGTACTGGCAGACAACAATGCAGTCACCAGCCTGCTCTGGGAGGTCAGCAGTCACTGGTCCTATAGGGCAGGACACTGTCCCTCCTTGATTGGTTCATCCTGTTGGGCCTCATGAATGGGAGCTCCTTTGGCAAGATGGTTGGGGCAGATTTTTAAAACTTCATGTAGCTGTCCACGGTTCTGAGTGCCCAAGCATTAATTTACCTCATTTTCAACCGGATTCTTCCTTCTGTGGAAGCAAAGGAAAACGGTCAGGACACCAGACTTCCAAATCTGCCTCTTCAAAATGTAGAGTCTGGGCATGAGGAGTGGAAATGGAAAGCCAGTTATGGGGAAAATCCATGATTCTTGAATACATGTTCATTTTAGGAACCACTGACTCCCTGATTATTAGTATTCTCTGACAGCACACTAAATTGGGTCTGAAAATGGATAAGATCACAGGGGACATATTTTACAGCATCTTTAGTGGTATATTTACTAAGAATAATTCAATAATGCTCAACATTGACTGGAGATCCTCTTTGTACTTGGTATGTTTCCTTGAGAAAATCTGAAAGAATATTGCATCTAACTGGCAGGCTAGCACCACCCCATCGTCTAAGTACAGGAACACTAACCCTGTGAAGGCAACACCTCAGAGAATGCAAGATCCATTAGTGGGTTCCATTCCACAATTTACTCGGGAGACCAAAACCATTCCCTACGAGAACCCCTGTGTCTCCCTGAGAGCTTGAATTCTCCATCCACTTTCCACTAGCAAACCCAGAGCCTTCCCTTACTCTTTGATGGAGCTTCTCTGAAAGTCTTTCCTAGTCACTCTATTTAAAAATTCTTTTCCCCACATCACCAACACCTGACAGCTGTGACACACAATGGAACGCTGGGTCCATGGAGTAGGAGAAAGAGGGGCAGCCATGTCAGTCAGGGAACCCTAATCGAGTGAGGAAGCTCTTCGCCTTTTGACAAAGTTCTCTAGCCCCCAGTAACTTTGGTTTCCTCTGAAAAACAAGCTTAGCAACCCCTTATCTGCAGGCTCCTGCCTCCAGGAGGACATAATCACTCATACAGATGAAAAGTCATGAATCTTCTTCATAATATATGTCTCCTCTTTGTAACATCCTACTTTCTTTCTGATGCCCAACTGGGCCCATAGTGGCATTTCATAAATATTTACCAAAACAGCCTCCTACAGTGGCTTTTCTAAAGCCCAGTCGTTCTAACACACTGAATAAAGACACAGACCCCATTTCAGGAGAAAATAAACCTTCATTTTCAAGCAAGCTGTGAAATTTGAAATTAAAGGCATAAGTGATTTATCTGTAGCTGATGCTGAAATAATGCAAAAGAGGGAAAACTCATTTCTGTGGAAGTGAAGTGCTGGACAGCTACTGGGCACATCAAAAGTCACTGCTGATACACCTGTTCACAGAGCCCAGTGCCACGCTGCAGAAGTAGAGTTAAGAAAGTTACTTTGCCCTGGGATCACAAACTCAATTTAGATATACTTCGGCATTTTTGAAAAGGGACAGGTGAAGTACTCTCACATCTAGATCCAGAGAATGCATCTTCACCTGGACTCTGAAAACAACTACTACCAGTGCCCAGAAAAACCCACTTTGCATTCATTCCTGGGAGACTGCTCAAAAAAATCACATATAGCCCAAATAAGTAGTTGTATTCTCAGAACTGGGAAGAAGTACTAGGAGAATAAAAGCCATATGTAAATTCTTCCTCCTAAAACATTTGAGAGAGAAGAGGATGTGGGAACTCCTGATCTTCTATAATTTTTAGAGTTCAAGTCCAATGAGATTGTGATTTGCCTAAAATTTCATATAATGTGAAGAGTTTGCTCAGGGGCTAGACCAAGATCCAAGATGCTTTCTAGGGCTCTCCCACTGAAAAATAGCCACACAGAACTGAAAACATAGGAAGCAGAAACTAAAAAGTCCATTTACAAAATAATGGTGTCCATTAGTATAAAAGGCACATGCTCACTGTAGGTTCAAATTTCAGCAGGACATTCTGTCTGGTAGCAGCTATATAAAAAATAAACATACTAAATTTCTTTAATATTTTAAAAGCCTTTTAGATAATGTGCTATAACATGGTATATACTATTTTTAGTTAATTACCAAAGATAGGTTTTAAAAACAGAAAATAAGTTAAAAGCAATTATCCTGGTAACAGAAAAAGGATTTAACCAGGCAAAATCACTAAATAAATCATTTAGAAATATTTGTTTATAATTTCTAAAAAGCATCTATTATCTTATTGCCTAGTATTGTCTAGAAATAAAACAGTGCTCTGCTAACAAAAACCAACCATCAGAATTACAAACCAAACATGAGGGTTCTCAAGAATTAGAATATCACAGAATGTATTATATAACTATTCATGCAGCAATTGCTGAGAAATTTCAAGCTCCAATTATTACTTTCTCATTAACCTGTACTCCAACCCCTGTGTCTCAGTTTCCTGTAAGGGGATAATTTATTAATTCACGTATTTCATTAGTAAAAAGAATTTACATGTTCCTCACTGTGCGTTGGCAAACAAAGTAGTACACTAAAAACTTAAGAAAATACTGCAGTGAGTGTAATTTACTCTTGCCTTGAAGATTAAATGGATTTTAAAATGACTAACACGAAATCAAGAATTCAATTTTCATGACTTTTTAAAAATTTTCATGACTTTTTAAAGTAGGACAGACAAAAGACTGAACAAACATGGCTGGCACATCAGTGAGGAAATTGTAAGGGAAAGTTAGTGTTTGTTTTGATAATGGCAAGAAGTAGGAAGTAGTACACAAATGGTCTAACAGACATTTAGTGAGCTACACTTCCTGTTTCAAACATCAAAGCTGTACAACAAATGTAATATGAAATATATACATAATTTTATTCTAATAGCTTATAATCAATGCAAAATCAAAATTTGGTGGGCATGTAACACTTAGCACAAAGCTACTTGTGGATATTTTGTTAAAGAACAGCACAAATCAAGTATTGGCATTATTTCACTATGAAACAGACTAAATGACTCTGTAAAAGCTTCAAGCTCAAATAAAGGTCTTAAAAGTTAACAGTAATCTAATTGACCTTTTAAGGCAATGCAGGCCACTAAAACACTCATGAGAAAGTTGTTTAATTCTTCTCCATTTGGATAGTTCCTAAATGCTTTTCTTTAAACCAATATAATAAGCCATATATTTTCTTATTTAGCATTTGAGG
This sequence comes from Chinchilla lanigera, assembly GCF_000276665.1. Classification (NCBI taxonomy): domain Eukaryota; kingdom Metazoa; phylum Chordata; class Mammalia; order Rodentia; family Chinchillidae; genus Chinchilla; species Chinchilla lanigera. The sequence continues at coordinate 5,781,746 of NW_004955425.1, read as the reverse complement.
AGTTAAACAGTTCACAACATCATATATATTTGAAGAATAAAATGGTTAGAGTAATAATGACATAGGTTTAGCCGCAGAACCTACATATTTATTTCCATCTACAGTTTTGGAAGTTTTAGACGATAACTTGGTGTCTTAACCCTTAAACTGCCCACTGTTTTACATTATTATTCATGCAGTGCTCACAATTCCACAGTCCAGTTCTGTTTGGCAAATAAAATCATTTCTTATGAAACTGGCTCTTCAGACTAAGTATATGCTGACCTACTTCGCTGAGACTTAAGAAGGGCTTGCTGACTATGTAATGCCTTTTGGTCCACTTAGACTCTTAAGACTCTAGGCCAGAGGTGGCAAACCTATGGCACTTGTTCCATAGCTGGCTATTTATTATCACTTAAAGCTCTAAAAGGTTCACCTCTGCTGCTCTAGGCTGCAGGAAGAGCCTCATTTGAAGATATCTTTTGGTCTCCTCCTCCCTTTGTTTATGTTGTGATACTTAATACTTACATTTCACAGCACCTAAACTGCATTCCTCCTAGTGGCTGCCCTACTCAGCTCACTCAACTAACAGCCTCTCTTTGTATGTCCTCCTCCCAAAACACGATAAATACATTAGAATGTAATAGCTCTCAATGTACCAAAGGAAAGAGATGATTTTTTTGTTAATAAAACTAATAGGTATAAGGTATAATGACAAGAAAACAGCTACACCCTTTATACCAGATATCATAGTTCTAATCATTCTCTGAGGGTATGAAATCTACTATTCAGAGTCCTATCATCAGCAAATTCACCTTTCCTTACCCTGAGACCCTATTTGAGTCATTGTGTGATGGGCTGATTATATAAACATTTAGTAACCAAAAAATCCAAACAAGAACTTACTATAGCAAAAAATTAGAAACAGACTAAAAGTTCTACAGTGGGCACTGGTAACTATTACTCAACAGAATACTAAGCCTCCACTGAAGATTGTACTACCTTTCTATATTGAGGATGACAAATATTCATAGCTTTGTTAAGTGAATAAAATACCATCTTTGTAAACACATACATGTTGTAGGTATCATGGTATGAAATCTCAGAAACTGTTAGGCGTCTCCTTAACTGTTATCTTTGGGTAACAGAAGAATGACATATTTTCTGCCTTTTTTCAGTATTTTTCCCTTCTCTAATAAATATGTATTACTTGTCTTTGGCAAGGGAAAACTATGGTCCTTCTTTCAAAGTATATTCTATTTTTAAACATGTAGATTGCACTATTAAACTAAATATAGATACTTGCTATACTAGTTTTCTTTAAATCTATGGAATGGGTTTGTAAATTTCTCTAAATAACTGGAACCTTTGCTTTCCATGTATAATTAATGGTTCCAAAATCCTTCATATTCCAATAGGCCTGACAGGGGAACCAAAGCACCAAGAAAGATAAAGGTGACATCCAAACCTAAGTGCACAAAGAAATTCCAGGTCTCAGATATTTCTCATCGTCCCAGACAGAAAACAACAAACCATCCAAACTAGAACTGCTCTATCACCTAAATTTTCTTCAGTGTCTAACCATCCAGGCTGCTACAAAATAGAAAAGACTAAGAGATCTTTTAAAAAACTCTGCCCATTGTCATTACAATAAGGAAAATTTTGTATAGTTCTACTGACAACTAATCATCATAGTTTTCCCATGGGATTTCATTCTTAGAACTCTATTACCAAAAACTTGGAAGATAATTTATTCCCACTCAATTCATCAGCAGCCTCTGTCTGAAGCCAGCAGGGCTATTCTAATACAATATTTGCCTACTTAATCTGCAGTACTTGGGCTTGGATTCACGTGAGCAACAGCCGGAAAATGTCAGGACATAAGAAGTGTTTTCAAATTCCATTTGTTCTCACATGAGCTGATATGTACTGTGCTGATCTTATCTTTCCAAAGCAGGCAAGAAAGACTCTCTATTCCTATCATGCAACACTCTTTTCCTTTGCACTCTTCCCATTTCTCTTTCAAAAAAAAGAGGTAAGATTCTTTTGATTTACTGCTAGGTTAGCTGGAATAAAAACACATGTAGACCGCCAATTCATCATAAAACTAAACTATGGTTGTGGAAAAATAAGGCAATGGTTTGGTGAAAGGATGAGGCTGTGCCTTACTGTTCTCTGTTTCTAAGAAACTTTGATTCAGTATTCTAAGGCAGGCATCAACAGTGCTAGGTTCACTTATACTGGTCTCAGTTTACCTATTTTTAAAGTGATAATAATCCTGCGTTCCTGCAGAACAGCGAAAAAAGATTAGAAATCTGACATGAGATTTTGTAGGTGCCTACGAATAGCTTTTTAATTCATGTAAAGGAAGCACCCTCCCTTTCCCGCAGAATAATCCAACAGTGGGCAG
>NW_004955425.1:5776164-5777207 GCF_000276665.1 Chinchilla lanigera | reverse complement strand
GTAAAAGGGCTGCTAGGGAAGTCACTCCATCAGGTACCAACTCCTTCAGTGACACCTTCTCAGGCCAGGCACATGCAGTCAAGCTGCTCACAGAGTGACTGAGTGGTGACTGCGTGAGTGCAAGCAATCTGATTTACAGAATAAGAGACTTAAAAGTCAGAGGAATTGGTGGAATCAAATAACTTCAGAATGGCAGTGACCTGGAGCTAAGGCCCGCTGAAAGACCATTTAAGTTACCTCTACCTTCTCACTTTTCTTACTTTGCACAACTGAGCAGCTGCCTCTCCCCGACACCAGAGAAGACTAAATTTATTCTCTAGAAACGAGAGAAATAGTCTCTAGAGTAAAGGACACAAACAGAGGTGAAAAGCTGGAGCACGTTACTGAAAAAGTGGTGATAAAGGATTCAAACAGATGGTTAAAAGCAGATTCTGCCCTTATTCCTTACCCCACCAGGCACTGAGAATAAGTTCAAGGAGATCCCTCAAAAATTCTGAGAGAAAAGACTTAAGCACATTGATCACCTTGCACCGAATCACATATAAACAAGTGACCTTCATGCAAAGAACTTCCATAGAGCTTTGTTAGTTTGCTTTAAAATACAAACAACTAAAATGACTGCAACAACAAAACAAGCTGTCAGAAATTCAAAGAAACTCTTTAATAAATAAAAAATGCAGAGACCAACCATCCCCCCAAAATCCAAGCAAAAAGTAACTTAGAAACAGACTAGGTAGGGGAGTGACGATGTTAAGAAAAATGATTAGCATTCTCAAAGTGAGGTCTGGAAAAAAGAACAAGATGGTACTTTAAAAAGGAGTTTAAAAAGCTCCTGGAACTTTACTGTAAATATTTACAAAATCAAGAGAAACAAGAAATCAAACTGAAAATATCCCTCAAGAAGAAGAAAAAAGTTAGAAAACTAAGAGATATAAAGAATTAAAAAATTTCAGCCCCTCCCAATTCAACGACCCAATCCAAAAATGGGCAGCTGAGATGAATACACATTTCTCAGACAAGGAGATACAAATGGCAAATAAATA
>NW_004955425.1:5769038-5770969 GCF_000276665.1 Chinchilla lanigera | reverse complement strand
GTAAAAGGGCTGCTAGGGAAGTCACTCCATCAGGTACCAACTCCTTCAGTGACACCTTCTCAGGCCAGGCACATGCAGTCAAGCTGCTCACAGAGAACAGGGAATGAGGAACGGTTCTCACCAACAACAGAAGATAAGTCATACCCAATGCAGTTAAACCTCAATCTCTGAACAGCAAAACAAACAAACAAATGAAAAAACCAACCAACCACAGCAACTGAAACCGGCCAGCGGGAATCTCACTTTGTAACAGTTACTCGCCTCCTCCTTCACTGTTACCTAATCAGTCTCTGCTGTCACTTACTGCCAGGCTAGCTCAGCAGCAACCCACTGCCATCTGCCCTCAGATAGGCCTGTCTACGTTGACACATAATCTGATCTCCTCACTAAAGAGTTCAGGTGGGTCCCCATGACTTGTGGGATGATGTTCCAACTCGTTGGCTCAGCTCTGAGACTTTCCATAACACAGCTGACTTCACTACGCTGCATGGTCTGGGCCTGTGTTGAACCCGTGCTCAAGTAGCTCAGTAAATTCCCTCACGCCCAGCCAGCATAAACCTCGTAAGCTGTTTGTCTTTCAGAGAATGTGATTTTCCCACTTTATTTAGACCTTTTTTTTCTAGCTTACCACCTCTGTAAAGCCCAATTTCACTTGCCTTTGAGTCTCTGGAGCCTAACCCACAGCACACACCTACATACATTAAATACATGAACGAATGAGAAAACAAAAGACATGGCTTCGGGTTTCAGAACGTGAACCCAGTGCTGTCCATTTCTTTTGTATGTCAAGTATAAAAATATCAATAAAATATAACTGCTGAAGCTTTTATACCATAATTATTTTCAAAATAAAGAAAAGGAATTTCCCAGGTATCAAACAGTAATTTCAAAACCAAAGTGGATGAGATACAAGCTAACACTACTGGCCCAGAAAGCGACTAGAGAGCCACAGGAGAAGTTAGAGGTTGGAATTTTAAGATCCTGGGCAGGCAGGGGCCAGTTTGAGGCAGGAACCTAGAAGCAAGACCCCAGAATAAAGCAAAAACCCCTTTACGATCAGAAAAACTGGATCCATGAAATGGGCACACAGTAAGTTCAAATCCAAAGTTACTCTACTTACAGGGCATGCAACTTCCAAGCCGAGAAATTAATGTAAATACAAAAGAAAAATAAGTACAAAATAGCTCCTTAGAGAGACCCTTAACAAGCAAGGATTCAGGAGACACCCACTGAAAAAGTAATCTCACTTGAGAATGAATAATTGAAAATGATAAATCCCAGAAGGAAATGGTCCAAAAGGAAGGCGATCTGGCAGGTGTTATAAATATGACATTTATCAAACTATGAATCTGAGAAAATAAAACAGACAAGTTCGGCAACTGTAATTGAATATATTCAAAAGATTTTTAAAAACTGAAATTATAATGAAAAAACTAGATATGATATTTCAAAAGGTATACTTAAAGAAAGTATAGAAAAAAATCTGGCTTGTGAGCCACTGATACCTCAGAGTTAAAATGAAAGACAAAAAGGTAAAGGGAAGTCAAAATAAGAAGAAAAATCAGCAAAAATATAAAGTATGTAATTATAAAAGCCACTGGCCAGCTTTTCCTCACATTAAAGGTCTTATACAATCCAGCACCTATATTCTTTTGGGGGACCATGAGAGAGAAATGGAAAACTGGAACCAGTCAATGAAAACAATTTAAAACAGATATTTAATTAAAAATTCATTCATACATTTTTATTGTCTCCATCTCTTTGGAGATGGTAGTAATTTTAAAAAAGAAAGGGATAAGGAGAAAATCACAACATTCTTTGAAGCTGGGAAGCAGACTGACATGAGATTTTGTAGGTGCCTACGAATAGCTTTTTAATTCATGTAAAGGAAGCACCCTCCCTTTCCCGCAGAATAATCCAACAGTGGGCAG
>NW_004955425.1:5740871-5766833 GCF_000276665.1 Chinchilla lanigera | reverse complement strand
GGTGCCCAAGAAAGAGAATAAAGGGAATATTAAAGATTTTTAAATTTTTAAAAATAATCAAAGAAATTATTCAAGAAAATTTCTCACAACTACAGGGGACACAATTTGTCTCTCAAAGGTTCATAATACGTCCAAAACCAGCTGAAAATATAAAAAAATTTATTGTTATTCCATATTAATGAATTATTTTAAATAAGAAAGGGGAGAATAAAACAACCACAAAAATGATCTTGGCAAACGTTCTATCCTGCTTTTCAACTTCTTGGCTTTGTTTTCTTCCACGTCACCTCAACTACCACTTCCCAGGTCTATTTTACCTTCCTTACAGAAATTCTGTGCCTAACCCAGGAGCCACCGGGGACTTAATGTACAATGTTCCTGATATTCAAAAGCAGAATTTTCATTGTACTTTCTATCACAACCTTATACTAGGCAATGTTGCCTCTTTAATACTATTCTATGAGAATAATGTTACCAAAATATTTTCATGGATTTTATAAACGGTAACCATTTCCTCCAGGTATTTTTAATGCTGTTAGGATATCAAATATATTTTCCCTTGTCTCAAACACCATCAAATGCCCTAGATGACTGAATGAATACCAGTTTCTAAATTACTTTCTCTTAGAATGCTTCTGCTATCTAGAAGCAGTTAGAAATTCTTGGGCAAAGGCATGAATATTGTTATTGAGTAGCATGGTCACTTTTAATCATCTATGAACTTTAGAAGACTGACAAAATCCTATGGTTAATCACTATGACTGACATAGATCATAAAACAACTATTGTATTTTAAAGGATACCTTCAGTTTTTAAACCAGGGACCACTAGTGTTGGTAACAGATCGAAAACAAGCTGAAAGAAAAGAACAGCTTGTTGATCGACATAAAAAATTAAAAATCGTATCTGCAAAGTGAAGTTTTTGTAGTCTATTGAGGATTAAAATTACCCATTAGTTAGGTAATCCAGATTTTCCATTTCACTGAGGAAAAGTGTACCAACCTACACTTACAATTCTGATTCAGTGAAGTTAGAAAGGAAATCCAATTTAAGAAACATGACCTTGGGGACTAACACCATGTTTCAAAATTAGCAACCACAAGCAGGCCCAGATAGAAGAAATCAAGTTTAAGACTCCTCCAAAATAAATTCCTGGTACATATTTTGGTAGCTAGGAGTGTTTACACCATTTTCAGACCACAGAACATTGAAAGGAGCAAATTGTATGGCTCTTCGCTGTGTACTCTGTGGGCATTTCTGCCACAGAAACTACTGTCCATGTCCCCACCACGTTCAGCTCTTTCCCATCTCTTCCTGGAGGTAAAACAAGATCAAGAACTGCAAAGCAAGCAAGAGCAGATTTACTACACTATTATCTACACACTCTAATAAGGTCGCCCCACAGAATTATAGAAACACTTAAAAGTATAAATCCATTAATTCACTAACTTTTCTCCAGTCATCAGTAGTTGTGATTTTCTATTTCCTAACTAGGATCTGGTAATTAATTCCTCAAACTTCTGGGTCGTATCTTTATTGAGCATTTTTATTAACTAATAATTAAAAGCACCAAAGCTCAGCTGATTAGAAAGGAATGTTACCCATGAAGTAAGTAGGTCAGTGCTAGAGCACAGGATCAGGCTGTCAAGTGACTACAGCTCTGGCTTTGGACAAAGAAGCCATACCACCAGGGGGCAGCAGAACGTCAACGCTATTTCATGCTCACCAGGACGCCCTCAATAAAGTCCTTTGGGCAAGCTTCTGAGGACCTGGGCGTAAGTGACACAACTAGGTAATGAAATTGCAAGAACTACAGCCCGTTTTATGAACTGTTAATTGGGGCTCCCACATACCCATGTGATTTTAATGTGCATCAATTTAGTGACTATCCAATTAGCAACATGGCTAATGTTTCGTTTTTCTTTCCACACATACTGCACATCTGAGCTATTCTGCAATCTCACAAAGCCATATGTAGGACCTCAAAGAAGAAAAAAAAAATCCGAGCATTGAATAGCATGAAGTTTATTAGAGGAATTAATCCTAAAATCTTTGCTGGAAATATTTTTTCTGGCTTTAAACAAAAACTTTAATGACTTTATTATCTGGCTTCTTTAAGTCTAACTGCATGCAACAAAATAAGAACTTTAAGACTAAACAGTGGTGAACACTTAACTGTCAATTAATTATAAAAAATTGCATGGCTCTGAAATTAACAATGATGAAATAAACTTTAAAACAAATTTAAAAATCTGAACAATCACAGCTAAGGCTATTTTGCATTACGTCAAGTAAGTGCTTTACTCTTGAAAAGCCCTAAATGCATATTACCATGGTATGTTATACTGAAAGAACTAAAGTTCAAAATAAATTATATATGAAAATGTGCTGTCAAGTTCAGAAGCTTTTATAGTCTCTAACATTAACATGGCTTTAAATGACCATTACAAAAAAACTTAGTCAAAAACTCCATACATAACAATACAAGCAACACAAGTTAAAAAATGTTTAATATGTCATAGATTGCAAATAGAAATTCTAAAATTCTGCTAAAAATATTTTAAACAGATTACAAATAGGCCAATCACATAATACACAAGCAAAAATATAAAGAAAATACTAGCCTGTGTGAGGCCCTGGGTTCTATTTCTAGCACAAGTAAAAAACAAAACAAAATAAAATGATCTACTTCACTAATTTTTAAAAAAGCAAACAAAAATTTTAAAATGCCAAGAGACCATTCTTTAGTTAATGCACTCGCAAAGATAAAAAGAACCTTGTTCAAAAGAATCAGTGTCACCCAAAGTCCAAGTTCTGCCATGTCTTCTTCTCAAGTTAATCATGAATCTACATGAATCCATCTAGTTCTCATTTCCACAGTAGTCACCATGGTCTGGCCAACAGCATACTTCACTGGAATTACTGCCCTGGCCTCCTCAGTGCTGCCCCTGTGCAAAGCCCATCCCACCTAGACCCCACCTGCACAAGGCAGCAGAAGACAGCCTTTAAACCTAGGCAGTTCCCACCTCTGAAATCCTGCAATGACTTTCCACTTGTCTTAGAATAAAACCCACATTTAATTTTTTGTCCTACAAGCCCTTTCCTCCCTTTGGACAGCTGAGCCCCACCACTGCATACTATACTTCAACTACCCTAGTCTACTTTTATTTTCTAATTCCCTGGGGGCCTCTGCACTTGATCTTAGCCAAAATGCAAAGAGGCAGTGCTTGGGATCTTTGAACATGCTGTTACCTCTATTTGGAACATTATCATCCCATAATTCACATGAGTTGCTTCCTTTCAACTATCAGGCCTCCTTTCCTATGCTGTCTCTTCAACAAGGCTTTCTGACCATCTTCCTTGTCTTAGTATGTTCTGTGCTACTATAACAATAGAGACTGGTTTATTTATAAAGAACAGAAATTCATTTCCTTATAGCCTTAGAGGCTGGACAGTCCATCCATGAGGTCCTTTTTGCTGCATCATCCCATGACAGCAGTGCAGAAGGAGTGTGTGTATGTGTCAAACTCTGTCATAAGGAACCCACTCCCATGATAACTGCACTCATGAGGGCTGCCCTCATAATGTAATCCCCTCTTGAAGGTCCCAGTTCTCAAGCCTGCTGCACTAAGTTTCCAACACATAAACTTTGGGATACACATCCCAACCACCACTCTGGGATGGGATGTAGCTCAGTGGCAGAGAGCTTACCTAGAATGTATGAGGTCCTAAATTCAATCCCCAGTACCACCACATCCACCACAAAATAAAAAATTAAAAATAAACCTCAAGCCATTGTACTTTATTAACATCTTTTGTCAACATCCTTTCTGTTGAATGTAAAGATCCCCAAATTGTGATTCTCACTGCTGTATCCCAGGCACACAGAAGGCACTCATTATTACAGTCTGTTCCAGGAAGAAAAATGGATGCCATAAATGAAAAAGAATACCAAACACACAGTGATCAACGACATCTGATACCAAAAACATACTTCCTAATTTTAGATTCTTCAGAGTGAAATTGAACATGTAAGCCTCTCTAAAGCTCACTTTTTCCCTATGTAAAAAAGAACATATAAACTATTTAAAGCATTCATCATAAGAAAAATAATTTTTTAAAAATAAGTAATCTAAAACATACAGCTTGGATTTTTAGATAGGAAAATATATTTCCTTTAATCATAGCAATTCTTCCTTTTAAATTTGCTTTAGGAGGGGAGGAAAACAGCAGTGAGCCCTACTGGTCTCTTAAAAAATTTCTTAAATATATATACAAAGAATCAGCCATCTAATTGCTATGCCTAATGAGCAGGTCCAGAGAGCTTCTCTAATGTTTTTATTCCTTGCTATAAACACAGGACATGTAAAAATTAAAGCTATTCAAACACAATTTATGATTTATTTGCCCCATGATAAATTAAAAGGAAAATACTTGAATTTTTTGCAAATTGTATACAGTTATCTTCCACCAAAGGTAAGTTCTCTTTTTTTCAAAGCTACCAAAATCCTCCTGAGCAGTAGATCCAATCAGGTTATTAAGGGGTTCACGGCAGGGAATACAGCCCCCAAACAGGCCCTTAGAGATGTTTTACAACAGCTTCTAAAAGTATGAAAATTCATTCTTTATAGATGAGTTGTTCATTAATATGTAGCAGTGCCTGAGACACAACAGGGATAATAAGGGAACAGAGGCACACCTGAATAACACAGAATCAAGATGGAATGTCCCTAATTATTCCTTACCTAGTAGTCCTGGACACTAAAATAGAACTGCATGCGTCACTGTTCTAAATTGCCTTTTTCTACACCCACATCATACACTTGTTGATGTTTCAAAATTCTGAGTGCATTCGTACCTTAACCAGCAGACAAAAAAAGTCAGTCTCCTGTACCATGAGAACTTTGTTAACACAACACAAGAAGGCGACATATACAGCTCATGAAAAGCATTTCACAATCTTGTCAAATGCTCTAAAGATGTAAACTGGGAGATCAAACAATTTACATTTCAAATATCATGGGTTATTTCAGTATAAAAGAGAAACAAGGAGCAAGGAAAAATATGGATTTAATCTGCAAAAGAACAAAGTATCAGTTATGAAGATCAAAACATGAAGAATTACTAAGAACAGCAATTATGTACTACACCTGGAGGGGAAGACTCTTGGTAAGGGAAGGCAGCACTGACTGCCTAAAACTGGCTTTTCAAATTATACTGCAAATTACTTTCTTACCATAAAATAACCAGTTCCACAGATATTTATTCCATGTCTTGATCATGTTCCACTCCCATGACAGAAGAATCACACTATATACCTAGTAAAAGAGTCTCATAACCACAAATAAGTTCTGTTTTACAGAGCTAAACATACATTCTAGAGAGTTCCTATTTATTAAAGGAACCTGATGATCAGCATTCAGAGAAGAGATTATCAAAACACTCTGGGAAGGCTAGTGCCACATCCACTTCTAAAGGCACAGCTCAAATTTATCTTCTATTTATAAACCTAATGAGCTTTTCCCTTTGGTATAATGAGAAAGCCAGCACTAAGGAGCTAAGACTGAAAAATACACATATTTATGAAAGCCGAATCACTGAATCGAAATTAAACCAAACACACGATAAGCACCAACTTTGCAGAAAGCATTGTTCTGGGCCTTCTGTGTGTCCAGGGACACGTACACCATGGTTCCTGCCTAAGTAGGATAACATGTCCAAAATCAAATGCCTGCTCTTCTTCCAACATACTCCTCTCTGCATGCTTCCAGCTTAGCAGATTGCATTTCCAGCCTGCTGCAAAGACTCTTTGTGGGTGAACATGTGCACACAAGTGCATATCGTGCTACCACTCATTTTTCACACGCTGCCCATCCCTCCAATCTGTAAGAAGCCAATCCCAGCAAATTTACTTTCAAACTAGCACTCCTGTTGCCTGGTTTCCCTGGCTCCTCCTCCAACCCCTTAGCCTCACTTCTGTGCTTGGTGTTAGATCTCACTCTACACAGACAGCTGTGACTATAGCCAGGTGTGGTGGCACATGCCTACAGTTCCACGTACTGGGGATGTTAAAATGGGAGGACTGCTTGAGATCCAGTTCCAGATCTTCCAGGCCAACATAGCAAGACCCTGTCTCAAAGCAAACAAACAACTAAGTAGCAAACAGAAAACTGTGTCTGACTTGCGCTAGGAAGCAGGAAGCAGTGAAGTGGGAATAAGTAATTGCCTGGGGTCGGGATAGCAGAAGAGCGGGAGAGCAGGAGCGCAGGAGAGCAGGACAGCAGGAGCGCAGGAGAGCAGGAAAGCAGGCTGGGTAGACATCCTGAGTGGGTGCAGAGATGAGAGCAACAGAGAAGGCAGGAAACAGATCAAGGCAGAGATTTGTGGACTAGTGAACTCTAAGAGAAAAAGACTTAAGGGTGTGACTGGTGCTTGTCATTATAGTCACAAGGATTTGTAAAACGGGCCATAGCTAAAGAAACTGAAGGTATCAAACGTGATGCACAGGGGCTGGGGATTTAGCTCAACGGCACAGTGCCTGCCTGGCAAGCACAAGGTCATGAGTTTGAGTCCTGGTACTGGAAGAAAAACAACAGCAAAAAACAAAAACCAAAAAAACCAAAAACAAAAAAGATGATGCACAGAGGAGTTTTAAGGGCTGGTCCATGAGGACACACCAGCTAGTGCAGACGAAAGAGAGCAGAGTGGGTGGGGGAGTGATTTAAGAGTTAGACAAGGTAAAAACTGAGAAGGAAGCCAACTCCTTACCAGGGACAGAGGAAACGATGGTGTTACTGTGGGAAAAATGAGCTGCAGACAAGCTGTATGCAGAGGTGGCCATCTGCTTCTCAAGACAGGAAGGAAAACAGAAGAGCTAGGTGCAAAGACATGGAGAATAATTTGTAAGTGAAGTGACAAGCAGGGAAGATGGCTGAAGGCAGATACAAGCCACTGTGTCCAGACTAAGCCATTTCATCCCATGTGAAGGTATACACACCTCAAAACAGCAAACAACACAAGAGCTAAGTAAGGACTTGGTAAGACATGAACAGCAAATAAACCTTTCCCTCCTAACTAGTTTTTTCACAAATATATCTATTATTTTACAGGGTGAATAACCCTTATCCAAAATGTTTGAGATCAGAAGTGTTTCTAACTTGGACTTTTCCAGCTTTTGTAATATTTATGCATATACATAATGAGATATCATGTGGGCAGGACCCAAGTCTAAACATGAAACTCATTTATGGTTCATACACATAGATTGCAGGGATTTTTAAATAATGTTTTTTTATGTTCCTGCATTTGGACTGCAACATGTTGTGAGGTCAAATGTGACCTGGTCCTCATAAAGTTTTGCATTTTAGTATATTTAGGATTTTGTATTTTTAAGGTAGGGATATTCAACCTATACTGTAATCTGTTACAACTTAGAAATTTTAGGCGTGGAGATATAGCTCACTAGGAGAGATTGAAGGGCCCTTCAATGCTCAAGGGCCTGGGTTCAACCCTCAGTGACACTACCAAAAAAAATCATAATAATAATAATTTTGTCTCATGTTTTTATTTCTCCCATTTAAAAGGTAGACCTACTAGGAAAAATCCAAAAAGATATCAAATAAGTTTGTTTCTAAGATGTGAGAACACGCTCAGGTGAGCTGTTAACCATGTACCACACAACTCATCTGCGGAGGGGTAAAGCTGCACACAGTGGAAGATGGGGCCGGGGACAGACTGAAATGCACAAAAAGCCACACAGAAATACAGGATTCTGTTTCAGAGTGAATTACCTCTGGTCAGTTCCTAAAGATCTGCCTTACTCTTGCTGACTGCTCCTTAGCAGAGGTCTCCCTTACGTCTACAGCGTCTCTCAATCTACAGGCTGGGTTGAACACAGCAGCTGGTTGTCTGACTAGATTCTTTCAAATTCTCCTAAAGGGTACTTGTAATACGGGCACATCTATGGGAACAGCATCCATGAACAAAAGCTGCTCATATCCAGAGTGAGCTCAGCATTAAACTAGGAAAGGGACTGTAGTCTCCACTGCAAGGTGTTGATGCATTCTGCTTGCTGATGGAAGATGCTCGCACCCTGTCTTCTGGTCCTCAGATATGTGCTTTTCTTGCAGCAGTCACCTGCTTCCTGGTATCCTACACTTCATGGAGATGAGACTTTGGACTCTGAGGTGAACTGCAATGGGGGAATCTTAGAATAGGACATTAGCTTCCTGAAGCTGCTGTAACAAATGACCATAAACTGCATAACTTGGAAAAACAGAAATTTATTCTCATAGCCTGAAGCCAAAAGTCTGAAAGAAAGGTATACATAGGACCATACTGGCATTAAAGGCTCTGGAGCAAAGGCTCCATTCCCTGCTTCTCAGTCAACAGACTGATGGTGGCATTCTTTGGCTTGTGGTCACATCACTCCATCTCTGCCTTTGTATGTCATACTGCCTTCCCCTCTGCATGCCAATTCTCCCTGTGCTCTCTTACAAGGGTACATGGGGTTGCATTTGTGGCTTACCTCGAGAATCCAGGACAAGCTCCTCTTCTCGAGAGTCTTAACCATATCTTTTGCCTGAAAATGTTTAATCTTCTACCAAAATATCCAAACAGAACTTTCTGAAATATTTTCAGTGATTGTGCTTCTACATTGGATTTTTTTTGCCATAATTTTAAGACTGGGGCAATTCCTGACAAAGCTTTAAATCTGTACTTACATACTTCGCTTACAGCTTTTACACTAGTCTCTTTCCTGGAAAAGTCTTTCACACTTGACTTTAACAGAGTAATTTCCCTCTTTTTTACTGATTCTTCATCACATTTCTTCTTTAGGGCAAAACAACTTTTTTTAAACCAAAGGCACACCAGATAGAGATGGGTGGGAGAAAATAAAGGAAATGGCTATAATTCATTCACACCTCCCCACTAGGGATTGAACATAGGGAACTCTGAGCTAAACCCTTACCACCCATCTCCGTTTTTTAAAAAAAATTGAGACAGGGTCTCTGTAAGCTGCCCAGGTGGACCTCAAACTTTCAATCCTCCTGCCTCAGTCTCCCCAGTAGCTGGGATTATAGGTGTCCAACACCACACTACAGGTTTCAGTCAAGTATGTTTTATTTTTAATTTCAGGATCTACAACCATGAATTTTAACTTCAGTTCTATTAAGCACCTAGCCTACAAAATGCATATTCACACAAATACGCAGATCCTAAACAGGGAGTGACACAAATGAGTCTGAGAGTCTCTTCATTCACAGTGAACCACAGCAGTAAGATGTAAAATGTTGCAATATGCCATGGTTTGACGCTTATTTTGTAAGGGGAACAATATAACACAGGGCACATATTTTATAAGATTATTTATAATAGTCACCCAAAGAATCATATACAAGAGAGTGCAGGAAATCTGTCCACAAACTAAGACCAAGGAATTTAGCCAAGGGCCTGGATCCCGTGGAAATGTCCTGCATGAGTCCAGCTGAATACCTAGAGTCCCTAACAATGCCCATGACAACGTCCCGTGTAGGTCTGTTTCACGGATCTGCACTGGGAAGGCCCAAAGGTCAGTGGTGGAATCGAGAAAGTCTGTGCCAGCGGGATGAAGGATCTATGCTAGCAGGCTCAGGGATCTACACTGGAGCCAGGAAGTGACACAAAAAGTAGGAACCAGAGCTCCCTGAAAAATACCACAGCCATCCTCAGCAACAGTGAGGTCCTGAGCTCCTCCGATGATCAGGAAAGCTGAGTTCTCATCAGGAAGGCCAAGGAGACAAGCTTCATCAGGAGACTGAGCTATGTATCTTCTTCTCCTCCAGGAAGTGATGCTCAGAGTGAGGACCAGAGCTCCCCCAAAGTGAACCAAAGCTATTTTCAGCGATAAGGTCCTGAGCTCCTTGGAGGATGAAAACAGCCAAGTTCATCAGGAAAGCCAGCATGACGAGCTCCTCCAAGAGAACCAACAGCTCTTTACAGCTTCTCTCTACTTCCAATAGGCTCCCAACAGCATCTACCAGCCCCCAACAGCCTTTCTCAGTTCCCAGCAGCCTAACTTCTTCTCCAGTTCTGCCTCTTATGCTGCTGGCAACAATCCTCAGGTGGGCTTCCCACACCCAGCACCACGCTTACTCAGTTCAGCTGGGGGTTATAAGTTGACCACCAGTTGTTAATCCACTACACAATAAGAACTGTGCAAATATCTATTCATATACTAGTCTGAAATTTTTATTCAGAAGTACTCTATACGTGCATGGAAATATAAGGTAAGGCCCAAGACTTTCAGCAGATTAGAAGAGCAGTTGGTATAAAAGAGATTTTTAATAAATATTTGTTGAATGAATAGTAAGTACAGTCAACCACTCCTAGTTCTAGCAAATCTGAGCACTTTCTCTTAATGCTTTAGTTCTCACTTAATGGTTATTATCCATCTTTAAAGACTGTTAAACCAGTATCCCCAAGAATGGCACAAAGAAGTGTGTGGAGTTACTATGTTACCCCCAGTAATTCACAAAGATTTTTACTCTAAAGCCCATATTATATTGAATATCTACTATTAAGGCACTATACATGTAACTCTAACAATAAGCAATGTATAGACTAGGTAAGGAAGGGAAACATGCAAAAGGTGGAATATATGGAATAAAATGTGCCAACATGTGAAATAGTACTAAGTATAAGTAATATATGTTTAAACTAAAGAAAAGCAAAAATTAGCTGACTATTGTAACTATTATATAAGGAAGTCAATGTGGCATTATTTACTAAAAATTTTAATATACTTTATGTCCTAGAAATTCTGTTTCTTGCTTACAGAAAAGACATGTTTAAAGATGTTTAGCTGGGCAGGGCAGTGCATGCTTGCAATCCCAGTGCTCTGGGAGGCTGAGGTGAGAAGACCACAAGTCTGAGCCTAACCTGGGTAACTTAAGCTACTTAGAAAGAGAACCTGTCTCTAAATAAAAAGCAAAAAGGGCTGTGAATGTGATCCAGTATAAAAGCCCTGGGTTCAATTCCCAGTACCTGCCCCAAATGTTCATGACAGCCCCGCTTATGTAACAGAATTTCCAATAACTTCGTCCTTCTTCACAACAGAAAGTCATGCAGTCATTTCACAGACTGCAGTGTATCTGTGTATAATAACAGGTCTGAGATACAGGAATACACATTTTTATTTCAAAATTTATCTCAGACATATGAGTGTATACACATATGTATATTTTATTCTTTCAAAAAAATGATCAGGGAGTACAGGAGGAAAAGAGAAATAAAAGAGGGAAAAGAAGAAAAGATTATTTAAGAACCCTTAAGGTCAGAGTGACCTATGTCTCCCAAACGTAAGTGGCTCCTCAGGAGCAGCTGCCAGGGCCAGGCAGTCATGGAATTCACCCTCTCCTGCAGCCACATCTTCCTGAAATTTCTTCTCCCCTCCCTCTTTGGAAACTTACATTGCTTGGGACCTGCTCCAACCTAACCAGCAATGGTAGTCCTGGCAAGAGCAACAGAAAAGAAAACAAAAGGGAGATAAGATCTGGACCAGGTCCCCTCTCTCCAGCCAGACTGCTTTGGGCAGCTCTGTTCCCAGTACCAGGGCAGAGCTCTTCCACTTCTCCCAAGTCCCGAGGCTTCCCTGACCAAGTACACATCTAGTACATTAGCATTCTTCTTCTGAAAGACCCACCCACCCAAGCTCTACACTGCTACCAAAACAGATGCTTCTCTTTCCAGTCAAGATCTGAATTGAAAAAGAGGGCAACCTTCTAGACTAAAACCTTCTAAATCTTCTTTCCTTCCTAACATTGCTAGCACTAAGGACATCACCAGCAGCAGAACACTGTCACAGAGATGAGTCTAACCAGTTGTGGAGCACATTCCTGCAAACCCAGGCTAGCAAGAGATGTGGCACACTGGTACTCTCAGCTTGTCCCAGTCACCGGGCTCCATGTCAGCCCACTGGAATCAGCAGAGAAATCTCCATGCTGTCACTTACCTGCCTCCTCCTGTGCACAGGCTGTAAGGAGTGAGGTGTAGACTACTCAAAGACCATTTAGAACCTGGTTCCCAAACATTATTTATCTGTATCCCAATTTACCACCACCTAGTAACACCAATACCACATTAACTAATACTCTGTTAAAGGATTCACACAGTTTTTAAAACTAAGCCTTGTTCCAGGTAATAATATCTATAAAAAACAGTTGCTGAATATTGTGGCTATGTGTTTTTTTAAACTACTAGACATGAAAACAAATACTGAGAATTTTCAAAGTGTTTGAGTCTTGGGGTATGTGCGATGATAGTACGTGAGAAACCATTCTGGAAAAAATGTTCAGGCACTACAAATAAACTCTGGGAATACTTCCTATGCCAGATGTGTGGTAATGGCACCAATGGCCAACGAAATCTCTTGTATTAAACTGAAAAAGTACTTGTAGATGGAGAAGGAAGGAACAGTATAGAAAATCCTTTTGTGAGTTTCCCATTTCATTTACTTTAGGGCCTTGGGGACCTATATTTTGTTGTGATTCTGAATATTTAAAAGAAAATTTTAATTTGCAATGATACAAAATTTCTAGAGGACGACAGGGGTAACTATTGTACAATACTATGTATGTACTTAATGTTATTAAACTCTGCACTTAAAAACAATTAAATGGTATATTTTACCACAATAATAAAATATGTTTTTCTTTTCTTCTCTATGTTTATTTTCCCAGTACTAGAGGTTGAAGTCAGAACCTTTTCCCCTAGCTACATCTCAGCATTTTTTAAAGATAGTATCTTGCTAAATTGTTTAGTTGCTCAGGCTGGCCTTGAATTTGCAGTCTTCTTGCCTCAGTCTCCCAGAATGCTGGGATTACAAGTACCATCCCTGTCATGTTTTTCACTTTTAAAAGTCAACATTATATTCAGCAAATGAGCTGAGAAGAATTAAAAGCTGCCCAACAGCAGGCCTGGACAGGCTCTGAGAGTAATCTGCACAGCCCAGGTACATTATCCTTGACTTTCTCTACTATTCACCTTTCAGGATTTAAAGCCAGGCTGAAAAAGAAAGCAGGATGGTTCAGAAAAAATGAAATTGTAATCATGCAGCTCATCACTACCATCCCTCTGCCCCTTTTGATAACAAATAAAGTGGTGCTTTGGGCAACAGTCCCTCTATCCACCTAGAAAGGGGGAAAAAGGCAGGTGACTTTTTCTTCTTCTTCTTCTTTTTTTTATTTCTTTGGGTTTTTTGAGACAGAGTTTTGCTATGTAGTCCAGGCTTGCCTTGAACTTACTATGCAGCCCAGGCTGGCATCAAACTTCCAGCAATTCTTCTGGATCTGGGATTAGCTTCCTGAGTGCTGGGATTACAGGCACGCAACACCACACCAGGATCGGACTTTTTCTTCTTTTTCAAATATTTTTCTAACTTAACTGAAACCACTAGGTAAATTTTGATGGCTATATCACGTATTTTATACTAAGTCATGTTGTCAGGCATTAATCTTAAGAAATAATGAAGATTAGGTTTAATTGACTTCTGACCTGTGAATCTTAGCTGGTGTCCACCATTTTCAGGCAAAGAAGTTTTGAGAATAAGAAATTGAAATGAATCAGTACTCTTACAAGTTAATTTCACACAATTACAAATTATCTTTTTGAAAAATGTTCCAGGATATGGAAAAATGTATGTGGTTAACAATTAATTTTTATTTATTTATTTTATGGTACTGGGGACCCAGGGCCTTTGCACTGAGCTACACCCCATTTGTTGTTGGTGTTGTTGCTGTTTCGTTTTGTTGAGACAAGGTCTCACAAAGTTGCTGAATTACACAGACTGGGTGAAGCCTGTAATTGCCTCAGTTTCTCAGAGTACTGGGATGACAAGCATGTGCCACCATGTACAGCTTCCTTAAAGCTAATTTTAACCAATGAATATTCAGTAAACGTGTGGCATAATCATGTTTTCGTGATAATATTGTAATAGATATGTATTAAAAATAAGAATTTAGGTGTATGCATCACACTGATAAAAGGGACCCCTGGTGACTTCATTCTGCACCTTTTCATAGTCCCAAATTTATTACAGGGAACTAAATATCAATAAAAGACTAAAAATATATGTTAAAGGGGGAATTTCCTCCCCAGTATACACACACACACACACACACACACACACACACACTCTCTCTGTTATAAACAGAAACTGAGAGGAAAAATCCCGCGAGTTGACAGACTAAATTTAGCAGACATATCTAACTCACAGTTCCTTTCAAAAACAGTCCCAGAAGTAGTTCTGGTATTACAAAACGCAATTTCACAGACCTGTTACTCTGGGTTTCTGAATTTTATGAGCATCTGATTTTATCCAAGGAATCACATATGATTAAGAACAGTACCACAGTGAATGCAACCTGATGCAAAGTGTTGACAAACAGTGACTTGCTTTCTGTTTCTGTGAAACACCCAACATGAAAGTCCGTGTAACAAAGTCCAAAGTCTTTAGAAGCAGGTAATTAATTCCAAGAATCAAATAACTGCATGCTATATTCTCAGTAAGTGAGAAGGAAAAAGTTTTCTTAAAGAAATATATATTGAAAGCTTTTGTTTAAAGGTACTTTATAAAATTACCCAATTCTCTGAGCAAGAATTTTAGTGAGTGCATCCATTTTACAGAGGGGGGCTTCAGGGCTCAGAAATGAGTTCTGTGAAACTAGGTCTTTGCACCACAATTCTAATCGTATCATACCAGAATTTATCATTAAACTGTATGCAGATAAAAAGAGGCAGATAATCCATTTCTTCATTGTTTTCCTTTTTAAAGTTTAAAAAGGGAGCTGGCAGACAGCAGTGTAAAGTTTTAAAAGATTTCTGTTAAATTATATTTTATAGGAGTTTTACAACTTACACAGGGATTTTCTTTTAAACTTTCTTCTTGCCTAAAGTCAAAAAGATGGTTTTTCCTCATATGTTTTAAATTCATTTGTATCACTGTGGCAACCAAATCCATAGAGAAAAGGTTGAGGAAGCTGGGTAACAAGAACAAAGAGAAACACAACATTTACAGTGCAGAGACCTGGGATGCAGAAATTATTTGTAGAAATTACAATGTTTATAATAACTAGTTCTCATTTTCCTTCCTAAAGACACATGTAGCTTTGATTTTTACTGCTCCACATGGTTTTCAAAATTGTTTTAAATCTAAGTTCTCTGTTAATATAGCTCTACTTAGCTGGATGTGGTGATGGGCGGCTGTAACCCCACCACTCTGGGAGGGTGATGCAGGAGGAGCACATGTTCCAGTCCAGCCTGGGAAACTAAGCGATTCAGTGAGACCCCAGCTCAAGCGAAAAATAACAAAAGGGCTGGAGATGTAGGCTAATATGAAGGCCTCTGGGTTCAATCCCCAGTACCACAAACATACAACAAATGCTCTATTTATATACACACACACAGAATATAGTCTATATATTTAAATGTATGCCTTTTTTAGTAGGTACAGAGAGACTATCTTATTTCCCCCGGTATGAAGTAAACACACGCCCACACGGGAATGGGGCTTGGCTCAGGACTGATGTTTTCAACAGACATTTCAACATGAGATAGCCTCAAAGCACAGTGGTCAAGATGGTTCTATAGGCTGATTACAGCATTCTTTCCCAAGCCTTTATCTTAACCACCAAGGTGCTGTCACTAGGAGATGGTACCTGTGGGGGTTGTTTAGGTCATGATGGCAGAGTCCTCACAAACAAACAGACCTAGCCCCTTCCTCCAAAAAAACATAAAGTGAAAAGAAAATAGACGAGGAAGAAGATACTAAATCTGCCAGTGTATTATTTTGGACTTCCTTGCCTGAAAAATTTTGAGAAATACATTTCTGTAGTTTATAAGTTACCTGATAAAATGGACTAAAACATAGGCTATAGACTCTCTGGGACTGGGTTAAAATTTTCTTCCTTCCTTCCCTGATGACCATCATATGTCTGATCCTGAGTAAGCTACCTAACATTTGAGCCTCTTGTTTCCTCATCCCTGATCCTGAGTAAGCTACCTAACATTTGAGCCTCTTGTTTCCTCATCCTAAAATGAGGATTAATAATATCAATTTAAGAAGGTTTTAAAAGCCTACTTTTTGTGGTACTACAGATTGAACCCAGGGCCTTCATACTAACCTATATCCCCAGACCTTGTTTCACTCTTTGAAAAAAAGGTCTTTTTGAGTCACTAAATTAACCAGGCTGGGCTAGAACTTGTCATCTTTCTGTTTCACCTATCCTTAAAAAATTTTTTTTGGCTTTTTACTTTGAAGTAATCCTAAATTTACCAACATGCTGTCAGAGCCAGCCATGGTGGTACATGCCTTTAATCCCAGTGTTCTGAGTGGCTGAGGCAATGGGATCAGAAGTTGGAGCCTGGCATGGAGGACTTAATGAGACCCTGTCTCAAAAACTAAGAAGGGCTGGGGATGTAGCACAGGGTGAAGGCCCTGGGGTTCAATCCCCAATACTGAAAAAAAAGTTTAAAAAATTACCAGAACAGTACATAAAATTGAAGCAAGCCCTTCAGCCGGCTTCCTCAGTTAGTATTAACATAGATAGTAAAAGGATAATTATCAAAAACCAGGAAATAAACATTGTTACAGTACTATAAATAGCATATCTTCTTTCAATTACACCACTCTACACCTAAATATCCTTTTATCTCCTCCCATAATCATTTTGTTTTGTGTCTACTTAGCATCTTCAAGCACAAGGCAGTTCCCTAGTCTTTCCTTGCATTTCAGGACCTTGGCAGTTTTGAAGGGCTAGTCATTCTGCACCATCTCTCTTTGCTGGGTTTTTCATATGTTTTCTCATGATTAGATTTCAGGCATGCATTTTTGGAGAGAATACCCATAGCTGACTCCATATCCTACTTGGAGGTCATATTTATCTATCTGTCTTATTACTGGTAAAGCTAGTGGTGATCCCTTACTTAACTTGCAGAGTTGTCTCCGTAAACAGAGTTCTGGGTCACAATTAAGTCTTCAATATGCAAAGTTAGGACTAAGGACAAGTTTGGGAATCCAGTAGACTTGGCCTCCAATGTCCAATCTACCAGCTCCTGGCATGTGACCATGGGAAACTTTTCTAACTTCCCTACATTCTCTTCAGTATACTATAAAAACAAAGCTGCCTGAGAAAATGTAAAGCTCTCAGTGCCTAGAATTTATGTGCTCTATGGAAGTTATAATAATAATAATAATAATAATAATAATAATAATAATATGTTTTAAGTGAGTTATTTTCTGCAAAATAAGCACTATGAACTACGATAAAGGAATGTGAGATGTGAGGGAAAAAAAGGTAATTTGGGAGCATTCTAGGGGCAGGATGGAAAGACATGAATTGAGCAGAGAAGGCCGGGGACAGCCTGGGCTGTGAGAGAACCTGCAGTACATCTGTCAATTTCATTGATCTCATCTTTCCCTTGAATAAACAGGCTTTGTAACTGGAGCTTCAGAACCTAGAATTTCCTAGAATTTCTAATTAAAGGCCTTAATGCTTGGTTTCTGACATACTGATCATGTGATGCAGAAGCTGAACCCCTGCTATGGCCAGGAAGGTTCTCTCTCATCTGTTCTCTCTGGTAAAATCACCGCTCTCTGCAGCATTCTCTTGAAGAGATTCATAGGCCGTGACAAAGGACATCAGAATGTTTTCTTCCTCAGCTGCTTATGCTGTTGTACTTTAGATTATAGGAGGACAAACCTAGGATACCTAACATGGTAACTAAAACCTACTTAGAAAGATCCATCCTCTTAAAATGTAAGTCTAATCCAACAGAAACCAGAAAATAAACTTAATCCTGGGGTTCCAGAGAGGCAGGTCAATTGTTCAAACATTTCTCCATGTGGCAACATGAAGAATTATAACAGTAATTATTGTACCATAGGCTGTGTGGATTTGACCTCAACTTTGGAAACCCCACACCATTATTTATAAACATGAGTATAGTAAGATCTACTACACTGGGAAATGGATCATATTACTTCATATAGCTTAGGTGGTAATTACAAAAGCATTATAGTAGCACCATTAAGAGTCGAAGTGATTAAAAAATCAACAGTGGTACCTTGGTTCATGAACTCAATTCTCTGTAATTCTGGTCACAAACCAAACCAGATGAGAACCAAATCAAGTTTCCCCATAAGGTCAACACTGAACCTAAGCATTGAGTTTAATTCGGTTCTCATCCAACTTGGTTTTCAACCAGAATCATAGAAAGAATCAAGTTTGCAAATCAAAGGACCATTTTATTGTTCTAGTAATGTTAGGACTAAGAAGTTTCAGAATCAGACTGACTTGTGTTCTAATGTCTGTTCTCCCAGCTCCTACCACACCATCATGGTGAGGATTTTTAACTAGCTGAATCCTTTTTCCTTCAATGTACAAAAACAAAGCTATAGAACTTCATTACTTATCAAGCTCTTTAGCATCCACACCTTAAACACAAGAAAGTAACAGCCACCTCTGTTTTCTCCACAGCAGTGGGAACCTGTATATTGCTACAATAAAATTCATGTGTAGTTCTCTGAACAAACCAATTTGAGGGAGAGTGCTTGATGCTCCCCACTAGGAAAAAATCTACCAGTCCAGGCAATTTCTAAATTACTTTAAAGAGTACTGAATTTTCAAAGGTCTAAACTGCCTAGCAATTTTGACAGAGAGTTAAGGTGCAGTCAAGAGGCCAAGTTCTGTCTGGTCACAAACTGGAATGAAGCTGCCACAGTAGGCTCCAGAACTTGTATGCTATACTACTGAGTACTGAATCTGCCACAGGGGGTACCATGGCAGGTAACAGTAATAGTTTCTCAGTTTTTAAAATGTAACTATTGTAACTATGGATGCTAGTTGTTACTATTAATTCCTCTCTCCCTTCTCATGCACACCCTGGTGGTCAAACACTCCACCACTCTGAAAGCTTCAAAGGCTCTCCTGACATCTCTTCTTGAAGGCTTACTTGCCAACCGGCGGGGCGACAAAAAGTTTTCCTGCAAAGCTTACACTAGGAGCCAAGGCCTTCCTTCCAGGAGTATCCTATCACTCCACGACAGCACTGGTCCTTTCAACAATTCTGAGGACAATTCATGTCTGGGAAGACACTGGTTATATCTGGGGACAAACTCTGACTGGAGGAGGAAGTTCCAGTTGTTTCACTTTCCTTAACTGCTAAGTCCAAGGTATAAAAGCATGATTAAGGGGATTTTCCAGAGATTTCCCCTAGGCATCACCTGTCCCAGGGCAAAAAAATCCTCAACAAACATGTACTCCCCTCCCTCAACTCCCAGGTGCCCATTGTGGAAGGAGATACTAGAAGAACCAAAGATCTGATGTACATGTGTTTGTACACATTTATTTATCTTACACTATTTCTTCAAGTCACACTTTCCCTATTATTGTAACAGCAATACATTCTTCTTGTAAAAAAGATTCAAACAATATAGAAGTCCATAAAGTTAGGCACATAGCAGTCACATCAAACAAGCAAGTCTCTTCATACTTACCCTTCAGAGATCAACAGTGCTAACAGTTTGGTGTACAATACTTCAGGACGAATCTAATTGTTAAATGAAAAAAAGCAAGGCAACATTTATACTCATTACAGGCTATCATCTCTGCAAAAGAGAACAGAATGGCAATTTGCATAGACTTGCTAATACATACATAAAATATAGCCCGACAGCTTCAAAAGGAAGAGCCAACATCCACCCTGCCAGGGAGTGACCTGGTTGGCAAGAGTGGGAAGTACACTTGTTACTATTTTATTTTCCAGTTTGAATTTTGTACCATGTGGATGTGTTATATCCTGAAAATATTAACTCTTTAAGTTAAATATTAAAGAAAGTGTACTTGTTAAAAGTCCTAAACAGTGTTTATCAGATGATGCATAACTAAAGAATGAGGGGAATATAAAACAACAACCAACAACGTAAAAGACTTTATTACTAATGTGGAAAACCAAGCTGACCCACTGTTATACTGGGGACTGAAATTGAGGAGTGCTGAGGGATAGCCCAGCCTCTTTACTGTATTTTTAAAATTTGAAACAGTTTCTCCCTAAATTTCCCAGGATTGCCTCAAACTTGTGATCTTCTGCCTCAGCCAATGAGCCAGGATGACAGGTGTGTATCACTACCCATTTGCATATTTTTAATGTACTTACTGCAGATAAGCTTTGTATATTTATTAAGAACAGAACCTCAGTTTGACAATACTTGGTTACCCAACCATTGACTACTTTTATGTGTTTGAAAAAAGCGCTGCCTATTATTTAAAGTATTCTGTACTTCATATTCCCCTTGATTTTAGCTCCTTTGCTCTCATTTTTTCCAAAGCAACTTCATATTATAAACTATATTAACCAATTTTACATAAAGAAGTTCTTGAATAATAAACAATAGTTATGATAGCTGCACTAAAATTACATTCAATTCTTAAACTGTTTGGTAACAAATGAGTAATGGCCCTAAATCAAATGCATAAATTATGTTTTATGAACCATATCTGAAGCAGGGAAGGCACTTTGGCAGAAAACCAATTCTAAATGGTGAAAGAAAATAAAGTATCTTTGGGAGAAATAAAGTATGTCAATTCTTAGATTGCTACAATAATAATTTCCTGAAGAGAGCATAAACTTTGAAGAATACATTCCTTCAAGGAACTTCAACCAATAGAATGATATTTTAAAAATCTTTTTCTTTTAATTACTCATTTTGAAAGGAATTGGGCAAGTTGGTGCTGGCAACAAAACTGCCATGTGGATAAAGAAATCTCAAAAACATTTCTCTACTGGATCAAGATACTGACAGTCTCCAAGAAAAAGTTAGATTCAAATGAATTTAGATTCAAATCAACTGCACTGTGCCACAGTAACTAACTGGTGCCCCAAGTGTAAGACCCCTGACAATGGTCACAGCCTGCCTTTGGGAAGCTGCCCAATGGCAGAGAACAAGGGCATGGGGGAAGAATCAGTGTTGTCAGGAACAAAACAGCTCCAAGAGGGGCTGCACTGCATGCCCTGGTCTTGCTACGGAATGGGATGTCCACAAGGCTGCAGTCCTTCCTAAGCCACTCCAGGACCTTGTCACAGGTGTTGGCCACTCCCCAAATATCAGGCACAACAAGTGTAAAGAAAAAGGCACATTCCAGTTTCAAAACATATTACATAGAACCCAAAACATATTTCAAAAAGAGTGGCTATCTAGGCTGGGGGACAGAAGACCCAATGCTGAGTCACCGGCCTCTTTCCCACATCTTCACTTTCCCCCTTGAGAAGAATTTTAAACTTTTCCTTTCCTACAATGCTGCTGTGAGACTTGAACTTGTAACATGTAGAGGAAACTTTAAAAACTATGAAATGTTGTACCCAATGGATGGCAAATTTATCAATGATTAATTTATAATGTCAAGTTTTCTAAGTAATTACAAAAATAAAATAGGATCCTGTTGGAAAGTTAGTATGCAAAATCACAGCTTGGTGAGTTAAATGAGTAATTCTGTTTTAAACATAGCATCATACAATAACCGCCACCTTTCACCTAACTCTGTGAGGCAGGGAGGCAGTCGCAGTCTTACATCTGTTTTTCTATAAACTAAGATGAGAACCCCATTCTAGGAGAATCCTAGGATCCCTGAAGACCACCCTATAAAGCACAATTGAAAGGACAAAGCTACCAGAAAAATGTACTTTGTAAGATCACCAGGCATAGTCTAGTTGATTTTTTGAGAAATAGAAAACTTCAACAAACAAAAACTAAATAATTGAAAAGCAAGAGAACAAAAGAGTGAAACAGTACATCAGAGACATGCTTTAAAATACTGCCCCCGCCCCCACGTGCCCAGTGCCACCCAGCAGTCAGGGTGCTGGCAGGAGTGGCCTATTAGCACCTGGACGCTGTTTCCCAAAGGGCCTCGCAGAGCCAGCAGGTAAAACAAATCTACCAAAGGGAAACTCACTGCACACAAGTTCCTGGTATATGTTGGATTTCATTATATAATTGTAGAGCTTGCTTGTATGGTAAAGGAACCAAATTAATAGTTACCACAGTTGGGTCAGTTGCTAGGCTATACTGGATGTTATTATTACTGCTAGGATGTCATATATGTTGCAATCAGTTTTTCTCTCTCATATAACAACACTGTGATTCCCTGGTGTAATAACCATCACCACTATCCAGTACAAAAGGACGGAGAGGAAAGTCAAACAGATAGCAAGCTTCCATGCTTAATAAATTGGGAAGGTAGGTTCTTGGGATAGACTCTAAGACCAAGAACCACTTTATAACTAGAAGACATCTCTGAGGAATAAACATCTCCCAGGGAAGCCACAATACTAATGATAAAGCTAGCTACCATAAGAAATTAACAAGCACTAACATAGAAAATGAAACAAAATAGCAAATGACAAGACACAGATGCAAAATGGAACACCAGACATTCCAACCCTCCCAGGACAATGCCAGACCACAATAAGATAGAAGGAACTGGAATTTTCTGAAATGATAGCAGCTTAAGTAAAAAAAAAAAAAAAAAAAAAAAATGGAGGTGGCTTTACAGAAAAAATAATCACTCAGATAAAAAAAGAAAACATGATCAAAATGAAAGACACACCCAATGAATCTAGAATAGACACAGATAAAAAAAATAGAGGAGCTTAGGAAAATCATGGAAACCATGAATGTCCAACATAAGAAAAAAATGGAAGCCATGAAACAGATTCAAACAGATATTCTGGAGATAAAAAAATTCCACTCAAAGTATATACAGCAGACTGAACAAAGGCAAAGACAGAATATCAAATCTAGAAGACAGGATTGCAGCTAGTGACCATGAAAAGAAAGCTAGTTTAAAAACAGCAAGGGACCATGAAAAATCTATCCAACAGCTGCAAGATGAAGCAAAAAAGAACAATATAAAATTGACTGGAGTCAATGAGAAAGCTGGATATCATAAATGCCATAAAAAACCTCTTCACAGAAGTAATAGCAGAAAACTTCACAAACATGAATAAAGAATTTGACATACAATAAGTGACACATAAAAAATCCAAAAAGCCATGATAAAAATAAATCTACACAAAGGCATATAATAATCAAGATTCCAGAAATTTAGCACAAGAACAGAATATTAAAAGCAGTTTAAAAAAAAAAAGAAAGAAATTGATTTTAAATGAAAACCCATAAGAATCACAGCAGACTTCTTGACACGAACCCTCAAATCAAAGAGAGCTGGGAGTGAAGTATTTCAAGGCCTAACAGAAAACAACATCCAACCCAGATTGATGTATCCTGCAAAATATCCTTTTGGAATTAATGGAGAAATAAAGTACTTCCACGACAAACAACAACTAAAGAAATTCATGACCACTAACCAAGCACTCAAAAATGTTCTGAAGGATATTCTAGAGAGAAAAGGAAGACCCAAATTCCAACAACACCAATAGAAAGAAGCCACCAGGCAGGACAAACAATTAAGCAGAGGGGGAAAAACAGGATACCAACAACAGGAAAGTAATATGAGAGGTATAAGCCAATAGATAGCAGTTATAACCATCAATATAAATGGTCTCAATTGACCAATTAAAAAAAACAGATGGGCCGACTAGATCAAGAAGCAAGACCCAAC
Source organism: Chinchilla lanigera (assembly GCF_000276665.1). Taxonomy (NCBI): domain Eukaryota; kingdom Metazoa; phylum Chordata; class Mammalia; order Rodentia; family Chinchillidae; genus Chinchilla; species Chinchilla lanigera. The sequence continues at coordinate 5,743,179 of NW_004955425.1, read as the reverse complement.
AATATGCTGCATACAAGAAACACTTCATTCAAAAAAAAAATTCATAGGCCAAAAGTCAAAGGATAGAAAACAATACTCCACACAATAGGAACCCAGAAAAAAGCAGAGTAGCTATTCTATTTGCAGACAATGTAAACTTCAAGCCAAGACTTATCAATAGAGAGAAAGAAGGTCACTTAACACTTGTTATGGGAAAACTCCAAGAAGAAGAGATAACAATCATAAACATATATTCACCAAATACCTGCACCCAACTATATACAACAAATATTAATGGACCTGGAAAATCAAATAAGCACTAACATAACTGTAATGGGGAACTTCAATACTCCACTGTCACAAATAGATCAGCTAAACAAAAAATTAACAAAGAACTACTAGAACTCAACCAAACCTGTGAACAAATGGACTTAACAGATGTCTATAGAGTGTTTCATCCCACAACATCAGAATACACATTCTTCTCAGCTGCACATGGGACAGTACTGAAGTGGACCACATACTAGTCCATAGAACACGCTTAAGTAAATGCAAAGGAACTGAAATTATCCCATGCATATTATCTGACCATAGTGCAATGATATTGGAAATCAATGGCAAAAAACAACATAAAAAACACATCAACACTTGGAAATAACACCCTCTTGAATAACCAATGGGTCACAGATGAAATTAAAGAAGAAATTAAACAGCATCTACAAATAAGTGATAATGCCAATACAACATACCATAATTTATGGGACACAATGAAAGCAGTCCTAAGAGGGAAATTTATAGCGGTGAATTCTCATGTTAGAAAAACTGAACAAGCTCAGATAAAGAAACTAATGTTGAATCTCCAACTTCTAGAAAAAGAACAAATCAAATCCAAAGGTCACATGAGGGGAGAAAGCATAAAGATAAGACCAGAAATTAATGCAATCAAAACTAAGAAAATAATACAAAGAATCGATGAATCAAAGAGTTGGTTCTTTGAAAGACTAAATAAAATTTAGAAACCCTTAGTCAGCCTTAACAAAAAGAGGAAAGATTCAAATTCATGCAATTAGGAATGAAAAGGGTGAAATCACAGTAGATCCTGTAGAAATACAGATCATGAATACCTACTTTGAAAACCTGATAAGATGGAAAACACAGAAAAAAATGAACTGATTCCTAGATACATACAAACTGCCAAAAGTGAATCAAGAAGATATAAAAATTCTAAATAACCCAGTATCAGACAATGAAATTGAAAGTATAATTAAAAGCTTACCAAGAAAGAAAAGGCCAGGTCCTGATGGATTCACTGCTGAATTCCACAAGAAATTTACAGAAGATCTAATGCCACTACTAATGAAATACCTTAAGGAAGTGAAAGGGAAGCAATACTCTCCATGTCATTCCTGGTAGCAAGTCTTGCCCTGACACCCAAACCAGAGGAAGATCCAACTAAAAAAGAAAACTACAGGCCAATCTCCCATGAACACAGAGTTCATTATCTTATTGAGGATTTTTGCAATGCCAACACCCATTTATGATAAAAACCTACAGGAAATAGGAAAAGATGCTCTTTTTCTCAGTCTGATGAAAGCCATCTATGACAAACTGGCAGTGAACAAAATACTAACTGGTCAGAAACTAAAACTTTCACTCCAAAATCAGAAACAAGATGAGGATGTTCACTATCACCACTCCTATTTCTTATAATTCTGGAAACATTAGTGAGAGCAATTAGAGACGAGAACAGGATAGAAAAAGAAGTTAAACTATCACTATTCGCAAATGACATCATATTCTACATAGAAGAATTCCAAAACTCCACCAAAAGATTTGCAGATTTAATAACTAAATTCAGTAGTATAGCTGCACACGAAGTCAATACTCAATTCAATAGCATTTCTGTACACAAACAATAAACATACTGAGAGAGAAATTAGGTAAAAAACGCAGTATGAAAAAAATGAAATACGAATCAATCTAACAAAGAAAGTAAACAACCTCTACATTGAAAACTACAGTCTCTGAAAAAGATCAAAGAGAGTATCAGGAAATGCAAAGATATCCCTTGCTTATGGGTAGAAAGAACCAACATGGGTAGGAGCCATATTCTCAAAACCACTATACACATTTAATGCAATCCCAATCAAAATACCACTAGCATAGCTCACAGAACTAGAGAAAACATTCCTAAAGTTCATTTGGAACCAGAAGAGACCTAGAACCGCAAACACAATCTAGGCAACAAAGGCAAGACAGGGCATCACAAAAGCCACTATGACAAAAACAACATGGTACTAGCCAAAAAAAAGGCGGGGGGGGGGGGGGG